>NW_028145698.1:185000-590000 GCF_977016875.1 Pavona decussata
ATTTGGTTTGACCCTCAACCCTTGGCACCCCTCTGGAAATTCCAGTTTACCATTCCATTTATTAGAAAACCTTGCCTTTTTGACACAACCACCCAAAACGCTCCTGTCAAAAATTTTCCTGGTTTTTTTTTTAAATAGAAAAATGCCCAATTTACCATTTAATACTACTGTACTTTTCTATTAATGTTTTAGCCTGAAAAAATTTAAAAATGTTTTACATAGGAGAAGCACAGACACAAGCAAAGTACTCCATCATGCTGCTAAATCATTTTGAAAAGTTAAGTCTAAATTCTTCAAAATTTGTTGTGAATGTCAGTTTGAGCTTTAAGTCGTTCTTCATCATCATCATTATCATCATCATCATCATCTTTATTTAAACAAGGTACCACATTCATTTTCATGTGCAAGAAAAAAGTGGTCTTCCTAAATGTGAGCCATGCTAATTAAAATAATAATTATTATTAATAATAACTTAAAATTACAATATTACAATGTTTGCTTTGTAATCATGCTGTATTTGTATAGGAAATCACACGACCTTCTCATGCAATTCTTGATTAATACATGTAGGTACTCGTGAAGTGTTGAAAGTTCCCAAATTGCACAAGTTTGCTTAAAGGAAATTTCAAGAACTTTGTACCTAAGTGTATTAATCACAAATTATTGTACTTGTAGTCATGTGATTTCCTATAGAAGTAAAGCATGATGCAGCCATCAAACTGACAATACCTTGCAACAGGTGCTTTCATATCTTCACTCTGGCTTGCCAAGTTCAAAGCCTGGATTCCCACATCCCTGTTTCCAGAGAATCCAAGAAGATGGCAGAACTTCAGCAGCTTGGGCGGCACAAGTGAGATGGCCAAATGAAATAAGCCATAGCCACATGACACAGCAGCTTGGAGGTGTTTGAGAGCTTCAGGACTAATGGCTTCAGTAGAACTTTCCTCATTTATGGTGAGGTCATCTAGGGGAGATGCTACATCATCAGGATCCAGGGGTGAGACCACACCCACTCCAACAGACTACAAAATGTAAAGGACAACCAAAATATCATTGTCTTAATAATGTTTACGGTCAACTCTCTCTTAAAGTGCAACTAACCCCCAAAATGTTTTTTTCGCTTAACATGTTCTCCTTGTTGGCCTGATCATTTTAGCAAAAAAATGATTTTGTTGCCTTAGTTTTTTTCTCTGTTTTTTTTTTTTCATGCATTTTCAAATTTGGAAAGTTTAGTGCCTCTTCAACCCACGTTCACATGTTAAGGGAGAATGGACCTACACTGTAGTTTGGTTTTGATGAGCTGTAACATCATTAAAGGAAATTATTTCGAAACAATTTGTGTTTTTTCCTTCGATGATATCACCACATAGCTTGATCAACCCAGGTACCTAAATACACGGCAAGGATTTTATTAATCTCAAAAAACTTTTTGCACAAATGATCGGGGCAGTTGGGAGGGTTTGCTTAGCAAAAAACATTGGGGGATTAGTTACACCTTAAGGCAGACACCATTGCAATTGACAGCTCTATCAGTCTGCCTAAGAGTTGTACATCTGCCCTTTTAAGGACGATGCCTCCTAACACAGAGGGGTTTTTTTGTGCAGTTTATGGCTATGCAGGAAAGACAGATTTTAGCAAGCTAGGGCTATTGAAATTCAAAAAGAAAATCTGGGGCGACTGTGCATTTTTCAGGGATAAGTAAGCAACAATAATTCTGAAAAGCTTTACACTACAGAACATTGCATGGAAAAGCAGAGGTTCAGCTGTAATAAGATTATTAAGACCTGTACGTGTAGGAACAATCTAACTATACACCTGGCTTTCTGGGTCAGAGAGGTACTCTTTGAAACAGCAGAATACATGTACTTGTGCAGAAGGGGCATTAAATTGGTGCCATATACAACAGCTGTCCTTATTGGAATGGGGGAGCTTATTACCAAAATTAATCATACACTGTACGCTTGGGTTTTTTAAGCTGTGGAATTTACACATCCCATTCAATGTTCTGATAGGCATCACCCTCCCCTCCCTCCCAGGAGAAACACTGCCATGAGGTTTATCTCTACCTCATCGAGAGCTTCCTCAACTTCATCCAGATCAGATTGCAAATCAGCACCATTTCTGTTCCCTCTCAGCTCTGGGGCCCACATCAAGAATGGTCCGCCAATGGCGCTGATCTCACAATAACACTTATCGTAGAGTTTCCACGCCCGCCGCATCAGGTACCCACCCTTGATGTAATCTGTGATTCCTACAACACAAAACCTGTCATTTATTGGCTGATTTGGCAAACTCATTTTCTTCAAATGACATGTTGAAAGTACAAAAAAATATTTAAAGTTGTAGATGTGTGATTGACCTACTCGCAATAAATGAGGTTTCATATCTCAGTTACACAAGATAAATAGATTCAAATCCTGTTGAGTTCAAATCCTAGGTGAGGTTAGGTTCAAATACCGGTAGGTTCAAATCCTTTGAGGCCTTGAATTTTATGAATGCAAGACAAACTTCATCCCACTAACTGGTCACAACACCACATTGAACAGGTTTTAAATGATTCCATGATAACAACGAAGTTGGCAAAAATATTACTGTATGCTTTCTTTCTTTTCAATTGAAAGTTTACTGCTTGCTATCAGAAGACTATTTTGGTGTACATTGTACGTAACACATTTGCAATGCAAGCTGCTAATAATATTTATTTTAACCTTGTTTAAGGAAAGTCAGAAGAGCCATGTACAGCTCACAGTCAGCATATAAAATCTGTCTCATCAGCTGCTCATCTCGCCCCACCAGGTGTGCCGCGCCCTTCCTGGCTACGTTTTCCACATAACACACCCGCTGTGCCCTCTTTAGGTTCTCAAGAGCTCTGTCCAGTTGATCGTCTTCAAATGTCAGGATGGCTTGCTGGATGGAGTAAAAAATAAAAAGATGAGAAAGTTGTGTCTTGAAGCCTCTTAAGATCTGGCTGATTATTTTACTGAAAGAAAATGATGACATGATTTTGATGATGATGATGATGATGATGATGATGATGATTATTGCACACTTTCCATGTATTTTACTAAGTAAGAAAGTGATCAAATTTGAAACATTTCTCACTATGGAGTCTCCAGTAGCTCAGTGGTTAGATCATCCGACTAGATCACGGTGAGTGGCGGGTTCAGATCCCATCTGGAGCTCGGATTTTTCCCATAACGCAAAAACTTATCAAAGACATGTTATTTACAACAATATTCATGTGCAATCAATAGCCCGCTCAACAAAATACACCCTAAAAAATAAAGTCCTTAATGACAATTTATAATTATATTAATAGGGCACTAATGTTAAGTCATAGTATTGTGGTGTCACAAATATTTGTCATGAATTGTAGAAATTATGGGATTTATAAGGATAATACTGTATCTCAGCTTCAAAATTTAGAATAAGAATGATACTGATTTCCGGAAAATGGGGAATTTTTCGTCAAGTTCTTTCATTAATTTAGTTTTTGTTAAGCCATCACTTTACAAGTACTCTGTGTGACTCACCACAAAGTCCACCATCCCTGAACCAGCACTCATAAGTGGGCTGCCATCACTAAATAAAACAGATAAACAGAGCACACAAACATATGAGGAGATTCCACAGATATTAGGGCAATTTTGCAGTTCCAGAAAAAATCCATACCCACCCCATGGAAGGTCATCAGAAAATCCTAGGGGGAAGGCTATCTTAAAAGTCAAAAGTTTAGAAGGAAAGTATGAAGCTAAACTGGAATTTCCTGAGGGGACAAGGGGTGCAAAACAAAAAACCTTCTGTGGGTTCTGGAACTGCACATTTTAACAGCATGATATCACCAACAAGTGCAGGTCTACATCTCTTGTCAGAGGTTCGAAACAGAAAGAGACTGATGAGAGGACTGCAGCTGCTTTCCTGTAATGTTTTCATGTTTCAGTATACAGACTACGCACCATAACTGAAAGGTTTTTTTTAATTAGTGCATTTTAGATCATTTTTGCTTGTCTTTATGGAATTTTGTTAACACCAATGACAAGGAGGCAGCAGCATCCCCGAACTTTAACAATGTCAGGAAGCGGGTTAGCGCTGAGAATTATTTTAAAGATTTTAAGTTTGATTGTACAGCTGCATCTACCACATGTTACAGACAACAGAATTTTGTATACTATTACCTGTAATTAATACTCACTATACCGTGAAATATTTTAATGTAGATAATAGGTTAGTTTAGGCTTATACATACAACCCCACAAGCTTACAGCTTTTAAAACCATTGTGTATAAATAAAGATTGTGTATGTATGTATTTGTGTCTGTTGTCAGAGGTTCGAAGCAGAAAGAAACTCATGAGAGGACTGCAGCTTCGTTCCCGTATTGTTTTGATGTTTTGGTATACAGACTTGACACACCATAACTGAAAAGGTCTGTGTATAACCAACCTAGTATATTTTAGATATTTTTTTGTCAGTAATTTTTAGCTAAGATTCACCAGATATTTTGCATGTGGGGCCCCTGCAATTCCTTCAGAAAACATTGCCCAATGTTTTATCTATTTTTTTTACCCTTTGTTTGCAATAAAATCATATGATTATTGGTAAGATTTCCATTTGCTTTAAGGCTCACAATTCTCTAAGCTCTGATAAAGTTGGTGAATGTGTGTGAACTGATCTGAGGCTTAAAATACATCATAAGCCCCATGATGTCCTTTAAGCTTCCGTGCCCTCATCTTAATTTAAGTTTGATGTAACAACATTTTCTCCTGTCTTCTGTAAGTGTGGCAAACATAAATAAGAAGTAAATAAATTTGTGTTGCTACATATCTTTAGGCCATCCCAATAAAATGTTTCGTTTCTGATCGCCCCGTCTCTTGTTATGGTGGGTCAGTTGGTCGGGCAAAAAAACAATAACAAAATAAAAAGAATGCACACTTGAAGGGGGCTGGGTTCCAGAGAAGGCCGGGCTGCTAAGTAAGAAAGCCTGGTTACAAAGTCAACTCGAAAACGTGGTCTTTTCGTTCATTATTTGTATACGTAGTGTCGATGTTAATTAAATACAAGGACATCACATCATACCATTGAATTGTTGTGAATAAAACAAGATCGTGTGCTTGTAAATTAAAGCATTTGCTTATTTGACTAGTGAATCTGAATGGGTCAGTCAGGCAATGGGAAACAAAACATTTTATTGAGATACTCTTATTGAAATTTACCAGTAGATCAAGTAACTATTCAACGAGGTCTAAGTTAAAATTTTGCTGTCTATTATCCACTTCTCCCATCAATAATCAAGGCTTGAAAATATATTTTAACCCTTAACCAGACAACCAAAAATCTTTATAAAACAGACAATAAATTAAACTTCGTAAACAAACTTATGTTCCTTAATTATGTTTACTTAATATTTAAATAAATTTCCAAATGTCTTAACTTATTGATGTTTGGATATTTTGAATGGAATAATTTAAAAGAATTTCAGTTAGTGTTTTGGTGATAAAATACACAATTCAACATACTTGTTAAGGGATTGATCAAGCTGACGTTCAATTATAGCAACAATAAAAACCGCCTAACAAGTTCAGAAAGAAGCCTCTAATAGATCTCAATTCAAACCTTTCATGACTTAATTTGCAAGTCTAAATTCAGTATCACTTTAATCAACTTAAAATGTCCCAAGGCGAACTAAAAACAAAATTCACTTGCTTTCAAACATTAACTTGTAAGTATCTGTTTAGTTTTACAAGAAACCTGGGCAGTTTTCTTTAAATTGCATCGAGAAGTGATCTTTTTGGCCCTGTACTCAAAACGTAGGCTTAACTCATAAATTTTTTATGCCGCAGTCGGAAAAATATTCCTCCTCGAGTCCGTCCTTGCTGTATGAGGTCGTGAAAAAAGATAACAAAATTTCCCGCTGTCTAAAGTGTTTTGACTTCGAATACCAAGTTTCTAGATAAGCGTGGCTGTTTCTTTGTGATAGAATCACAAATTGATGATGAGTCATTCAGAGGTTGCATTAGAAACTTGTCCTCGCATACAACGCACCAATATCCAAATGAATTCTGGAGGTTGTGCAATTTACACTCAACCTTTACAAAGACGATAAAATTGCGATCAAATTTTCACATTGATGACCAAAGCACTTCCCCAAAAGATTACATCCAAAGTTACAAAACTAGGCCACCAATTGCGAAAAGGATGAAGACTCAAATACAGATTAAATAGTGTGCGTAAAAAAAGACACCGGCTTTAACACGTAAAATCATCAAGAAATTAAACAGACACGATCGGGTCAGAAAAAAAATAAACAAAAACACTTGTTTCAAAGCTGGTGTTACCGGCAAAGTACAGTATTTATCACAAATCACACAATAAAACATGGATCATCAGCAACAAAAACAGCACTTTAAAATCTGCATTTACCTGTGGCTCCGAAAAAGCTTTTGTGATTCTTCAAATCCATTGTTTAGGAGCAAATTTATCCCATCCCTCGCTAAGCTATGATATTCCCAAAACGCCACGGACGACTTTGAGCTTCCGTCTTTGAGTTCTTTACACTCATTCCTGTTCGGATTCATAGGGACACCAAAGCTGCGGCAAATCTCGATGTATGCATGCGGCCTAGATCGACAATTACGCTAAAAGATCCGCAGAACTCACACCATGTTTTGATTCTGCAAAATTTTGTTGCACAGAGGCAAGAAGTGCAAGGCGTTCTATGATTGGTCGGCCGATTCGCTTGGGTGCTTCCAAAGATATCCGAACATTTCCCGATTTCCTACGAAGATACTACGGAAACAGCACAAGTATTATGGGATACCTAAACTGCGGAACAATCCAATATGGCGTCTGCCGGGACGAAAGTAGTGAGGCAGTTATCCTTCTTGCAGAAGGTTAAATCTGCTTTCATGAATTGGTATGTCTATGCTTGTGGTTACAGACAGCTTGGTAAGTTATTTTGTCAAAGGATCACAGGAGTGACTCCCCTCAGATTCTCAGAGTAAATTCCTCCTCGTGTAGTAAATATCGTTGCATAATAGTAATATCGTTCGCAATTTTAAAATCAACAATCTTAGGTGGTAAAATGTTCTCTCTAAGTTTTATGTAGGGCAAATAAGTTTCCTAAAATGCTATATTTTCGAACTAAGATCTTGGTAATACATTTCTTCCATGATTGATGCCTCCATCTCCATGTTGTTACACTTCTGGTAACTCTTACTCTGTGGAATTTTACAGGTCTCCGTGCTGAAGATTTGTTAATGGATGACCATCCAGATGTCGCAGAGGCCATAAAACGCCTTCCTATGGATGAGCAAGACCTTAGAGTGTTTCGTCTGAAGAGAGCTTACGATTTGACAATGAAGCAGATCATTCTCCCAGAAGACCAGTGGACAAAACCAGAAGAGGTACCAGAAAAATTATATTGGTTGTGGTTCAGTTTTATCCATGGTTCAATTTTTCTTTTTCTTTGCTTTATTTTCATTGTAATTCATTTTTACCACATACAAAAACAAAGGAAAATAAAAATTGGATCAATTCAAGGATAAGGATTGTCATAATTTATACCATGTGACACATTTTGACCAATCATAGGCAAGCAAAAATATCTGCTGGATTATTGTTTATTTCTTAGTAAATATAAATGTAACATCTGGAATATTCCTTTTATTCTTTTATAGGACATTACTTATCTGCGTCCTTACATTGAGATCTGCAAGAAGGACAGATTGGAGCGTGAACAATGGGATCATAAGTAAAGGCTGATCAACACCATCTTTGTTACTTATTTCTTGGTTGGATTTCTTAATTTCTTGTACATTACCTCCCAGTTGTGGAATGTTGAATTCTTCAAACAGAACATGTGTGATCAGAAGTAATCGTGTGCATTTGAGCAGATTGCAATTGGAATGTTGACAGTCTTAGCCAGATTGTATTTTTTGTAAATCATAACACCATCTGTGTAAGAAATGTTTTCCACTTGATGCAAGTTCTGTGTGTTGAAGTTTAATAATTATTGTGATGGAATAAAGAAAAGAGTAATCTACACTTGGTGTATTTTTTTCCTTCTTGTCATTATCATCAGTTATTTATTTTTGCAAACTCAGATATTACTTAACAGTACACATATTATCTGAAGAAATTTTCATTCAACTTTGTGATTGAATGAGTAAAACGCGGCCTACCTTCTCAACCAATTGGGATGGGTTGTTTACATGGGATTTTTGTCCTAACTGGCTGGGATGATTTAATATGTTGGTTTTCTCACGGCACTCAGTTGAAGACCGCCGCGAGGAAGAAAAATATTGATAAGGAATGTTTTCCTCAATTTTCATAGGAGAGCAACATGATCAAGCAAATAAAAATAAATATCCTGTCACATACACTTTAAGCCAATCTGTTATTTATGTACAGATATTAATTATTTTATAGACACAACCTTTGTTGGAATGTTTTTCATGCACTTAAGTCAAAACATGAAAAATAGCTGATCTCCACAGAAACACTTGTTGCACAGGCTAATGATTTCCCTTCATTTCCCGACTGCCATTAACTGTTTCTATGCGAAGGTGTAATCATGAAGTTTCATGCCAGGCACAAACTAGCCTGTGAACAGGCTCCCTAGTGGGGTATAGGGCAAAAAGAAAAATCTGTGAGCTGGGCGAGCAGAATGCAGTATGGCCAACACGCCCTCTCTTGAGCTTGATTTTTGTCTTCTCCCTATACCCTACTTGGGATTGAGCCTGTTCACAATCCAGGCACAAACACGAGGCAGAATTACATTTCACAATTTTCATAATTCTTACTAAATCTTTTGACAAATGTGAATGGGAATCTGACATTTGTCGTTTGTCACAGAGGTGTTGTTGCTGTTGTTCTCTCTAATAATACTGATCTGAAGACAACCCCACATGTTCGAGACGTATGAAAGCGTCAAATTTCACTTCCGGTTGGGTACAATACCGCATAAGACGGGAGACTGGAGATAGTAGGGCTGTGACGTCAACACAGAAACACCATTTCTCTATTCCTCTGTTGTTTTACGTGTGCAGAGGAAGACAACTTGTGTGGACAAAAAATATTAACAGGATTGTTGAAGACACTGAATGAAACAACTGAGGAATAGAGAAACCATGAGACTAAGCGTTCCTAATAATAATCATTTGTGGGAGAATGGCACAGAACTTTCATCCCACTTGACACCCAACTCCCAAGATAAAAACAGGTAACATTGTCCCTTAAATTAAGGGTGGGTGCTTAATTTAGAAAATAGAGAATTTGCTAAATGTGAGACATTTAGAAACACTGGAACCCCAAATCCTCAATACCAAAATTAATGTTTCCAAGTACACAAGTTTATTCAGTTAACTTTCATTTAAAAACACAAAAAATCTGTATAATATTGCTACAGTTGAACCTCACTATTATGGACCCCAAGGGGACAGTGTCCGTATTATAGAGGTGTCCGTTTTAGAGAGGTAGGCTTTATATGGATTTCGGTCTCTCAGGGATCAAGTGAACTGTCCATAATAGAGAGGTGTCCGTAAGGAAAGGCTCCACCGTATTGTTTGACCTTTACAGTTGATCCAGGTCACGCGTGAACAGTATTTCCAAGAATGTAATGAACATTCGAATTTCTCTTTGTAATGTCTGACGTGTGAATGGAATGTTGGACATTTCTCTGGAAATCGTTCCGAAAAAGATGCATTAACAGAAAAAAAGATTCAAAATACTTGGGAAACAATTGTTATTCTTGAAATATTCAATTTTGCAATGTAAAGAAAAATTCATAGCTTTATACTGCCAATAAGCTAGGGAAATTTATACGGGAACTCTGAAATCTCCTTGGCGATTTTCAAAACTGACATGTAAATTTCAAAACTCTGTTCAAATTTCAAAAATATCGTTCACGCGTGACCTGGGTTGACTGTAAATTGTTGATTTCCCCTCTGTTAAAAACCTGGGTGTCTATTAATTTATTTTCTTTTGTGGATGTTTAAATTATTATTATTATCATCATCATCATCATCATCATTACTATTATAAGAGGAGGGTTTAAATGAGAATTGGCATCTGTTTGAATGCTGTAATCAAATGATAAAAAGCTAGATAAAGGTTAGTTTAAAATTAAAAGAAACTGTGGTGCTGCATGGAAATGGATGTTTGGTTTTACCAACAGAGTAAATAACTAAAGGTAATTTGGCCACTGTAAAGACATTCCAAGTGCTGGTGCTCTTTCAGAATGATAACGGATTTGCTCCAACAAAGGGCCAATACTTGAAACATCAGCAGTTGACTCTCTTTACAGTGGCTAAATTACCTTTAGTTATCAACTCTGTTGGTAAAACCAAACATTCAATTCCACAGCTATTTTGGTTGGCTTGTAAAAATACAGAAGTTTTACTTGACAATGTCATGTTGATATCACTAGTATACACTGTACCCAATCATCCCTATGGAGAAACAGCTGATATGCTGTAAATTTCATCCTGGTATACAACATTAATGTTCTACTTTTTCTTTATTAAAAATCTTGCATTTATTTACAATATTTACCGTCCTGTGATTATTTCACTCCTACTGGAAGGTTTCATGAAATAAAAATTACAAATTATAGAAGAAAACAGTACAGCCTGCTAACTGGCATTAAAAAATATCGAGCAATGACTATATCCTTTAAGATTAATAATGGTAATTGAACTGAGTGGAGTGCAATTTGGTCTGAAATCATACGCGTGATTTCAAAATCGAACGAGCGCGCAGCGCGAGTTCCATTTGAAATCACAAGGTTAGTATGATTTCAGACCAAAATTGCACAACACAAAGTTCAATTACCACTTTATTACACCTATTTTGAAATCACAGAGTATCATTGTCAATTTTAATATTCTATTTTTGTTACTTCATTTCCATGTTGATGGGCTGAAGAAAGGATGCAATTTAGAGCAAAAAATGGTGCAATTTGGGAATAAATCGCACTGTTGAGAGCCAATTAGATTGGAAGGATCACCAGTGATTTCAAAACGGGTGTAATAAAAACTGTTACATGTAATTACTGTAGACTATTGTTATGATTAGCCATACTTAAATAATTGAAGGGGTGTGTGGAATAAGGCCCTAAGTGAATTTTGATGTTAGGACAAATTCTCCTTTGTTTCACAAGCGAATACAAGGGAATTTGGAAGGAGAATCTAGCAATTTATCAGAAGTCACTTAGGGCTTTTTTCCAGGCACCCCTTCAATTATAGAACTGTCCATTTTCTAGTCAGTTGCCTAAGAAATTAAAATAATTCTAAAGAGCAAATAAAAGTTCAGAGATTAAGAACCTAGACTGTAAAAAATATGTTGGTTACCCATGTTGGTAAGCTACACTGTGCTAACAAAAAATTTAAATTTAAATTTTTTTTAGTCAAACTTCCCTTTCCTCTTTTCGTTACTGTGCATAGATTCTGCACATCCTGTGATTGTCCAAGACGGTATGGTTCCTTAGGGACAGTACGTTCTGAGACAAAGGTATTGTTATGCAGTTTATGACTTTAAGAAAAGTAGATCTTAGCAAGGGCCGTTGGACCCCAAAGGGAAAATTGGGGGAGCCACACATTCTTCACAGATAATTGAGCTTCAATTTGGAAAGAAATGTCACACATTGTCATGCAAGTTTTTTAAAGCTTTTAAGAATTACTGTTGCTTGATTGTTTCTGAAAAATGCATGGTTACCCCCAATTTTCTTTTTGGATTCCAGTAGTCCTTGCTAATTAAGTTGATTCCTTCATACACTGTAGTCATTAACTGCAAAAAAATACCAATGTATTTGGAGTCATCGTCATAAGCCTCAGGTTCACACCTGTCCAATACACATAAGCATGAGCAAAAGAAAAAATTGTGTGATTTAGCATAAAAATATGCACATTGCTTTTGATTTTCCTGCACTTATGATTGCACTTGTGACAATTCAGATTAAGCCTGGCTTGTACTTTCTGTTAAAAACTTTGGCTTTTGAGATACAGTACTCTCACCCCCTTGGAAAATTTGACCTCCTGTGCGGGAGGTATGGAATCGATATTTTCTGAAACCACAAGTTCCTAAAGAAAGAAGTTGTTCAGTAGATTGTATATGATAAATTGTTTAATGCAATTAATCAATTAATTACAAGTTAGATTTAAAATTTCTATTTATCCTGCCTCAATTAAGCTAAGATTGTAGCAAAAACCAACCATACCCATTCAGTCCATTTAAAAACATGTAATAGTATCCAATAAAATCTAAGCATACTGTACGAACGAAAATGAAGTAAATTACAGTATGAAATTAATACATTATCTAAACCATTACCTTGCCCTGTTAAAATGTATTTCTAAGAAAATAAGAACTAACTGGAGTGAATATCTATGCTTTGCACCTATAGCCTCACTCTGTAACCACCAGAGACACCATTAGCTGAGACAAAATTTATCTTGAAAACAGTTGATAATAATAATTATTGTAAAGTTATTTTTTACACTGAGCTTAAGCAAAGACGTTTGTGAATGAAAGAGAAAAACTGGAAGTCAAATACTTTTTCTCCTGCTACATTTATGCAGGCAAACATTTCATATTTCAATCGTTCCATAAGATATATTTGTCACAGCACTGTGAAAAATAAATGCTACGATAATTTGACCTTGAAATCTTCATACAATGGAAAGACCCTTCAATAATAATATTATGATCAATGAAGGAAACCAAGCATGCATCTAAAGCTGCATGGTCGCAGAGTTCTCGTTACGATTTGTAAAAGGAGGCCATCTTGTTAATGTCTCTCAGGGAATGAAGGGAGTGAGATAGCGATGGGGAGAATGGAAACTAATCATGGCAGAGCTTGAAGTCAGAATTGTTTTTGACAAAAGAAAGTACTCAAACCAAGAGCGATTTCTTTTCAGGTGATGGATGTTCGATGCGATATTACCGGCTGAATGTTTTTACATTATTTATGGGAAGGAAATTCTAAATTTAATTTCTCCTGCTTTCCATCACCTTGGGAACCTGCTTGCGCCCCCCGCCCACCCCTTAATCCTGTAAAAGACTTCGAGTTTCCTCTTACCTGGGGTTCCAGCCCTGTATCTCCTCCCTAGTCAAAATTACTGACAATCAAGACACAGGAATGGCCTTGAGTAAGCGATTTCAAGCATAAAAAATTACTACATACTCAAATGACTCTGCTTAAGCTCTTTTTGATTAATCATCCTAGCTAACACTTCCCCATTAACAGCATCCGCTTTTGTGAGTCTCAGCAGCGGGAATGTTTTTATAATCGTTTGTTGTTACGGAGGCACTGTTTGTTAGTACTATTGCATCTGGGTCCTTTTGTGCGCTGGTCAAAAAATTATTTGCCCTTTCATTCTCTAAAATCTGTGAGGAGAAAATTTTGAAAAAAAAAAATCAGGCATAAATTCATTTATTCATTACACGTATATTACTACCTTTAATTACACATTGAAGTCAGAGAAAGGCTGGACAGTGGTAGCATGGGTCGAGGAGGAGTATTTCAGTCCAGAGCTTCTTTGAGTCCTGCTACGTGTAATGTTTTCAAGATAAGCAGGTTTCAATCAATCACAATGAATATCCATTTGAGAGCAACTGAAAGACAGAGATCACCAACAGAAAGTACTGTTCAATAGATGTTCAAATTTTTTAAAAAGCCTCATTGATTCCTAAATACCGTATTTATTCGAATAAGCGCCCACCTCAAATAACCGCCCACCCTGAAAGCCCAAAAAGTTTATAAGCACCCACCCCACTCCCCTCCCAACAAAAAAACACATTTCTGTACTAGTGCTATCCGATCGCGAAGTAAAAGGAGCGTCAGTTGTGTTCCAAAGTTTGTTTTAGATACGGTGGTCAATGAACTTTTATATTGTTTATGCCTTCTTTATGATAGCTTTTGCACTTTGTTTTGTCTTGTTGAAGAGAAATAAACTTGTTATGTTTTGTTTTGCAATTCTCTCAAAATGTCCTCACTTGCTGAAAATGTTGGGAAAATTATAAGCGCCCACCCTTGAATTAGCGCCCATCCTCATGGGCCCAAAATTAAATAAACACCCAGGGCAGTTAATCGAATAAATACGGGTAGTTCAATTTATTACTAATTTGTCCTTAACTCTTTCATATCATAAGATCACTAAGTTTGGTGATTTTTGCTGTTAATAAGAGAGCATTCAGAACAACGAGTTCACATGGCTTGATGATGTCACCACGTGACTGAAAATGAGTCACTGTTGTTGGGAGATGTAAGACTGTCACTGCTAGAGCTGAGAACAGACATCACACAGGAGGAAGACACATTAATAGGAGATAGAGAACATACTGACACATTGCATTAGGGTGACTGGACATTGAAAACAGCCAAGAAGCAGATTAAAGAAGCAGAAACAACAACAACAACAACAAAAACAGCTAGAGCTTCAACCCTTTAACCCCCAATATCAAAGAACAAATTCTCCTATCTTGTCCCTATACTTTTCTTATAAAAGTACTGGAGAGTTCAAAGTTATTAAAATATCAAGAAAATTCACCTTGGCTGATCATATCCTTAAATCTCATGACCTCAGGGGTTGAATAAGCATTGATATTACAAAGAGAAATTTGATGCTGATCACTATTCTAGGGCTTTATAGGGTTAAAAATCAATGGCACAGATACCACCTTTAAGCCATACAAAAAAAAAACCGTACAAAAGATTATTGTTAACCCAAATGATAAACTTAAACAGAAAGATGCCAGTAACAGCTAGACAAGTGTATCTCTAAACTGTGATTCTCATACATGTAGCTAATTATTACCTTCATTTGGTCAAACAGGGAGAAAGTAGTTATTAGCACAGTCTCAACTAGGAGCACAAGGGAGGGATGTGGAATCCAAAGTGAAGTGAAATATTAGGATTACCAGGAGAATTATTCCTACGTTACAGTACCAGACACAGATCCTATGGGTCAGTTATTAAAAGACAGTTAAAGTGCCCCTGGGACGAAAATTTCATTTTCCATCTTTTTGCATTTTCGTGTAGAATATGACTAAACTTCCGGAACAAGGCCAAGTAATGGCGGCCGTGAAATCTCAAATAAAAAGCTAAAAAAAATACTTCCAATCGCCGTAAAGTATTGAAATTTGGTAACACGAGTAAGAAGGTCATATTCTACACGAAAATGCAAAAAGATGGAAAATGAAATTTTCGTCCCAGGGGCACTTTAAGACGGTGTTAAACAGAACCACGTTCTAAGTCATTTTTCAATTTTGTCAACATACAGTCATGTCTAAACATTGTCTGTTGCTAACGGTAACAAGAAGGCCTGCATCCAAAACAAGAAAATTATTTACTCAAAATAAACCACTTATCAACAGATTTGGTGGTCCACTGATTGCCTTAAGCCGCAGACAAAGTTAGACTCTGTTTTATAACAAAAAACTGGCCCTATGGTGCCAGGAAGGGTAACTTTCCATCAACTGTGTTTTACTGTACATTTGTGCTCTAAAACGTTCTCATCAAAAAGCATACACTGTATTCTACTCATTGTCCTCCATGCATTTCTTCTGGTAAGAGTTGGGAAAATTTATTTGAACATCAGCTGAAGACATTAGGCCCATTTATTAATATAGTCTAACTTAGGCCACGGCTTAAGACAATCAGTGGGCCTTAAAATCTGTTTATAAGTGGTTTAAGTAGATAAATAGTTTTCTAGTCTGGGATGCAAGCCTTCTTGTTACTGTCAGCAACAGACAATGTTTAGATATGACTGTTGGCAAAATTGAAAATGGCTTAGTACATGTATGTGGTTTTTTTAAACACCGTCTAAACTGTCTTTTAATAACTGATCCATTAATTTTATCTTTGGTGATCATGTTCTTCATTCTCATGACCAAACTTGTTTGATCAAGTTGAGACATTGAAAGGAGAAATCAGCTGCTGATCGATCAATATTGAAGCTTGAAGGGTTAAAGGGGTTATGCAAACCAGTCACTCATTGAGCATGAACTTACCTTTGACACAAGATATTTTGCAGCATCAGAAATGTTGATGTCTTCTTTAGCTGATGTCTCAAACCAGCTAAGAAATCCCTTATCAGCGCAATACTCATCCATCTGGCTTGCATTATTAACTAAACCCTCTTTTGCTTGATCACACTGTGAAATGAGAGTGATCGACTTCAGAATTCTCCTTAACATATAAATCAACCACAACTAGAAGAATAATACAAAAAGGTGAAAATGCCAAGGGAGGGGGTGGGTGGTGTACTATTCTGTATATGTTACTTTAATATTAGAAGAGCTGGATGGATGTCTGATCAGCTTAAAGATGAGCATGACATGTTATCTTTTCAAATCTTTCTTTTGGCTGTACAAAAAAGTAGCAGGCCCAACCAAGATGAAATCCTTCTTACATAAAGCATTTAAGGCATCACTGAGAATCATATTTTTTTTTCAAAAATTGTTCATTCAAGCTGGAAGAAATTAAAACAAAGAACAGCACCATTTGACTTCTTAATGTTTACGAAACTCCAAAATTTGAAACGATAATTACAATAAAAAAAGAACAACGGTTTCAAGGAATAATTGGAAGCAAATCTCCATCACCACCCTCCCCCTCACCACCCTCTCCCCACCCTCTCCCTCACCCTCCTGAAAGTTAGGAGCCTAAGAAGGGTGTAACTTTAACCAGAAAATTTTATCCCTCCACAAGTCTCCAGTTGCTAATTTAAGGACGGTGCCTACGGTGAAAGTTTGGCTAATGTAGATAAAACATGTCGAGACTTGTTACCACATCAGGTCATGTTTCTTGGGAGGCCTGTCAACACTAACATGTATATGAAACTGAAAGAGAGATAAGACCTCCACTAAAAAGATTTAACATAATAATATTATTACTATTAGAAGAAGAAACTACAAGGCGTCACCTTGTTTGCTAATAGTACGACTGGAACTGGCGATCCATTAGGGAGCATGACTTTGCTATCCAGGTCATTCTTCCATTTTTGCACTGCTTCAAATGTGGATGCCCTTGTGACATCAAACACAATGAAAGCTCCAACCGCCTCCTTGTAATAAACCTAACAAGATTTCAATTCTTGTTAGCTATATTTCACTCAAGCCCTGTGTGCCTCATAGGCCAAGATGGGATGATAATGATGACAGTGATGATGATCATGATGATGATAACATTTCACATCAACCGTCACAACCACTATTTTTATCCAACTCTGCTTAAGATTGAATAGTCATTATCATCATGTGTGGTTCCAAAAATAACCACCCCCCCCCCCCTCCAATCCCCATGGAAGGTCATTGAAATTCTGAGGTGGAGGGGTGTCAAAAGCCACTGAAAGTTTTTTGTAAAGGAAAGTATAAAGTTACTAACAGTAGATGATGCCAACTCGAATTCGGTAAAGTGGAACTAATAATTTACCCTTGCCTATAACTTGGAATGAACTTTATTTTAAAAATGTTGGCCAGTAAACATCAATGTGCCAGAACAAAACCGAGTGATGTTTGGGGATTCTTTATTAATCTTTACTGATGAGATTGAAATTTACGTAAACGTCCTTAACTAGATCTTAGCCTTTGTTTTGTCCAAAACATATCTTTAAAATTTTGATTAAAATTCCTGAACTAAATGTTCTTGTCTAAAGGCCCTGAATGGTGTATCTAAGTGATGTGATTCTCAAAGAAGGATAAAATCACAATTGAAATTCAACACCAACGCTGCTAACTCAAATTATTTTTTGGTTCCGTTGAGATTTCGAGTCAGTGGGGTTCTACTAAAATATTTAAAATTGGAATATCCAGAGGAGCAGGAGCAGGTCTGAAACTAAATACCTGTGGCCCAAGAGGTATGAATATTTTATTGTTCTGGAATGACACAATAACAGCAAATTTTAAATAATACCAATGTTGAGAATGATGTATTATTCTAGAAAGTGACACAGGCATACTCAGAAAAAAGAAATCCGAATGCTCCTATCAGGAGTCGAACCTAAGACCTTCCAATAACTAGTTCGGACGCTCTACCACTGAGCTACAGGAGACTCGTGGGAGCTAAGGCCATTAAACTAGGTTCATGGGACGAACATCCTGCATACTGCTAGAATTTGAATGTCGAACGTGTGGTATATGAAATGAATGCGAAATAAATGAAATAAATGCCGATGTTCCAGAATTTTCCTGCAATAATAATAATTATTATTTTGTAATTTGGAGCAAGTAGTTGATAGTAGATCCTACTGTATGTAGCACATAGATATTTTGTGAAATGTATTGTTAGTAATTAAAGCAGGAATGTGCAACCTTACCCGTGTCATGTTGCCAAATCTTTCTTGACCTGTGTGCATAAAGAAATGTTACCGCACTTAGTAAGAAGGGTATTCAGCCCAATTTTCCACAGGAGACAGTGCTTCAAAGAACACTCAGTACCCAACTTTCCCCCAGGCCAAGTAGTTCGATGAACGTTGATCACTGATTAAAAATTAATGGATACAAAGTTTTCATCTCATGATCACTCATCAAAAATGTTTTTAAAAAGCTAATCTACAGCTAACTGTAAAGAAAAGTCTAAGACAAAACTAAGAGATAAAAATATTTTGGAAGAATGTTTATTGATTAGCTATTAAACTTGAATTAAAGTTCACATAAGACAGGATTACAAGGATTACATGGTAGGTTAATCGAGCTTTTGAAACTTGGGTAATGGTGTACACGTATTCTGTTTTAATTACTGGCAATAGTGCAAATCCAATTCCTTGTGGGAAGTTAAACTCCTTTAGAAACAACCTGTCCCTACTATAATTATAAGCGCACCAATTCAAATGTGTAAAAAGGCTATGATCGTTACGATGACTAAAAGTGACAGAAGGCATAGAGATGTACTACAATTCAGAACAATATTATATTAAGTTGGTTAATGAGAGTTGTGAGTAAGCTTCCTTGTTTTGGGGATTGATCTCACTATACACCGCAATATGTGTTGTGGTTGTACACTTAAGTCACTGGAAAGCTATCACCTGGGTTTATTTGTACCCAGGGGCCCGTTTCTCGAAAGTCCCGGTAACTTCCGGGCCCGTTAACTTATCGGGGCCATTATCGGGAAGCTTTACCGGGCCCGATAATGCATTTCTCGAAGCACCCGTAAACTTTCCCGGTTATTTCCGGGCCCGGTAAAATAGAAGCCATTGCCAGGCTCTTGCGCGCTTCACGCTCGTTCGCAAGAGAAGGAGAACGACTCAGGACTACACCAATCCATTCGATTCATTTGAGAAAAGCACGGTTATGGATGAGACAGGACTGTCTTCATGCTTTTTGAAGGACAAAACAATACGTTCTAAGTTTAACTTTTTCGTTTTATCAAAGGGGAGCAACCAAGAGAGATCACTATTTTGCATCATGCATGGTATCGGCAATTACTTTCAGGAAACTCTGATGCGAAATAGAACCTGAAAAGGATTATGAATGTTATCATCATGAATTCTTGTTGTGAGCATCAAACTAATAGTCAGGATCAGTATGTAATTCCTTCAAAGTTGTAGAAGAGATGAAGCTAAGCAAGCTATGGCGATCGCCGGGGAAACAGTGTCTGCGTGATGTCCTATTTCAACGCCTATTTCAACAGTTCGTACTGATACAAATTTACTTTTAGCAGCCTTAGTATAGAGAATATTGGGAATAAGGAAGGATCTTATACAAGTTTTAAAATTGAAAAGCTATAGTTCAACTGGCGTGATTTGATCGTCTTCTCCGGCAGACATCTAGCACTATTTTTACCGATCCGAAATCGGCTTTTGTATAATACCACAAGGCTTGATCAATTGAAATGCGACTGAAACTATTTTGCGAAAAGTGGAACGATTTTTAAGTTCTTTATTCTCGTTTATCTATCGTGTATAAGCTTCTTATTCTTTATCCCTCTAGCTAATGCAGCAAACACTGCATTTGTGTATTTCAAGGACGGCGCACAATTCGACTCTCATCGCGATCGCTCTGTTTATATCAATGGTTATGTTTACATTTATCTCAGTGCAGCATGTCAGATTTCTAACTTCCTCTTTCTTATGAAAATTCTGAACATTACAAGAAAGCAAACAATATCGCTTACGGTAGGATTAGTTTTGCATGACAGGAACCCATTTTATGCTAAAAAGGAAGCCATTTCGAAGTAATAATGTGCGGCGAGTGAGCTGTGTTTACATGACAAAATATTTATTTTTTCTTCCGCCGTTGGTTGATAATTTATAACAATAAAATAGTAATAATTTCAAATTTATATAGCGCCCATATGCAAACACCCTTAGCGCTTTTCAAACATCTAAAACAACAGTTACAGAAACAACAACAATAATAGTACTACGCCTGTATTCACGTTTGCTTCCGGAGCCAGCGGGCAGCTTCTCGCTTTATTTCTCCGCAATTCGTCTCCAAGTTCATTCACGAGCCACTCGATTCTCGCTCGCAAAAGCCTGAATCTTTCTATGACTTCACAGTCAGCCATGTCGGCCAGAATTAGTCGTCTTTGACAAGACCGAGGTCTTCTAACTAAACAAAAAAGTCTGCCACCGGCCGCCATTTTGTTTAGTGTCGCAACATTTGCGATTTCCCGGTAAGTTTACGGGAGGTCATGACCTCCCGTAAATTACCGGGCAAGTTACCGGGAAATTTACCGGGATCGTAAATTAGCAACTGAATTGAAAGCTACACGGGTCACGTGAGGTTACCCAATTCGGTTTTAGTTCCCGGGGGTAGGGGTACTTCTTGGGATTTTTTCGTGGGATGTGGGGCTCGGTTCTCCAAACCCTCATAGTTTTTCAGACCATAATACGTATTTTTTTCTGTACCCTTTTTCATACCTCGCCTCTAAAATTAATTCCTATTTTCAGACCTGGTTTCAAGAATCTACACCCGTTTCTGCAAAATCCATACCCGTTTTCAGACCTTCAGACCAAAGGGAAGTGGTTCAAATCTATACCCTATTTCAGAACAAAACGGCTCAACAACCACACCTTTTACAAGTGTCTTGATAAATAAAACTGAAACAAAGACAATGAATTTTAAGATCGGTGACGAAAGTTAGAAAAGTGCTGAAAATCCCATCGACACCTTTCGCCAGTTTCGCGTTTTATTTTACCCTGCGTAGGTGCGAGAAACTTTTCCTGCGTGGTTTCCGGTTCTGGCCGAAGTCTCCTATTGTCTTGGCCGACGATGATCGGCCTCCGACCGATTCCGTATCTTCGCGGCTCACGAGAATAAACCTCTGGTACCCAGGTAGGTTTAATCTTACAATTTACCATCTTTCCTTGTATAACACTTCACATAGCCTGCAGAACAGGCGTTACTTTTTGCGTTTTTCAGGCGAGGCGGGGGTGCGTGACTCGTGCTTCGCGTTCGCCTCGCGCAGCCCTCGCTCACCTGAAAAAAGTAGCCTGTTTTAGGCTCCTAGAGAGATGCGCGAAGGAGAGTGCGAGGGGACGAAAACGAGGGGGGAGTGGTTTTCGTCCCCTCGCACCGCTCCTTCGCGCATCTCTCTAGGAGCCTAGAACAGGCTAGAAAAAAGGGGGAAATGACGCCAGTTTTGCAGGCTACTACACACGGCGCTTTCGATTTTGCCTTTCCCAGCAGTATGCAGGACGCTTGTCATGAGTGAACCAAGTAAAAAAGCCTGAATCTTTCTATGACTTCACAGTCAGCCATGTTGGCCAGAATTAGTCGTCTTTGACAAGACCGAGGTCTTCTAACTAAACAAAAAAGTCTGCCACCGGCCGCCATTTTGTTTAGTGTCGCAACATTTGCGATTTCCCGGTAAGTTTACGGGAGGTCATGACCTCCCGTAAATTACCGGGCAAGTTACCGGGAAATTTACCGGGATCGTAAATAACGGGAGTTTCGAGAAACACCCGTAAACTTATCGGGGACTTAACGGGCCACTTACCGGGCCCGATAAGTTACCGGGACTTTCGAGAAACGGGCCCCAGGTCATATACAGACCTGTGTGAGCACAAAAGGATGAAGTCCCTTACGAGGTTAAAACACCTATCCCAACCTTCTGCAAATTTCCGGCCAATCTGGCAATTTATACTCTTCAATCAAATTATATCATACATCACACTGGCTCCGTTTTGCTCCTTTTCCAACAGTAAGCGACTGAGCTACTTTCACAACAGGGAGGACAATGCAGAATGTAACAAAAATGGGGTATTGGGCCGGGGTTGCCTTACGATTTTAATACTTACTTCAAAAACTCGTTAATTAATAATTCATAAGCCCATTGACCTATCAAATGGTTGATAAAACATCACGTGCAGTGGTTTAAAACCCGATAAAACCTGCTCCTTATTAGTATGCGGTGTTTAATGTTTTTCTTGTATGCTAATTTCCAACGTTCACAAAAGCATCGTTGTTATGAACTCTCTTGACACAAGCTTTTCCAGGAATGTTTTTGAAACCATTTTATCGGATTTAAAACCACGCGGCACATAAAACACTGTGTTATTATTGCTTGTGTTTTAAACATTACTTATCTGGTGGCAAATGCTAATCAAGTGAGTGTGTATAACAGATGTCTGACTCTTAAATTTACTGTAAGCTGAGTCCCAATCTTGCTAAAAAAACAACTGATGAGAAGGGGGAACACCAAAGAAGACTTAAGTAAATAAGTTCCTTTATACCAGTCATAGCAATCACCTTACCAGCAATATCCCATAGCTGTAGGCGAATCAGTGTATCTGAATCCCAGTTTATAACCTTGAGTGCGAAGTCCACTCCAATGTATTTATAGTTAAGGAAAAATGTAAACAAAAACGTAAACAATGGATGGGCTACTTCAAAACTAGGTGTGATTTGAATGCAGAAAACTAGGAGAAAAAAAGCTACAGAAGAAAGCTACCTCGTCTAGCTAGCTGCATCTATTGATTGTAAAGTTTTATACTGTTGGATAGTGAAATTTTTAATAGACACGCAAAGAATATAGAGCTCTGCTAGCTAGAAGAGATCGAACTCAGAGCAACATTATAAGCTCGTTAATCAATAATTACATTAATGACAAGCCAGTTAGCGGGTAAGCTCAACTGCAAATAGTATTATATATCTACCGAGTAACATTGGAGGATTTTCGCTTCGATCTCTTAATAGAAAAAGGATATTGTAGCCCTGTAGTGGACAGAAAAGAACTGGTGAACATATCGCTTTATAATACTGGTCTTTCCAACTCCCAGATCACCGATAACCAGGACTTTGAACAAGAACTCCTTCTTCTCGGCCGATGATTCCTAAACAGACAAAGATTAATCACAACAATTTCACGCCAGGTGCTGCTGTCAATCGCCACTGAACAAGTTCATGGTATAAAGAAGGAAACTCTTACCATAGCCGGTGATAAAAAGCACTAAAATATCTGCAATTTTAGCTCAGAGTCTACTCGTCAGAAGTCCACCATCTTATCATGTGATGGCAGATCATATACTGAGCATTTTAATTGGTTGATATTTTTGCATTGTGAACCTTTGTGTGAATAGTAGCTTGTTTCTTATTGGCTATCATCATGACGAAAATTTCCATGTATAAAAAATGTTTTCTGGGAAACAGGGAAACCCCTGTTCCTGTAATTTTCCAGATTGTTCCTCCCCCGAAGAATAAAATCAAATTACTCATGCAACCACAATGTAACAGCTTAGAACTTTACTGAAGGTAGCCAGATAATTCAAACGATTTTCTAAATATTTCTTAAATGTTTTCCTTTATCTATTCGCTCCTGAACTAGCTGTAGTAGATTGTGAAACAAGGTACTCACTAACTAAGGCCCATGTCACATGACTGTCTCGAGTAATTATACAAACGCTGCAGTTTCGGTTTTAGCTGACAAAAATGAATTTACGTCATTCACAATCCGAGCTAAAGTAGCGAGCATGATGCCTTTTGTTTGCGGATATAAAAAACAAACATAACATAACATTATTTTCTTTTAGCAACTGAATTGAAAGCTACACGGGTCACGTGAGGTTACTCAATTCGGTTTTAGTTCCCGGGGATGGGGGTGGGGTGGGGGTACTCGGGGGTTACATCTTGGGATTTTTTTGTGGGATGTGGGGCTCGGTTTTCCAAACCTTCATAGTATTCCAGACCAAAATGTGTAGTTTTTCAGTACCTTTTTCCAGACCTCACCTCTAAAAATTAATTTCCATTTTCAGACCTGGTTCCAAGAATCTACACCCGTTAATGTAAAATCCATACCCGTTTTCAGACCTTCAGACCAAAGGGAAGTGGTTCAAATCTATACCCTATTTCAGAACAAAACGGCTCAACAACCACACCTTTTGTGTCTTGATAAATAACTCTGAAACAAAGACAATGAATTTTAAGATCGGTGACGAAAGTTAGAAAAGTGCTGAAAATCCCATCGACACCTTTCGCCAGTTTCGCGTTTTATCTTACCCTGCATAGGTGCGAGAAGCTTTTCTCGCGCGGTTTCCGGTTCCGGCCTAAGTCTCCTACCGGTCTCGGCCGATCGAGCGTCGACGACGATCGGCCTCCGACCGATTCCGAATCCTCGCGTCGCACGAGAATAAACCTCTGGTACCTAGGTAAGTTTAATCTGAGCTAAATTACATACAATTTACCATCTTTCCTTGTATAGCACCTCACATAGCCTCCAGAACAGGCGTTATTTTTTACGTTTTTCAGGCAGGGGGAGGCGCGTGACTCGCGCTCCGCGCTCGCCTCGCGCAGCCTTCGCTCACGTGAAGAAAAAGCCCAAAAAAAAGAAACACACCTGTTCTGTAAACTACTCCACACGGCGCTTTCGATTTTGCCGATTCCAGCAGTATGCAGGAGTCCTCAGTACATGAGTTACCACCTGACCAGTGTACGGAAGGTCACTGTGTTTGTTCGACTCCCTTCGGGGGCTCAGAGAGTTTCTTTGTTCCATAATCGTGACATACTGAAAATCACATCTCCCCTCAGGCACTAGCAAGAGAAAGGGAGAAGGAAAATCGGGTACACGCGGCTATCCCCTCGTGCGTCGCGCGTGTGCCAGATTTCCCCTCTCCCTTCCTCTTTCTAGAGTGCCTACCACGCGCGCAGGCTGGTTTAGGTCTTGTCGCCTAAGTCAGTAATCCGACTACATTTATTTGATTAGCTGTATTCAGTTTGGTTAATAAGAGGGGTGTGGAATGCCGACTTATTTGATCAAGTGGACTGCGGGGCACTTTGAGATGAAATGATAGAAGATTTGAGCTCATTTCATTCTGAGAACATTTTATACTGCGAGGAAAAACCGAGAACATAGCTTACGTGGTCATTTCTTGCTAACGGACAGTGAATACTGTCAACGAAACAGTATATCTATATTGCTCCTCAAAATATGAACTCGGGTAAACCTGCGCTAATGTTGAAAGCATCACAGAAATCGTTTCGTTTCTTGGTCATTTGTTCTCGTTTCACGGCAAAAGTAACTGAGTTGCAAATAGGCTGAACCCAAGCAAGTATTAATCGATTGTTTTGAAATATATTAAGCAGAAACCTGTTTGAAGAAATGCGACGTCCGTTATAGTGGAACCTCGATTTTACGATATGGCAAGGAGACAGAAATCGGGATATCGCGATCGTTCAGTAAACGAACTCCCGATTTATAAATAACTTTTGCCTGGACGCAGAATGTTGATCGTTAAATCGGGAATATCGTTAGACCGACGAGTGTAAAATCGGGGTTCCACTGTATCTACATTGCACTTTATGTACCAAGTTACTGGAGAAGTAATACTGCTTCGAAGTCAGGTGCCTGTTCCCCCATGTCCCCCTTGAAGAGAGGAGGGAGGAGTGGGAGGGGGGAAGGGGGAGGGGGGAAAGAACTCAATCCAAGTGTTATCACGATCTCCTACTAGAGATGGAACGATATCTGTACCAAACCCACGATATCATCGACGATGGGGTTTCCCTAAAAGAATATCGATACGAGCAAGAAATAACGGTTGCTTCGGTATAGTATTCGATACTTAAAACAGGAAATGAAATGTAGATTCTTTGCTGTGTTCGAGGAAATACCTTTCTAATGGTACATTGGTATACGGTAGGCGAATCCTTGCTGACGTCATTGTTTACATTTTTCCTCATTAGCATACGACTTAACTCAGAGAAGCCGTGGCCGTACATATGAACTAAATGCAAAAGTTGAAAGAACTGATTAAGTTGAGCAATTTGTGCAGTTTTCAGCCCTTTGCAAGCAATATTGAAGGAAATATCAGCCATCAAAAACTGCGAAATTGCTAGGTGGCAAAAAAGTTAATGAGGCATAGATTCTCTGTAAAATTTCGAGTTTTTAGCAGAGCATTTCTCCGAAACCATTCGATGTATTGGGCTCAAATTTTCAGACAAAACTGAAACTGTTATGCCCTTTCAATATTCAGTGTTTTTGTTTTATTAGCGTCATCAGATAGTGATAAGCGTATGTTAATGAGGCAAAAAGTGTAAACAAGGATTCGCCTATTCTTTGTAATTCCACTTATTTTACTGCCTTCGTGTACAAAAGTGATAATTGTGCTCTCTAACGGCGAATCGCAGCCCAGTGCCTTACACGTTCCGGACTCTTTTACAGACAGTAAGCAAGGCTGACATGACAGTACATAGAACTGAAGGACAACAACATCACTAGTCCTAACTAAAAGCCCAAAAAGCAAACAAAAAAAAAAAAACAGCATAATTTTGGTTCACGGTCCTTTGCAACCAAGTTTGGAACTAACTGAAGCGATATTGGCGTCGCAATGTCGAAATCGATTTCGAAAAGAAAGCTAAATTTCGGGAGGGTGTGGGGTTGGTAAATTATCGTACTCGTATCGGTTTGATTTGAAAAAGTGATATCACATGATAACGCCCCTTATCTCTTACTACTAAGGCATCCCTAACATTTCACCGGTACCCGATTATGTTTCTGGGTAAGTCTTGGGTAGATAGCAAAGCCTCGGCTACGCTTAAGTATAAAATGAAGAGTGCTTGTATAGTCTGCGGTTCGTGTCACATTTAAATCGCATTTTCTCTAAGACGAAACTTTTAAAAAGTATTATCTACAGGGGTCCGAGAAGTTCTTAGCTAATTAAAAATGACGCGACGTGGATAAGCTAGAGGCAAAAAGGTGTAATTATACGAGCGGTCTCAGGGTATTTGAGATGGACCTCAGATGCAAGTGGCGTGTACTGTAGCGATTCCTCTTGCATCGGGTGACCCTAATGTGAAGTAAAGTTTGATCTGAAACAACGCAAAAGCAAAGCCGAGGCTGAGCTAACTCGTGTACTAAACAGTAACCAATACGCAATTCGTCTGAGGCTGAAACGAATTGAACCGACCCAAAACCACTTAACCCACAGTTGTCGCTCGCCTCTCGGTGTATGTTCAAAATGGGCGTTAATTAAACCAGCGGGATATTGGGGTCAGCGATGGTGTTATAAGTTACCGCGGATATATAGTTTAAAGTGCAAAGTAACCACCGTGAGTACATTCGTGCCAAAATTATTGGATAGTGGGGTCAGCGATGATGTTAAAAGTTTTACTAACTTAACTTTAACGTGTTCACCGCCGGATTTTCAGTTTAAAGTGCAAAGTAGCCGCCGTACATTCATGTCTCTATCAAAATTAAGCCATTCGTTATTACCAAGGATTAGCCGTAGAAATCCTCTATGAGACGAGGCAGCTTACTTTAAAGGATTAAAGCGATTGCGTCTTGAGTTTACCGCAAACCGACTGGTAGTTTGTTTTTTTCTGCAGGTGGAATTTCGGAAGAATTAAAGCTCAGCTTGAGCTGGTATACGTGTTCAGAGTTTTAGGCTGGTTGCACACAAGCCGAGCAATTAGCTCCTCTGGTACGTGCTCAGGGAGTTTACCTTGATAAGTTTGACTTGTTTGTGTGTAAAATAAAACGAGAATGCGTTGTTCAAAAACTAGAGCCCCGGGGTTTAGCCCCGGTTTATTTCCCGTAAGGAGATTTGTCAAGAAAGAAACCTACCCTGAAACTGTATCCGGCATTCGCATACACACTACTCCCCATATTTTTAGAGCTAATTCTAGTTTTGCTGTCAATTAGGGGTTAGACATTGGAGGCAAAATCACAAGAGAATTTAAAACTAGCGAAGTGTATACTTGTCAAGGAAGGCGTACTCTTGTACATGTACCCTTACGCGCAAGTGCAAGTCGAACTCCCTGGCTAGAGATTTTTTAGTGGGGGGATCCAGAGTCTTCGGGTAAAACCCCAGGGAGATGGGGTCATGGGAGAAAAGAGGGTGGAGATTTCAGTCAGACTTTACTTAGGTTCAGAAATGCACCTAACACTCAATTTGTTTACTTCATATAAGACGGCTTTTATGTCATTTTCATAAGACTTCATGTTTGACAGAATAATTTGTGTTTTACTAAGAATTAAGGCTAGGGGACACCTTGTGATGTCTATCACACAGTTCATGCATCTCATTAGCGTGCAGACCTTGAGGCCTTCGGGCCCTTACTGGTATCTAGTTCCCTAAGAAAATGGTGGAAGAGGGAAGGGAGGGGGGGGGGGGAGGGATCGGGGAGAGTTCCGAGTCCCTCCCTATAGATCCGCAAATGATTGCTACTACCTCTAAGAACGAAGTGTTTGGTGTTGTACTCTTAGTCCAATGTCGTTCTCAATACGTTCACGGGTCAACGATCGATAATCTATCGAAAGCTGTTGTGGCTATTCTTCCACTGGCGAAGCTGTAAATCATAACTTACATCACTGGAACAGCAACAGCGCCACGCCGTAACGAGAATATCGAATGGAAATTTCAGAAGTCGTCTTAATGATACACTTGCCGCAGCTGGTTGGAGCTATAGGCTAACTGATGCGGAGAGTAAAGAGTCCGCTTGCGCATGAAATGACAGTACGAGGACGCAAAGAAACGAAGGAACTGCTTCGCGATAGACGCCAGAAACACAGAACTGAAGACAAACGAGACCGAGGATGGTTAACATTGTTTTAAACCAAGTTTTGGTGTATTACATTGAGAATTCTTTTTTACAATATTTCGGCTCTGTTGTAGAGTCATAGCCATGTAATTAAGTTGAACAAACGGGCAGCTTATGTAGTCTAATTAGGCGTATTAACACAAGGAAATGGATTGAAGTGATTAAAGGAACGAACATTATGTAATTAAAGAAAGAGGTCTAATTTGATTCCCGGCTCCCTCATTAATGCTAGGCTTTAAATTCTTAATATAGAAAGCCCCAAGAAACGCTTATTGCGACCAATTGTCATTTTGGTCAATAACCTCTAAGTTAGTATGAACAGCATTGAAAATGTGCCGGAGTCTTTGAGATGAACACATGTAGATGGCAAATCATTGTGGCAATCAGGTAATTTGTACAAGTTACTTGACTCTTTCATTAAAGCTACTACAATTGATTGCGTGCTTATACATTGGTTGTTCTTGCCTGTTAGCATGCATGTTCACGAAGTCTGAGAGCTAAGGAACGGTCTGGCGATGTATCGTTGTAAATAACCTGGACAAGAAAGTTTATACACTATGTATACGTTCATGTCAGCAATGCGCACTGAGTCCTTGGTGGAACAAGGAAATTTTAGCAGTATCTTAACGTATTATAAACTTGAGCAGAAACACAATCGTCATTTTTCTTTTGCGTGTGAAAAATTGGACAAAAAGGCACAGTTCATCATAGTATTTGCGAAAGATTTCGAGGAGGCTTCCGATAGAATTGTGTCTATTGCCTTAGTCATACGCGAATCTTATTAGTGCTTGTCACACGCTTAGACAATAACCTACCATAAACCTTTAGGTGGAAAGGAAATAATGACATTTGTGAAGGCTATTCTCAGAATCTCGCACAAAGACTTACCAAGGCTGAGAGAAACCTAGTCGACAACCGGGACGCAGATCACTTTTAAACGGAAGGTTATTACAGGAGATGGGATGCAAATATTAAGACTGATTTGGTTTATAACATAGCTATTTAAGTAAGTTCGCGGAAACATATTCGATAGCATGAGCGGCGTGCAGCCATAACGTGGAGGCACGATCGTATAACCGTAAAATGACAGGTGCAAGTTGACCCAAGTTAGTCCGGTTCAAACGCCGTGTACCTCTTAAGCGCCGAACCAACTGAATAGTACGCAATTGTTTGGCATTGGAATGGTGTCTGAATCACTTTTCTTCCACAGATTTCAATTAGGCACGGAAAAGTCTCAAGGTATGGCTGGTTTGACGCATAATCATATCACCCTAGAGGTACAATTAACCGTTAGAACGAATCTGATGTCAGTTGGGTACAGCGCATTGCATGGGATGTACAGTTTCTGAATCGGTCCTTACATGCCTACTAAGCAAATTTTTTTGCCAAGTCGTCCTTGACAAAAAAGACTTTCTTTGAGATACCTTAGCGATGGATAACGATTTCCATTCAAGTAAATTTAGTCGTTGTGGAAGTTAAATGTTTGGATTGGCGTGAAGAGGGTTCATTCAAGTCTCCTATGAAAGATTCGAAACAACAACTTCTTTGAATAAGATGAAAAGTCGTCGTGCTCTGCCGATATAGAAAATATATTACTAAACAAAACAAGGCGTTTAGTAAGAACTAAACAAAGTACAAATGGCATCTATTGGATCTTCTAAGGTAAGCAATTTATAAACCTGACGCAAACTGCAATTTACGATCAAAGCACCGAGGTACCTGGAGTTTTCCTTCTCTATAAACAGTGTAAGCTTAAAGGTAAATAGCGGACAATAAAAGCGTTTATGTACTTGCTTCTAACGCGGTCTTTTTGCTGTGGTACTTAATTTTGATGCAGACGTTCGTTAGATGATGCCGATTAATTCCTTCAAACTTTGTTAAAGAACTTAATAACTCCAAAACGAGCCGACCGATAATTTGGAAAACTGCACCTGAGAAATATATAAGCTTACTTAGGGCACATTTAATTTGTCAGAACTGGCTTGGGCCAGACCCGACAGTTCGTACACGGAAATTATAGATTTGAAGGCTAAGTTCTATCCTAGTACTTCGAATTGATTTGAAGGCTAAGTTCTATCCTAGTACTTCGAATTTCTTCAAAATAACGCGTACCATTTTCGGAGTGATGACGCATTCGATTTACAGACTGGAGGGTCTGGCTCGCCAGTTCTTGTAAATGGAAAGCACTCTTAGATTGCGTTAGATTGATCTTATTCCAGCCGTAAGAATAAGTGGAATAGCTGTTAAATTTCTCTTTTTAAGAAATTTTGGGAGTCCATTTCTCCAAACTATCGCTGTCACATGAGAATTTAAGAGCCGTCTCGTACTCCAGTAACTCGTAAAACCTTTAATGAGGGATTTCTCGTCAACATTGTTTGTATCCTATTCCGGAATAGGGTCAATCGAAGGCACCCTTAGACTCAAATAAAACTAAACCTACGGGAGGGGTCTCTCGTCTACGTACAAATTTCTTGGACTGCAAAGCAGACAGTCGTTTAGAATTAAACAAAAAGTCAAATATTTTCTTGCAGAAAAGGCCAGCTGGGAAAGAGATGCGACTTAAAAAGTTAATACCAACAAAACTGGTCGGGAAACCCTGTTTTCGTTTTATAGATTTCTTCGCCGTTCACCACTATCGTTGTTTGCTTGTTTGTATTTTTTGTATGTTCTATTAGCTGTTTTAAATAAAATAAAGAATTGGTTCAGTCAAGGTTTTAGTAACCTGTTTCAGGTGTTCAGAAAGTGAGGAGCTCAGGAAGAAAATTACTTTGCGAGAGGATAATAAAGGCGAGGATAAGTTATTTTTTCCGCGCGCAAATTTTTTCCTCGCCCGTTTATATTATTCGGACGCATCGCAATTTTTCTACGTGGCGCTCTCCAGTTTTCGCCTGCTTCAGGCTGTGCTTTCAGTCGTGCGTCTGATGAGTTGTGGATATACTTGGCGGGAAGTTACCTTTGGAAAGCACTCGAGAAGTCAGATAGTAAATTGCTCTTGGTGAACTCTTACGCTTCCCTCGTGCTTTGCAAACTTTGTGCGTGCGTCCATTGCTATATGATTTCGAGCGCAATATGGCTAAAATCGGGCGATGTCCCGCAACACTTGACAGGACAATTGTTTTACGGAGCAAATTTTTATTGCAGAAAAGTTGGAGATGGTCTGGCTTGTTACATTCTTCCCCTCGACATACGAAATTACGTACATCGCAGAATGACTGTTTTGTACAGCCTGAGACGAATATTGAGTGCATCATACTTGGACAGTTTTACAACATTCGATAGACGCACGCTAAGCATTTATCAATTCTTAGATAAGCGGAGTTTCCTGGTGAACCGGTAGTCCAGAATTCTCTAAAGGAATTTCAAACTTCGTTTTATCGGATTTGTTTTTTCAAATCGCGAACACAGTGCCACAGAAGAGAGAGTCGCATATTCACAAATTCTCAACATGTACACAAATTTAGTGATGCACGAACGTAGCTCACAAAATTCCACGTAAGAGGGGTTTCCAACGAAATTTTTATTTTCGTATATTTCGTGTCTCATTGTATGTGACAAAAACTACATAACCCAACCAGTTTCTTCAAGTTAATTAAAACCAACTATAAAGTTCACTACACCCCTAGCCTTTTTTTAATTTATGAATTTCGTGCAGAAAACCATAAGTATTTCCCGGCTGATTAAAACTTGGTGGGGGAAATAATTTCGATTAGATCAATTATATTGGATGATGATGATTGTAAACTGATTAGTCGGCGCCAGAAGAGCTTTAAAAATTCGCCCCTTAGGAAGATCAAGGAAATTGAAATTGCTGAATACTCTGGGAAAAGAATTACTGGTTTGATAAATCGCAGGGGCGCTTGAAATCTAACAATTCAAATATGCGTTTTGTGATTTCCCATATCGTTTAGCGGATTTTAAAGAAACGCGTTCGTGATTAATTATCTCTGTTAGTTTTTAAAATGAGTTCGGGTAATCTCAGCCAAATATTTTTGAACGATATTTTTCGGTATAAAAAACTTATTCCCTGATTTTATGAGCTGCTATCACCCATCCGAAAAAGCCAAGTTGGGCTTTTTTTGTATCCTCAATTACAGTTTTTTCCTTCCAAAATCATTATTTTTGCATTAAGCGAAAGTTTGAAGTGATTATCAAGTTCTAAGAAAATTCTAGGCTCACTACATTTCAAGAAGCCAGGTGTTTACTAAATTAATCGATCGGCCTGTTATATCCGGTACCTCACCGTGAAATCGCGTGGTCTTTTAAAGTTCAAGGTCCAATTTTCAATTCCTTGACAAAGAAAACCGGCATCTTGAAGTTACCTTTCATGAGGGGCAACCCCCACCTCTCCCGGGAAGGTGTACTCTTCGGAATTTTTGGTGGGGGCCATGTGGCTCGGTTGTCCAAACCATCACCCTAACAGGCCAAAATATGTAATTTTCCTGCACCCCTTTCAGATCTAGCCTCTAAAATTCATAACCATTTTCAGACCTGGTATCTAAAATCCATACTGTTTTCAGACTTTCAGGCCAAAATGATTAAAATCTATAACCTTTTTCAGACAAAAACGGATCAAAGACCACATCTTTTGGTACCGCACATACCCATATAGCTTATATAGAGGAGTATCCCCCCGGCACAAAAACAAACCAACATAAACCCTGAAACAATGCGAATACAAATTCATCATTACGCCATTTCATCGCAGTTTCAGCATGAACAGGCATGAAAGCAATTAGCTCTGACCCAGAAACATTAGGCCGACTCAGAAAAATGTCTTTTAGCTGTAGCTGAAGTCTCACAATGGGCAAGTGAAAGACAGTGAAGAACACATACAGCAACCTTTGGTATCATTTAAGACGAGAGAAGCGGCGGGATAGCTAAAACCTCGAGCGCAAAATGTCCGCCATATACAATCTCTACAACAGTCCACCTTAGATAATTTTAGACAACATTTTCGAATATTGTCCCTCCCTTCCTCCAAACCTGCCAGGTTTCTGCAAATAGGTTCCACTAACCCGTTAAGTAAGGCATACAAAATATTGGGGACAACGCCTCCATGGATTTCCCCCGCGTCCCCAACATACGATCCCAGAATCCCTCAAGACACCGAATTCGTTCCCACGTTCCTATTTATTTCTCTGAAATGGGTTGTGTCTTTACTCTACTAAGACAAGACTGAATTGAACCTGAAAAGTTTTTGGTCTTCCGTTTTCGGGCTATCTGTAGCCAAAAAGGCGGTTGTTAATAGTATCAATGAACTGACACAGAATTCCGTAGCTAATATTTTTGTAATACTTGTGAAATGTTCGTGGTAGTTAGACGTGCCCTTTCGTCTCGGCCAAGAGACTCTTAAAAGACCTTCAGAATTTATAGGCAAACTCGCTGAGCATCACGCCCAAAGTCCCGTTCGCAAATTCAATATGTTAGCGGTCAATATGTTGGCCCTTTATGGCAGAAGGATTCTCAACCGCACGTACACGAATTGAAATTTATACGCTGATAAAGAATTGTATAAATATTGTTTCTTACTCATTGTTTCTGAAATGGTTTGTATCTTATTGTGTATTTATCAAGAAACAACGGAATAGAACTTGAAAACTAAATTTGGTCTTCCCTTTGTGGCCATCTGAAGCCAAAGGCGGTTGTTAATAGTAGCGATTGATGTACTGATATAGTAATACTGTATCTACTTAATTAAACAAGCGCTCAGGGCGTTTGTTTTAGGCTTTTTTCTATATTAAACTTCAATAAATCGGCTCTAATCCCATGCTGGGTCGAAGCTTATTATGAGAAGCTAGCCACCTCCAGCTTGTATGTTCCCTGCAAGTCGGGTACAGTAATTGTTGTCTATGTGGTATATTCCTTGAAATAAAAGCTCCGCTACAGGGCTAGGCTATCTATACATATCTCAATTAATTGTACATGCTAACACCATTCTGAAGTAAATTCTTCCTTCTCTCCCTTCACTTTTTTGGTTGGTTTTCACTTGCAGATTCCAGGACATTGAAGAAAGGAGAGCGATTGAAGCTGCTCCTCCAGGATCGAGCGTATTAATTGCCTTATAATGTTGGCTTCTCGGGTGCGCGGCGCAGTTGCCACTTCAGATGAAAACGTCAGCCACGGTTCTTTAAAGCATGATTAACTGGTTAACCAAGGGTTAGCTTGAACTTTGATTCCAATTTATTTGCTAATCAGTAATGATTCTGATTATTGCAAAAAATTTCTGCCTTTCTATCCGTTTGGACTTAGACTTTTCTTTACGTTAAGCTTAAAATCAAGAGATAAAAAATCTCGCTTAATGGATAAGCATTAATCAGCTTTCGAACAACCAGGTCTACGCATGGGTGGCCCTCCAGCAGCACCAAGGTGCCACCAAGGAGATGCCAAGGAAAAACTGAAAGGCTTGAAATTATAAAAGGACCTTTTTCTTCTTCTCAAGATTCAAGTAGACGGCAACTGTCTTATCACATCCTCCCTCACCCGAGGAGCTAGCCCAGTATTAGACAGAAACCGCACAACAGATCTACCAGCAAAACCACGGAACCCAGCTTCAACCAGATAGACAAGGCATAACCACCTTCGGTCTTCACAATGACTCCTGGAATCTCCATTTTGAGCCAAGTTTCCTTTCATACGCCCACTCCATGTTACTATCCCATGGAACAGTAAGCGCTACAAGCAGAACTGTCTGTAGGCTCTCGGCCCACAGGACCAAATGGGACGTTACGAGGTAACGGCGATCTGTGGTGGCTATCTCTCATCTCATATCCAGCAAGCGCGAGTGGAATAATTGGTTTATCACAAGAAATCAAGAAATAATGCTAGACCTTGCTGCTTTCGCTTTGCAATAACAACCAGAAATCACTTTCATGTTCTCTATTTCTCGGGCATGGTATAATGGCTAAGCCAATCACATCCCTGGAATTGCATCATACAATGATCCAGTTTTAAATGAATGGATGTTATTTGCCTTTTTCAATAAACTGAATATTTATTCATATTTCGAGCATTCATCTCCAGGCAAGAAATTCAACATAAATCAAGATACATGTTCAAACACATTTAACAATAACCACTTAAGTGCTTTGCAAGTGATCGCTGTTTTTTCGAGTATGATACGTATCAATATTTGTTAATTTTCGATATCAATACCAAATTGTGACGTAATTGGTCAAGATTTATGTTGTGACGTTATCGCTTATGGTTAAGTCTGGGCTAAAACGAGTTCAAGACTTTGAAAACTGGCTTTTGCAAATTTTTGTCAGTCAAAATGATTTTACCGTTCAATATGCTGCAAGCTACTTAGTTTGCTGAGAATGATATGAAGCTGCTCAGGATTGAAGTAACAATGTGCTCGAAATAGGAAAGTGACAAGACGCCATTAAGATAAAAATTAGCGATAAGAAAATCCGACATTTCGACAACTCGGTGTACCTGGTAATATGACTGATATGAGATGATTATAGCCAACTCGGCGCTACGCGCCTCATTCCTCGCTATCTATCATCTCATATCCAACGCGCGCTTGCGAAATAATTGTTAAATATATACAGAAGTACTGGTTTGTGAGAATGTACATAATTCCTTAAGGGCACTTAAATAAATCAAGGTTTGAAAGTGCAGATTTGTTCAGTTTTTAAAACAAAAAGTTGGGGACGAATGGATTCAGCTTGATTGTTCAGTTTCGTAAGGAGAGTTGGAAATGTGGTCTTGATTATTGTAAACATTTGAGAACGTCTGCGTTGAACTTCTCCAAGAATTATTAATGGTTTGAGAAGCTATGTCAAACACTCGCAAGGAACGGAAAGTTCCGGACAATTATTTATAGGAACTTATAATAGGGTTTGAACTGTTTTTGACTTTTCTGGTGATATTAACTAAAAATAGCTGATATGGCTGCTTTTACTGAAATATGCGATGAAGATAAGGGCTATTAAAATAGAATAAAGATTTACGTTTTGATTGAAAATCGAAGCACTTGTGTTTGAATGGTTAAACAAGAGCAACTGCAATACCCAGGCAATACCACTCTGTTATCTAAATTGACACAATCATTGAATAATTTTAACACCCGTTTTTTAATACGCTTGGAATGCACTTAGAAACCGATAGATAATAAAGTTTAATTTGAAAGGGGATAGATTTTCAAATGATAAAAAAATCATAAATAACATATCGTGAAGGAGTGTTAAAAGCAGACTTTTAGGAACCACAGGCAATTACTGCTGATAGCTTTCAATTGTTACAGGTAATTTTCGGGCGCCACAGGAAAGTGCTTTGCTCGATGGTTTTCATTTAAATTATGGACGATTTTGGGATTCCATCCACAGACTCAAAAATGAGGATAAAGTTTTACACCAGTCTTTTACAAAACACGGGAAAGTACTGTCAGAAACTATTCATCGCTTCTCCAAGTTTTGCAAGAGTGACGATGGACAAGGTGTTTTTTTATCTTTTGAGTTCTGTGGATGAAACATTCAAATGACAGCTTTTGAGCAATACTGTTCTGTAGTACTGTTCATTAAGCCTCACTAGGTGGTTTTGAGGATAAAGCCTTAAAGTAAATGCGGCCATTCAAATGAACGCTACTGGGAAGTATTTTAAGTTCTTTTCCAATAAGCGAGAAAATTTGTCATTTTTCTTTGTAGCAAATCGCTCTTATATAACTGAAAGCTTTGACCTTTCAACTCATTACTAATTCTTAGTATGTTCGTGGGAATTATCTTATAGTTAACGGGCTACAATTGATTTCAAAAATGTTGTGACTTCTATATAGTGAATAAAAACTTTAATTACGGTTTTTATTCAAGGACTTGCGGGAATTCACTTCATTTTTGTAGCTCTTTGAAATGCCAACTTTTCTCAGGCAATTAATTTTAAATTACCAGAAGTGAAAATATTTTTAAGTAACCTCCTCGAACGATTACCCAACCAATCAGTCATCCCTCCTAACTTGAAATACCTCGAAAACCACGGGCTGATAAGCGGCCAAACGCCCATTCAAATGCGGTATTTCCTGCCTCATGGCACGCGAACGAAACAGATAAGCTGACAAAAGGCGTGATATTTGACGATATCTTACGGAAGTCTAATACCAACCACTTGTCGGAACCGATAACATATTGACGTTATCTCTTTTTCCGGAGCTAAATAAAACCATCCTTTTCCAGAAATGGAAATCTTTCCGCTCGGATGAGACGAGATTTATGAAATTTGAATAAAATGCATTCCTTTAAGTCGTGATCTATGTCTTATTTGGCATCTTAAGAAGCGACTACGACAACGGCAACGAGAGCTTCAGAAAACAATAGTGTTAATTAGCAAAACACTGGCCCTGCACGTGCATTGTAAACTTTGATACATTTCTTTGTCGTCCTCTGCAAAACAACGACGTGAAATGACCACATTCAAGGTTTTATGGAGAACGTGAATGCACGATCGATGATTTATTTTCCTAAACCGTTCTCGTTCTGAACTTTGAAGCCGCCCCTATGACGTTAGCTCCTGGATAGTTCGGCCACATCTCAAACTATTTTTTTTAAAAGGTCATTTTATTTGCCTTACGGGCATATATTAAATTTTTACAATGCTAAACATTACTTAGAAATAACTACTTAAAGTACTAACAATATTCACTATACTTGCACTACTAACAAAACTTGTTATACTATAAACAATACCATACTTACAAACATTACACATTACACAAACTAAATGAATGGAATTTCTGGCAAATTTATTCAGAAAAAGCGAATGTAATTTTTGAGTCCCCGTTTTCGTTGGCGTCGTTGTCGTCTTGCTTCAGGTCCCAAGTTTTTTTTTTTTTAAGAAAGAATAACTCTTGGCCAAGAACAGCATTATATTTTTAAAGGTTGGCTTCTTGCCGGGGTGTATACGCCACTCGAAACCAAGTATTTTCACGAGTTGGTTTTTGAAATCGTTCAAGTGGAATATGTCAGTCATAACCCAAAAATGAAAATTCGCAGTCCCAGCTTAAACGCGTTCTCTCTAAATTCTTGACGTCTTCGTTTAATTGTTAATACGTCACATACGTCTTCGCTTCTGATAGCGGTATGAGGAGACACCGAGGTGGTGTACATGTAGTGGTTAGCACATCGGACTTTCGCAGGGTCTCTTTATTTCTGCCTGGTTTCCTGAAACAAGAGACTTCGCTCCACATTGTCTCTAGCTCCTCACGCTAGCGCCAGTTGTTCATAAAACGGACATGCAATTTTACGCAGCGGATAATTCGCTTTCCAGCGGAAAAATGTCTTGGTTGGAGTACATTTTATCTGCTGGAAAACGATCGATAACAACTCCAATTTTCTTGTCATTCCAATAAGCCTCCCTAACATCTACATCAGTCTCGCATAGTCACAAACCCCACAAGAACACCTTTGTATTAATTAGGAGATACCTTCCTGAAGAAACCCAAGTTTCCTGGACCATTATCGAGATTTGCAGAACGTATGCACAGTAATAGAGCGGATTACAATTGAGTGTCGAAAGTAATTTCACGTTTGCTTTGGTTTTGCTTTACTTCGCTCTGTGATTGGCCAGCAAATCACGCGCCACGTTCTCAACCAATCAGCATCAAAACCAAAACCAATCGCACGCGTTTTCCCGCGCTTGCCGCCGGTTACATGTATTTACTTCGATTTCTGATTGGTTCATTGCGCTGTTTGCGTCTGTTGTGATTGGTCAGAGCAATTACTTTGGCATTACGATACTCATTGAAAACCGGTCTAGAAGGAGACACTGTTCTTAAACCGCGAGTTATCAAAAAGTACTTTCCTGTGGAATTTTCCTATAAAAAGTGTTTCTTATGTTTCATTGTTAAAGTGACCGCTTCCGTCATTAGATATAACTCGCTACTGAGCGGTAATTTTCCTGTGTTTATGTACATACAAGGTGCATGGTTCGACTCTTTAGTCACTGAAAGTTACAATATAAGCAGTACAAGGTATACACTGTAACCATTCAAATGTGTTACTGTCAGTATTAGGGAGCTTAAGCAACGACGACGGCAACGGCAACGTCACCCGAAAATATATATTTATTTCATTAGTGCTACTTCGCGATTATTTCAACTCGCTCAACTTTTACAAAAATGGCGAACTGTCCAGGAGCCAAATTGGTTCACGTTCTCCACAAAACATTAAATGTGGTCATTTCACGTTGTTGTTTTGCAGAGGACGACAAAGAAATGTACTAAAATGTGAAACGCACGTGCAGAAAGATTGTTTTTGCTCATTAAACCTATTGTTTCGCAGCGTTGTGGTTGCCGTCGCCGTCGTCGTTGCTTAAGCTCCCTACTTTCTGGCGGTACAGTAACTGTTTATCATGCTATGCAAAGTTGTTTTAGAGCAGTTTTCAGTTGAGTCCACAGTAATTTTGTGTTTGCTTAGGTTGTAAATTATTACGCTCTGTTATTGGTTAACAAAACTCGCGCCACTTTCTCAACCAATGAGAAACAAAACCACGGACCAATCGTGCCTTGCTCGCACGCGTTTCCCGCGCTTGTCGCCGGTTGCATGTTTTGCTTCGAGTTTTGATGGTTCATCGCGCTGTTTACGCTAGTTGTGATTGGCTAAAGTCATTACTTTGTCAGTTTTGGTTTTGGTGGTTTTGAAAACCACTCTAATGCCACTTTTGTTTTTAATAACATTGCCATTCGGGGGCACTTAACGAGAACAGTTTTAATCGTTGAAGTAAAAGAAAATTTAAGGGAACAGTTCCTTATCCCCCGAATTTACGAGCAGCTAGGTGCTGGCTCTTCAAAATAATCAGTCATATGCATGCCTTATTTCGCTGCCTTAGTCCCTTGGAAAAGCAAAAACGAATTAATCTTCCCATGTCGCTAAATTTCTAAGGCGACAAAACACCAAAGAAAACGCTAGTTTTTCGGTTCGATGCAATCTAAATTTCTAAGGCGATTTTGGCCTTTTGAACGGATATTTAGCGAAATGAACATTCAAATGAAAGCTAAGCGGGCAGTACTTTCCTGACATGAAGGCTGTTTATTAATATGCTGTTTGAAGTACTTCAAACTTTTTCATGTTTAATTTGTGGGGTTACCCATTGTGAGCCAATACCTGTTTTCCACATCAATCCGACATGACTACAATATTAACGAAAATTGTCGTTTTTTTCGTGACGTCATCTCTCGGCTTGTGCCCCAACCTCGCTCTCATGAGGTTGGTTTGTGAGTGAGGCTATAAACCAGTCAGGTACTGTGCATTGGCTACGATACCTACAACCGGTATATGGCAAGCCTGAAGATCTTGCTCCACTCCAGCTCGAGTGAATTGGAAGTATTAACAACCAAACAGCAAAAGGAACGATTTTTAACAAGAAAACAGTAAATACTTTGGATTAGAAAAATCAGATTTCATTGACACATCACATTGATAAAAACGTACTCGAATACAATCTAGAATATACACTGTCTACAAGCCACTTCTTGCTCAAGTGGTCGTAAACAGTATCGAAAGGTATTGCTTATTTTCGTGCTGAATCGAAACAATCGATGATACTCACGAAACACCAACACCGACTGTTAAAGTAGATATTACAGAGGAGATTATATTTAAAAACTTAATGTAATTAAACAATACGAGGGATCAAGATCTTTCATTTGAACGGGTCACATTTTGGGATTTGGTCCACATGTATACAATAGTTAAGAACCTCATTGTGTTATAAAAAAACGCCGAAAGAATTAGTGAGTTTTCACACGAATGGTTTTCCTAAAAATGCTTGAATATTCGAATCATCTCAGTTGTACAGCGGCATAATCCTCTGACAGCACCAAGGAAAATACTATTCAGTCACGCCATTAGCTGTCATAAAAATGCTTCCTATTTATAATTTCATGCCTCGTCACAAATTCTCCTAATCTTGTCCCCATACTTTTCTTATAAGAGTACTACGGAGAAGTTATTAAAATATCAAGGAAATTCCCCTTGGGTGATCATATCCTTAATTCTCATGACCTCAGGGGGTTGAATAAGCATTGATATTACAAGGAGAAATTTGATGCTGATCACTAGTACCAGCACCACTCAGTGACAGGAACGGTACTGCTCAGTAGCTTTCATTTGATGAATGTTTGCAGTTTCGGGTTTCTTTCACAGACTCAAAAATTAGAATCACTTTACAACGTAACAAATAGCATCACAGAAAAATAGATAAAACGCAGCTCTTTAGAAACTCTAATTTCATTGGACCGGTATATATATGTCACGCATCTCTATTGTTTCAGGGCTAAGCATCAATAGGCCATTTTACATGTGTGCTTAGTGACCTGGTCTTGGAATGGAAGCGAGGCTGGGGGTGACCTTGTTTTGATACAAACCTCACTGCTTTTCATATGGAAATGCAACTAGTTAGCATAAGAACAGCATGATCTACATATGAAAAGCAGTGAGGTTTGTATCAAAACAAGGTCACCCCCAGCCTCGCTTCCAATCCAAGGCCAGGTCACTAAGCACCCAACTGTAAAATGGCCTATTGTTTCTGGGGCCCCAGCAAAGTATTGCCCGGTTCTGAGCTTTCATACAAATGACCACTCTAAGAATCTCAGTTCTTCTCTCATACACCGGCACAGGCTCGAACTTTTTAAACACCTCAGGTTGTACAACAAAGACCCTCGCAGTTATTTACGCGACTTAATTAAGCAGTTGCGAAAAGAAAGTCTGAAAACTTGAAATTCAGGCTTGAACGGATTCGAGCCCATGGCCTCTGCGATACTGGTGCAGTGCTCGACCAACTGAGCTATCAAGCCAGCTGGGAGCTGGTCATATTGTATGTTCGTAATATAACCGTGAAGGATGAATAAATGAATATGAATACATAAAACACATGTTTGAACTGCGGGTTAAAAAAAATTAAATAGAAGAAATACCAGTGTACTACAGGAAATTACTTCTGAACTAAATTTTGTTTGTATAGTTTCACTTTAGGATTCCATCCAGGAGCGTGCACATAACTCAAATTCGATAGCGAAAGGGTAAAGAGATTTTCAACACTGCTTCTGGCCATGGAATATTTTCAAATATAGTTATTGGATCAGTGTTAACGGATTACCTAGACCCTTAATCTGACATTTCTTTGGTAAAATGTTGGATGTAATCGCGTCATGAAGGAATTTCAGTTAAAATTCTTCACAGAGTCATGTTCCTCGTGACTCCGCCTATGTTGTTTCAAGGAAGTCGAAAAATTGGATTAGCAATTTTATTTAGCGTTTAAAATTGAAAGCTTTGACAGATGCAAGAAAGTATATGTGAGACGAAAAGTTCCATTGAAATATCAACGTTCCAGTGCTTTGCAATGTCACTTGGGTTGCAGATGAAAGTTTGTTTCACGATTAAAAACGGAGGATGACCAACGACAGGCTTGGAATTTGTCGCTGGTTTTTGTCGAATTTCAATCCAGTTAGTAAATCGTATTTTTAATTCTATCGCAGCAGGATAACTTTAAAAAGTACTTTCGAGTCCAAGGCCACCACTTCACTTTGGTTTATAGGCAAAAAATGTTTAATAAGTGGGTTATTGCACAATATAAAAAAAAAGATTTACCCCGATAGAAATGAACCCCGTGAGAAAATTCTATTTGGTTTGTGAAATGACTTCATATTTGTTACCCATATTATTAGTCCGTATTGTATAACGCTTGAGTTTCGTCCCAGAGTAATTTTAATGTGGACTAAATTAACGCTGCTTTCTATTCTGTGGACGAAATTCTGAGACGTGACCATTCAAGTACAACCTTGGAAGCTATCGATGGTCATCGATGAATACGGTGCTGTCGAATAATTCATTCAGCTTCACAAGGTGGATAAAATCCCGAAGTGCTGACCCCCATTCAAGTGAAAGCTACTGAGCAGCACTTGAATGTGGTGCTGTTGTAAATGTTATGCTGTACACGGTGGCTCTACCTTTTGAGTCTGCCGGTAGGTGAAATCCCGAGGAGGTTATTATGGAAGCTTTTCGCGAGTATTCCATGAGGAGATGTTCGTTTTAAAATATCCGGAGAAAGAACTAGAAAATAAACAAATAAAAACAACAAACAAACAGAGAAAAAAAAAATTGGGATTTTCTTCATTGTTTAAAATTATCGCTCTCAAGGACAAGAGTTTTAATCTTGTTAACTGTCTGGAACAACTTGCAAAATTTCCACACGTGTTAAGGATAGCTGCATTTTTGCGGTTTTGGAATCCTTTCATCAACAGCCTTTAGTCATTTTTATTCTGAAGGTACCACGGGGTGAATCGACCACGAAATGCGACCGATGACAAGGCTCGGTCATCGAGGCTATGTACAATCAATTTCCTGTGGGACGACCCAGTGCTCAACAATGACACAGTGAATACACTTCATGGCCACGCCCAAAACGTAAGGTTACGGACAAAAATTCATGAAATTTGTTTTCAAAATAAAGTTGTAGCACTAGCTAACGAAACCTTGGAAAAAGTACTATGCAAAATGATTGCTGCCACCTGAGGTTAGTTTGCCCCAAATATAATGGAAAGAAGAATTGATTTCTCGATTGCGAGAAGGACTACTTTGGCCAAGCTATTTCCCACCCCAGAAACTAGGGGTAAACTAGTATAGGGGACCATGAGATCGTTTGGGTTGACAGATGGACATAATTGCGCCGATGAATAAGTGCATTTCTCGGCAGTCATTTGTATAGGAAGTACTCTTTTAGGTGAAAACGTGATTTGACAAGAGCTACGCTACTCCGAGAAATGCCGAAAACTGCACTAATTCGTCGGCGCGACGTTCATTCGTCTCCCCATACGATCCCACTATCCCTTAATCGGAATTGCGGTATGGATAGCCTATTTGACTAAGAGGGGTGCAATTAGTGAATTAAGTTATCACTCAAGAAATAAAATGAGGCAGAAACACGAATTTAAATAAACGTAATAGAAGCGAAATGAACGAAACGCTAGACCCCAAGTTCCTTTTTTCCTTTGAACATCGCGGCCAAAGCCACACTTATGGTACTTCAACGCATGTGTGACTTTTAATTTGTAACCACACGGCTACCTTTTACTTAAAACCTTTCATTTTCAGCCCCTGGCAATCCATGGGTCAGCTAATATATTCTTTTATCGTTTGTATCTGTGTGTAAAACAGCTCTGTGGTGCTGTTTATTATGCTGTACAAGGAGGTTCCAAAATTTTGCGTCCGTTGCTATACTAAAGTAAGGTCATTCAAAATGAAAGCTAGTAAACGTTACTTTCATGCGGTGCTTTTTATTATCGCGTATACAAGGTAGTTCCAGCTTGGGCGTCATCCTAAAGCGTGACCATTCAAATGAAAGCTACTGAGCAGTTCTTTCCTGTGGTGCGGTTTATTATGCTGCACAAGGTGATTCTAAGTTTCGAGTCTGTGGATGAAATCCTAAAGTGTGACCATTCAAATGAAAGCTACTGAGCAGTTCTTTCCTGTGGTGCGGTTTATTATGCTGCACAAGGTGATTCTAAGTTTCGAGTCTGTGGATGAAATCCTAAAGTGTGACCATTCAAATGAAAGCTACTGAGCAGTACTTTCCTGTGGTGCGGTTTATTATGCTGTACAAGGTGATTCTAATTTTCGACGCTGCGGATAAAATCCTAAAGTATGGCATTCAAATCAAAGCTAAAAAGTCACACGTTTCTGCGCCGGATTATAATCATTTTAGGGTATTCTACAGAATGATTTTTGAACGTTTTCTTAGTTCCGGCAGATCTGGGCTCTCGTGGAATTTAAAAGGTCGACCCGATGTGCCTGTCGGTCTCTTATATAGTTAGCACACATTTGCCTTCCATGACTGACTGCTCCTCAAATCAACCACGAACCCATTGACCTCGTTTAATTCAGCCTTCCTTTACAATCAAGCAGTTGTATAACTGTATACCAGAGTAGTGTTGAAAAAAAGGTTCATAATATGTCCACGGCAGCAAATACTTTGGATAACCAGGTATCGAAAATGATGGACAACAAAAGCTCTAGTGAGCAAACTTTTGGGCGATGTAAACGGTGTGTTTTATAAAAATTAGACTGGATAGATGGAAAATTTGCTGTTACTTATCTTGTTTACTCCGATATTGCCTTCAAGAATCTAAGGGGGAGATTAAACGATCGCAGTATTCATAAAAAAAGTCAGTTTATTTGTTCGGTCTAAATTAAACGTTTCCTTCAATATATCGTCAACTCCCCTTTGGTCTTCAGAATTGATGATCGAATTAATGGAAGACTCGAAATTTCGGATCTCATTCACCCCTCAAAACGTATCCCTTTCAGCAGCCTTTATGGTTAAGTGTTAAAAATTACGTAACGAGATCTATGCCACGAATTTCTGTTACGCTCAGACAACGCTAAAAGGGACAGATGACCGGACATAGTTGTAACTGACGAGGCCGAGGATGTTAAATAGTTGTTGTCCTAGTAGGGGATGAGCCATTCGGGCTCGGTGAAAGATCAACCATCAACGAACGCCCAGTAATGAGTTTTGCAGACCAACTGCAAGATCTCCTCAAAGAGTGAGTGCGAGCAGTGAAAAACAAGCAAACAAAACAACAAAACGAAAACACCATCAACAACAACTTATGAACAATTTTGGCATCGTGTGCACGCTCGATCCTTATCATTATTGATAGAAGTGGCGTGGTCACACTAGATTTGTACTATAATCAAGTGCGTGTAATAAAGCTACCTCAGTTCTATTTCATTCCATGTCAGATTACTTCCTAAGACAGTTTAGGAGGCAGCGAAATATTGCCATGGAATGTAATATTTTTTTTTTCATTTTTATTTTTTCAGAGAATAAAGTTGGCAAGTATGTTGTGTCCAATTACAACTCGATCATAATTCAATTGCAATTGAACTGTGTTATGAGCACGACCTATGCAGTTCTGGAACAATTAACATCGATGAGCTATCTGACAAACGTTGATGTAATGAAGTAAGAAAAGGGTTCCTTGATCGATGCTCTCCACCGAAACAGATATTAGAACCACCTTGTAAGAACTACGAAACTACATCAAAGGGAAATAAAGCCTTGTATATGGATTTTACGTCACTGAGTATTCATAGAATCACGACGCCGCCCTAATTTCGTAGGATCACAGTTTAGAAATAACGTAGGCTACAAAATTTAAATATTATTGCCTTTTGTCTCTTAGACTAGATACCTCTTCTTATTTCACTGGCAAAGGCAAAGGAAAAATAAAATGCTTATCACGTAATAAAAACTTCAGAGCCGGAAGCTTGGCTAAAATAAAAGACCAGCAGTTTTAAAATGATCCGATGGAGAACATTCCTGACATCCTGTAAGGAAAGAACGAGCTTTCTTTTCTGAAAAATAACACAATGAATCTTGAAAGTGAAATAAACTGATTTTGCTCAAAAGCGCTTATTGTCAATTCTTCTTTGATGGAAATATCTTTCCACGAATTGATTCTTTCTTTTGGCGGATATTTGCACACTGCGCGAAACCTTTTAAGACATTGCACAGCTACAGTGTTAAATCGACTGGTCTATACGCAGAGGATTGATTTCCAGTTTGGAGATTGATCTTTTTGTGTTAATTCTCAAGTTTTATTTTAATTTTCTCTAGCACCTGCCTCGACTAGCTGGATTATTTTGCTATCATATTATTATTTGAAAAAAGATGTTGGTATGTCACGGGAGGAAATTCAATGTATACTGTGCCTTTTCAAGAGATGATCTCTTAGTCTATCAGTTTAATTGAAACTCTAGAGAGCAAAACGCTCTAGGTTTCCACTGTTTTATAGTCTGTCTCTGTAGTTTGCGACTAGTGAGACCAGAGTGTAGTCTTTAGAAGCTTCCGGTGATGATAATACTTCTTTTATGCTGTGCGAGGTGTCTCCACCCCTCGAGTTGACCTGTGGGTGAAACACTAGCATGCGCCGATGAAAAGCTATTGCAGATATAGACTTGAGAATTATTTCCCCACGATAGAAGTGTGAGCTTATCTGTGGACGAATCGGCAAAAGTGTATTCGAATGAACAGTGCTTTTTCATGGAGGGAAGGAACTTATCGAAGTCGTTCTTTTTCCAAAAGGACCCCTCTCCTGTTGCACTTCTCTTATGCTTATGCTGGGTGCAATGTACTTTTGTCTGTGAATAAAATCCTAAAGGGCGTCCAGTCACGTCAAACACTGTTAGCCGAACTGCCCTTTGGTGTTGAAATCTGAGATTTTCTATTCAGTCAATTGCCCTGTTTCAGTTTGCTAAGTAGTGGCTCTGTTTTGAACGTTGACAAACCTCTCTCGAATCGATAAGGGCTCAACAACAAAATATCCTTGATTTTCTTTCATCTAATTGCTGAAACATAATCAGTCAAAGCGATGCTGGGTTCATCACCAGTGCGGAATTTTCTATGTAGCTGACGGAATGTTAATAAGTTCTAAGTACTTTTCTTTGAGCTCAATTAACGTCAGCTTTGGCCTTTCATCATTCGTCTGTCAGTCACTGGACAAGCGACTACAGGGGACAAAGTGTAGATTGGAATTATAATAACTACTGAATCGCCGACACCTCTCAGGCACAGCTCCAAACATAGCTAGTCTTGCACCAATGCCAAATCTACTGGAGGGGACAACAAACAGCTTCACGACTTCTCGATCTTTCGTTGTGCCACTTCAATCCTTTAACACGGCCCATCTCTGGCCGGATTGCTTTCAAAAAATACCTTTTAAAAACATTTTTAACACGCCTTTTGATGCTTTGGCAATACTAAGATAAAATTGGCTGAAAAGTCAATATTGTTTATGAAAACTTTTAGCGTTTCTTGTTGACAGTCAGTTGAATGTTTTCCCGTTTAGTTTGTCCTTTCGTGATGAGGTTAATCTACCGGGGTCACTTTCTCTCTCCTCGTGTCACTACTTAGTGTGAAGAGCTGAGTTTACAATACCCCCTAGAGTGGAAAACCGTGTCCACTTTAGGAGTCTTCGCGTTTAAACCCAGAAAGCTGCTGCAGAAATCCAGCCATCCCTTGGCGAGACATGAAAGAACTTTCGGTTTTCTGTCGAGTTGACTTTCAATGTTGATGCTTCAGCTATTGAGGCCGAATTTTCTGCTGTTTTTTCGATTTAGCGTGTTCGCATGACACGCGAATGGGCACTTAACATTAAGACCTCATGCAGTTTTGTGGTCTTGTACAAGTAATTAAGGAATTGATTTGGAAAAAAAGCTATGAAAAAAGAGAGACGGCACAGTTGACTGAGCAATTAGGGGCCAATATTTGGATGTGAAAATGGGCCGGCTTTCTTTGCCTTAATTACTGTACTTTGGACGAATGAACTTTAAACTTCCGCAAAAGCAAGGAATTTTTTACTACAGTTGATGGCGTGTGTAGATATTATGCTAACTCTTGATCTTCGCTGATTGTTTGTCGTTCGAAACAAAACATATCTCCTTCTGCGTTTTAAAAGCTTGGTAATTCCGCTAGAAATATTAAAGCATTACCTCTTGGGGCTGAGTCAATAAAATGATGAACAACAAAGCTTTTAAATGAATTCTTTCTTTACCATGTTGCAAAAGTTGATTTATCGCTCCTTTGAACGGCTTTACGAAACGACATTACTAAAGTTCTTTAGCCTTTCTTTGGCCTTAACGCCAAGTGTTAAATCACACACCAAAAACTTCAAAAAAAAAAAAAAAAAGAAAAAGAATTTCGTTCCGTTTAAAGCTTATCTCTGTGATAAGCAAGCTGCATTTGCGGACGACGAAAAATGATAACCTCAAGGTCTTGTTATCTGAAAAATAGCATAAAATCACTTGTAGGAAGTCTTTGGTTTCTTTATCTTCGCTTGCATTCTCCTTTTCCGGCGGGCAATAAAGTTATGTATGTGTATCGATTGCGCGCGGCACACGAGTGAAACGTATCCCAAAAAATGAATTCACAAACATGAATCATTCGCACGTATTACATGGCGCGATAACCACTTTTAAAAGAGCCTGTTGAAAACACTATTTTCGTCAAATCATCAACGACGGCGTTAAAAAACATCATTGGCACGCGGTCTGCATTCATTGCTTTGTAATTGTCACGAATAGTATTAAATTCCATAAGCAATTTCCTCTAAACTACGTCTCGACTTTTACATTTCCCGGGACTCATTGATCAGTGCCCAACGGGCTGATTTAAGCACCATTTTATTTTTAGACAGTAATTTGTTGTATGCTAGATTGTCAAACTGTGTATTCCTACCTCGGGTTAAAAATAGTACTGAACAATAGGATCGGCCTCTTTTCTGCCTTTTTTGAGTCGAGAATAAATAAATCATTCGACTATTTACATTTGGCTAACTCAATAACAACCGTATAGTCGATTGTTCGATAATAGTGGGTAATAAGCTCGTGGCGAGCTCTTCTAGACAAGCCTATATAGAAGATACCAGCCTATCTGGCCGGCCCACAGTAACGGAATTACGTATAAATATTCTATAGCAACAAAGATATTTCACTGAGTTCCTGGCCGCGATGAAGGCGTGTACAATCTGATAAAAATAACGAGGTGACAATGTTAAGAAGCGAAACAATAATCCCGTCGATAATACAGTGAATATATAAAGAGAGCTTTAGTTTTAAATCTCTTTTCGCCGTCTAACGGCATGTTATTCCAGTTATCTGTACACTGATCTCTGCAGAGCGGAACTCAAGGCCCCTGTTTTAGTCTGCCAGACAAACTCAATCGAAGGCATTTTCGAGAATCCCTTCCGAGTTCACAAACAATACAGTGTATCGGTGATAATTTTAATGCGATTATGCAAAATAAATCATCTCTAAAGATCAAACTTTGTGTAAACACTGTCCCGTTTATTACGAGCAATCCTGGACTGGAAGAATTCGCGCCGCGCCATTCGAGATGTTTTGCGGCTAATGTCCTTTCATGTGTTGAAATCTCGGAGACTCTCTAGAGCACACTGAAAACAGCACCTCCGAGTGATAACAGTTCTTGTGTTAAGCCCCTGGCTAGGTGTTGATTCAATAAAAAGCAGCGATACTCTGACATAACTGTTTTTCAAGTCAGCACCTCTGCTACCCAACTCCGACGGCGTTGAAGCGCGGCTACCGCAACTTAATATCTCCTCTCTATTCGAGCGCTCTACTTGCAACCACACCGTTCAACCACCATATCCTCGTATTTCTTGTAAACGATATTGCCACTCGTGTCAATATAAAGGATGCTTATAGCGCTGAATTTATTAGGCGAGCAACACGCTTGGGGAGCAAGCGAAGGTGCTACAGAATTCAAAATCGTTTGGACCGTAGCATGGTTCGTAGGCTTTAAATGATTGTCTATAGGGAACTCACACAGCCCCTGGCAAAAAAAAGCATTGTATCCCCTTGGCGCTATCACCCAATTAGACCAGCCTAGCTTGCTAAAGTCGACATACAATGGCTTACGCCGACAAGAATCCTTTTTGCGCCGTCGTTTCGATTTAGCCCCTCGTCGAGATTTCTTATTGTTTCCCCCGGATTTCGATCTTGCATCCCTTCGGACGCGAGTATGTTCCAATTCAATGTTTTTGTCTTCGGTGAAACTCGGCCGTGATATTGCGTTACTGGAGTCTTTGTTTTCCTTTGACATTGGCTTCCGGATGGCTTGGCTAGGCTTTACATCGGTTGTAAACACTACTAGCAGAGCGTGCTTATTGTGAAGCCGTCCGGCTTTTGAAAATCCCACCTGTTCCGGAGGTACGAGATCGCCACTTGTCACAGATTCCACGCGTAATTCAAGAACTTGCAACTTGATTTTCGCTCTCTGCGACTTTTCAACTGATTTCTTGACAGAGAACACGTTCCAGTGATCTGAAGTGCCGTCCGAAATGTCAAACGCAAATGAATCGAGCAGTTCGAGACTTGAATCTGACTCGAACGGAGTCAAGTTTGGTAGCTCTGTGTTGCGCTTGCCATAAAGCTTTGCTCTGTAAGTTGTACCGTGGCGATCCGTGAAAGATTTGTCCTCGAAGGAAGTCGGTAGCCTCAACACACGTAGTTCTGCGTCGAGAATCGTATGTGAAGGGGGCACATTACTCGTGTTAAAATAAAACACTTGTTGACTCGTACGCGAGACGGAGTTGTCTGATTGTTCTGGAAGAAAAATACAAAAATAAAAATGTCAAGGAGTTTCAATATATCGAGATATGGGACGCTGAGGGCGCTTGATTATACAGAGGCAAGAAACGGGATACGAGTTTGTCAGAGATGCAAAACAAATACAAACAATAAGAAACACTTACGAAAAACCTCAACATAACAATGAACTGACCTCGATCAACTATTCCAACAACGGCAGTCGGCAGCTCGTCAGAGTTTATACTGCGTCTTCTGTAGTTTCCGCTCGATAAATTTCTATACACCTCCACCATGTAGCTGTGGGGAATTATATGGCGCCCCGGCTTTGGAAAGTTGTCCAGCCCCAAAATGGACAGCATTCGTTTTTGCGCCATCTCTACGGCTCGTTTTCTCATAAATGGATGCATCCACTTATTCTTGAGACCGTTCGAGGGTTGCTCGCAGCACGATTCGGCCAAACTGAGTAGAAGAATCGGCGAGAAGTACAAGAGTCCCAGAGATTTCATCTTCCTTGGTCAGTGCACAATTGCCAAGAATTTCTGATTTCCTGTCTGCTTAATCTGTACACGGAATTGAGACGTGATTCTTCGATCCCGATGATGTGTTCTTGAGCCCGTAAAACGATCGAACATTATTTATTGTGCAGCAATTAACTGTTCTCTTCTGTTACGCCCCGCGGACAAAGAACATTTCACTGGCACTAATTGGTTGAAATGTGCTTGTGTTTAAAGATGCGATTTTTATCAAAAAACCTGTGTGATTATGAAGTCTCGGATTGGCTGACGAGTAATACGATATTTCGAAATTAAATTAGTTTGGCGGCAAGCGATTGGCTAACGCGGCCAATAAACAGAGGTATCTATGGACTAGCATTGATAGGTTTGAAGGCTTTTGTTTCCTGGGCCGAAGCGATATTTACCCAAGACTGAGCTGTCCTTGAGCGTCCTTTGAATATAGCTGAATAGAGAATGACATTAACATCAGAAAGGGGCCAATATTTGCTCTCTTGAGCAGAACACAGCGTTTACACAGTCCATTAACTCTTACACTCAGCCGAGGAAATATTTTCACATAAGCCAGATGCGAGGTGTCAAAATCGAGTGTCATAGCTTACAGTCTTAAAATACGTCAAAAAGAAAATGTTACGAAGTTTTATCCGGAAATGGGACGTTGCTTTGCGTGTAGATCTATAAATACTAAGAAGTATTTCCTGAGAGGAAATTTTTGAGTGCTCAAAACCTGCGAACTAATCTATCTTGTTGATCGCGGTGAAAGCACAAAGAAAAATACTCCAATTCGCCGCTGAGAAGCATTCATCTGTTCGCTGCGATTAAAACGAACATCGTCTTATGTTTTGCACATGTGGGAAAGCTGCGTTTCTTATCAGCGAAAAATGCCGTCCAAGGGGGCAGACAAGACAGATAAGTTATCGCTTAAGTATTTCTTGGTGATTTGTGGTACAAATTCGGAACCTTCGATAGGATTAGCGCGTAAAATCTGCCGCTCATTTTGTAAACAGCAGTTGAGTACAACTTATACCTGACATGTGAGAGCTAAACACACACTGAGGGATTTTATTTCGACTAAATTCAACCTAAATGAAGCGAAAAGCGGCTTTGAGTTTAGTCATTCGCAGAGTATCTTCTTTCCATGAGTTAAATCTAACAGCGCTGAACAATACGACCAGACAGGGTTTATCGGGCTTGTCGTTTAACGGTGTGACAGGAGTTTGATCAAAATCGACAGTTATTATCTCAAATCCATTCAACCGGGAGAGCACTTTTTGTACGCAATTTGGTGACATTAGCAGTGCGTGAGAAACAGCCTTTTGGTGCGAATCTCAAATTTAAACAATTACAAAGTCCTTTCAACACTTCTACAAGTATTAAACTTGACGATTACCACCCAGACTGAAGTAATTCACAGCTCATTAATCAGGCGAAGCGTTTCGAAACTTGTCGCCTCTAGCTGGGCTGGGCTCCGCGAAAGACGACCCAGGGGTCTTGCTTACCAAAAGCAAACCCTTCTTCCTTCTGATCTCGTTTCACCTTTGAATAAGTTTCCCCAGTGATCTTTTTGTACTCTACGGGACGTGCAAATATTTTCATTGTTGACACTACTACAATTATGGGTGTTTTCAGTAAACATTCCCACCTCTGACTGTTCGTCACAGACTTAAAATAAACATTTACCGTGAGATATTCGTGCTCTTGCATAACAAAACAACCTAACTATGTTTTTCAAACGCTTCGCCTGTCTAACCACTTCAACGCCCCAAAAACTGGCGGTAAACACAACTTATAATAGCTTTGACAAGTGAAGACAAACACTCCCCAAGACTAAAACTTTACTAGAGGCAAATTTCGAGTTGAAAATCAGCAGGTTCAATGTAATGTGCTTTTACATATGCCTTACCATAATGAGATGGGAAGGAGTTGAAAAGATCGATTTTTCTCTTAAGGACTTTGCGTTGCTTGAATGTTAAAAATTGTTTCTGCGGGGACACTTAGTACATTCATTAGGTTGGTGATTAATGGCAGGAAATGGCAAACGAAGATCGATGAGACACGTTTAATTTGTTCCCGGGGTAATTAATCAACTTCTAATATAATTAGACACACTTCGATACTTCCAAACAGTATAACAGTCCATCTCCCGTTGCTAATTTTTAACGTGTTTTTGAAGTTTTCTTCATACGCACTAAACCCGGAGTCGGAATAAAGAAAGTTTAAATGAAAATATAACGAACTTTCGGTAAAATGAACTCAAAATGAACTGAAAAATGGGCCGCGGGAGTCAAATTAGACCAACCTGGTGACGCAGAAATCTCGGTTGTTTTGGACATGTGGGGCATCATGAAAGTGTTTATGCAGCCGGTCCACAGAAAAGTGAAGGGCATTTGCCGAAGATTTGACAACGTCACACACATGAAATATGATTTGTAATAGTTGCAGTAGAATCAAGACTGAGATTATTACGCGAACTTAAGTAACATTTTCAGCTGAAAATTTTCAGTCAAGTACGAAATCGCTTGTTGTGTCAGGAATGTTGTAAGGTTCAAAACGTAAGCCGTTTCAAATTCCAAATAGGCTCGGCAGGCGCTGTTGTCATATTAGCGTGCAGCAAAGCTTGAATCATAGTCGGTTTTCTCACCTTTTTGGTGACAACAAGACTGCCCTAGAACTGGGGAAGTCGGTAACATTTATTTAATTGATTAATTCCCGTCTAAGCCTTGAAGACAGCCGCTTTTAATCAACCAAGATTTTGGATGAAGTGCTCCCGTTTAGCATAAGCTTAGCCTGGTGTGAAAACTGCAAATTTATCAGCTTTTCCTTTAGTTTCAAGAATATAAAAAGGAAAACTTTAAGGGTAAATGTTCTATCCTTTTCCGGCCTCGAGCTCCCAAGAATGGAAGTCTAACACAGAAGAAAAGACATTAGATAATTCTCAGAAGCTTTAAGCTGATGTTACACGCAAAAAAACGACCAATTCAGCAAACACAATTTATCTTTCTTACACTGAATGGCCAGACTTTAGGATTTCTTCCACAGACTCAAAAGTTCAATACAGGAAAAAGCACTTTGTACCTTGCACAGCGTATTAAACAGCACCAGCCGAAAATACTGACGAGCTGTTACATTTGAATAGTCACACCCACTCATGTAGACTTCAATAAACAGACTCAAAACTTAAACGACGTAAACTAACACAAAATTCACCTTACTGAGTAGGTTGGCAATCACATGTAAGTCAAGGCAAGTTTTGTATGGTCAGAGGTTATGATAAAGACATTGCATGTATGTTTTCCCTAACCATGATCAACAAGTCTTATTTGTTCCACATGCATGGTCTCAATTGTGAAGCAATATTTCTCCGGCCCACGATCGAGCTTTCGGTCATTTAAGGTGTGTACTGAGCATTGCCTCCCACAATACTTAAATCTCCAGTTTAAATCTTTATTGTTGTAGAAAATTTGTTGGTACCCCTTGCCAAGCCGCAAACTGTCATCAAACAAAAGATGAGAATTAACTCTCTCTTTTAATGAAGCTTATCCAGTCCGGTTTCACATAATTGCGGAAACATTTGACCGCAAGCGAATTGTCGCAAATGCAAGTCTACGAAGGGAACTGAAAATTAACTTCTAATTCTTTAAGCAAAATTTAACAGGTCTGTTTTGATATGTTTTTGTTTACAATTACAGATGAACTACTAATATTGAGACTTCTTGCAAGTTGCTTCCGCTATAAAACCGTGTTTGAAGCCTCGAGTCTAATATAGCGGCTGAGTGAATGATCAAGTATTTTTGCCGCACTTCAAACTGAGGTTGTTATCCTCCGGTCAATGTCCATGGTGCTCGGCATGATTTAAGAGTTTCTCGTTTGTGCTCAGTCAAGTATTTGAAGTGTGTACGATTGTAAAATCTAGGAGAGGTATTTCTGATGCAAGGCGTGGATTCAGAAGTGAAGTGTTTAAGGACTTGAGAGCTGAAACGGGTGGCAAAAGACGGAAGTTCTTTGTTTTGCATCTAAGAAAAAGATCCTGAAATGTGACAATTCCAATCAAAGCTGTTGATGAGCACATTTTTGCGGCTTCTTCTTATATTATTTGTACAATTAACACATTTCTTAGTGGACCACTTTGAAGCAGCCTCACTTGAACGAACGCGGTAACGTTTCGTGCGAAGGTTGCATAAAACGGAAATAATTTGAGCGGCTTCAACTTGCCAAATATATCAGACCATGCGGAGGTTAGTTTATTTAGCAGAGTAGGAGAGTCAAAAACGTGTTTAAATTACGTACGCCAGGGAGGTCACTGCTTGAACAGACGTGATTACACACACGTAGATTTGAAGGCGGCGAGATCAGTTCAAACTTGAAAGCCAGGATTAGATGAGAACGCACGGAAATTTGAACTCTCGCCCAAAGTTTTAATCATCTTGTTCAAGACTGCCAACATTATTGCACTCTCGCTAAATCGACGGTCATGCCATATTTTCATTAAAGTCGCTTTTAGCTTAAAGGTAACTCTCGTTTTGACAGACTACGCAACAGTATTTTCTGGTAAAAGTAGTTTAGTTATGCACGCAGGGCCCTCGTATCTGCTATGGAGCCCCTAGGAGATTATTTGCTATAAAGATGAGACTTAAAGAGTCCCCAGTTTCGAGGCTGTTATCGGCTTAGTATATTATTGAATAAATTTGTGTCAACTCACATAGTTTGATCTGTTGGCCGGAATGCGTTAGCCGAATCAATAAAATATCGCAATATACGAGGCGATTAAAAAGTATTTTATAGAAACTATCGGATAGTAACGCCTAGTATAAACGTCTCTGAATACTGAAAATGAAACATGAGTGCCAAAACTTCGAGTGAAGCAATGTAATGATGTATTTTACACAACTAGCAGCGTGTGAAACGCTCGTGACAATCGTACATGATATTAGCAATGTACACTTCTGGCACAATGCACCTTTAGTCTAGAAATGGTCTTTTATATATTAATAATAATTACTATCTTTGGTGATAATAGTTGGCTACTTGTGGTTAGTATATTTGGTTTTGATGATATTTAACTGTTTAGTTAATACTGAACTGTTATCACTATTTTTAACCTTAAATGTAATTTTTTTCAAAAGCATATTGACCGTTTTTATGAACGTTTCAACTGTAATCGCATCAACCGTCTCACAGTCTCTAACCGAATCAATAAAATATCGCAATATACGAGGCGATTAAAAAGTAGTTTATAGAAACTATCCGATAGTAACGCCTAGTATAAACGTCTCTGAATACTGAAAATGAAACATGAGTGCCACAACTTCGAGTGAAACAATGTAATGATGTATTTTACACAACTAGCAGCGTGTGAAACGCTCGTGACAATCGTACATGATATTAGCAATGTACGCTTCTGGCACAATGCACCTTTAGTCTAGAAATGGTCTTTTATATATTAATAATAATTACTATCTTTGGTGATAATAGTTGGCTACTTGTGGTTAGTATATTTGGTTTTGATGATATTTAACTGTTTAGTTAATACTGAACTGTAATCACTATTTTTAACCTTACATGTTATTTTTTTCAGAAGCATATTGACCGTTTTTAGGATTGTTTCAACTGTAATTGCATCAACCGTCTCACAGTCTCTAAACCATTTGTGTACTAGGCAGCACTGCAACGAGGAAGCCTCATTCTATAAGTCCTATGGTTTCTCCTAAGGCTTCTTCACCACTTTCTCTGTAATCTTTATTCTTCCCCTTCGTATTTTGTTTTTGTAAATAGAAAATACTGATTTAATAGGCATATTGGCTGAAGGAAATATCGTACACTGTATATAACCAAAGAATATACATGTACTGGCTTGTTTAGCTACCTACCTACCTACCAACCTACGTACCTAGCTACCTACCTACCTATAGCTACCTACCCACCTACCTACCTACCTACCTATAGCTACCTACCCACCTACCTACCTACCTACCTACCTACCTACCTACCTACCTACCTACCTACCTATCTAGAGCTACCTACCTACCTACATACCTACCTACCTACCTGCCTACCTACCTACCCCCGGGGGGGGGGGGCACTCCTCGGAATTCTTGGTGGGGGTGTGCCGCCCGGGTCTTCAAATTCCGACCCTATTTCAGACCTAAACATGCCATTTTCCACACCCGTTTTCAGACCTGACCTCTAAAATTCATACCCGTTTTCAGACCTGATAATTATGCGTCAGTGCCGAACGGAAGTTGACGCAAGGAGTAAAAGTAAGCTGGAATGACATAGTTTATCTATTTCTTTTTCTCGTTATCAGTTAGTCGTTCCAGTTACGTACTGAGACGAAAAATATGTTTGTAAGCTTTCGTAAATGTTCCCCGCTCCCAAAACCCGACCCGATTTCAGAAGTTAATTGTCAAAATCTATACCCGTTTTCAGACCAAAACGGCTCAAAAACCATACCCTTTGGGGCGGCACATACCTATATACCTTATATAGGGGAGTACCCCCCCCCGGGCTACCTACCTACCTACCTACCTACCTACCTATCTATCTATCTATCTATAGCTACCTACCTACCTACCTACCTTAATCTACCTACCTATAGCTACCTACCTACCTACCTACCTACCTACCTACCTACCTACATAAAAGGGCTGAACTATACGAATCCATCTGGGGTAACATAGGAAAGGAGAGTAAGGGGTTCTTCTGTCTGGCTGGTACCAACCTACCTACCTGTCTCCCTCTTTCAACCACCGACACAGTTGATTTTGCCATGATTAATTTTTGATGGCTATCTCATCTACTCTAGTACACAAAGTTTAAATTTGCATTGAATTTTCATTAACTTGACATTAACGCTCTCCGTCAATTTCATTCGACGGTCGCCTTCTCATGGCAGAGCTCCCATCGAGTCCAGTGTACTTTGCTGATCCCTCATTGACTTTCGTAAAGCTTCAAAAGCATTTTTCGGCTGGCGCATTGTACTTAGACCTATGTCCTCATCTTTCTCGTCACATACGTTCTCTATTTTTCCTTTACACCACTAAACAATATTTCTCTGTGTTTATGAAAGGCCCCAACTATAACCAGGATAGTAAAACACACACGTCGACTGACAAATAGTGCACAACGCTGTCCAATTTAGAAAGTATCCTACAGTACGTCAACTGTCCTTCTACTCCTGAATTACAGTAGTATAACTATCTATCTTGATGTATTAATCAGTAAATGACACAGACATACTCGGCGGAAAAAAAATCCAAGTGCTCCTATCAGGAGTCGAACCTAAGACCTTCCGATTACAAGATCGGATGCTCTACCACTGAGCTACAGGAGACTTGTGGGAGCTAAGGCCATTAAACTAGCTTCATGGGACAAACATCCTGCATACTGCTAGGATTGGAATGTCAATGTGTGGCATTTGCGCAATGGAATAAATGTGATGGAATATTTTAAGCCCTGGTGAATAACTATGTTAGTACTAAAATTGGAGCTGAAACTCAGTGGATAACAAACGGCAGAGAAAAAGGTTTGAGCATTGCCAGTCTGCCAGAGGGATTTTTTGTCATCCAATTACCTATTTATCTCATCCAATTTGCTCGATCACACTGTGAGATTAGAGTGATCAACTTCAGTACTAGTATTCTCTTTTACGTAATCAAAATAAAATGAATGTGAAAATGTTTCATATTGCGCAAGTATATGGTCCCCAAATTGGATAGCTTTTAGTAACAATGCGATTAATGTTAATTGCGAATGTCTGCTTATTTTCCTGAACAGTCTAGAAATGAAGATGAGAGTAGCTAGATTTATGACGAACTTTGCATAGGCAACGCTTAAATAGCTGTCTGATTTAATGTCAACTAGTTTAGCTTACTCAAGTGAGACACTGAAGCAGGGTAATGAAAATGCATTCTTAGCCTTTCATTCATTTCGTTCTACCTGTTGCCCAAAGTTCAGTAATCCCCTCAAAAGTCAAATATTGTGTTTGGAACCTGTAAGCCCTCAACTTCCTTATCTGACATTATATACGTTATTTGGGAAACTTGTCTTTCAATTTAATGACAAGGAGCGCTAGGCGCCGCGCCCAGACCTAAACTTACGAGCACAACGTTCCTGGGAAGGGATTCCATCTATATATGGTACCGTGGTGATTACATTTTATCACTGATTATCATTGTTGTTGAAAAACAAACTGCTGTGTCGGCGAGTATAGTGGGAACTTAATCTGTCCTCATTAAATAGACGGGAACTGCATGACTCGAACATTTTGCAGTGATCTGCCTTCATGGTTTTGATCGTAAGTTTAAAAAAAGAAATAAAATTTAATGAAAACGAGTAACAGATCTACACTTTGTTTTATAAGGTACTGGAAAAAACAACCAACACTACAGGAAAATATTTTCCAGGGACTAAAACTGGTTTGAATAGACCGCAAAAGATTAATTGCTGATCTTCTACAGACAACCAACCCTCTTAAGCGGTTACCGAAAACACATTAACAAAAGAGAGCAAGAAAGTGCTAGTGGTCACAGTAAAGGATTCTGTGTACAAAAACTGACAAAGTGAGTTAGAACCGAGGGTATAAAGCCCATTATATTTTCTCTGTATGGTACTCACTTGATCGTCGAGCATTTAGAAAGGCCTGTAGCATATAGGGAAGAGACAACTCCTGATAGAAGCCTGTTGTGGGCGGTAGACGGACGGAGATTTATGTTTTACAGTCCGCGTGAGCCGACTTTAAGTCGCTGGTTTTGCGACGGAAAATATAATAAATCAAAGAGCTTATTTCATCGAGCCATTAGCATGTCGGAATAACCTTGCAGGCGACAAGCAATGGATGTGGCCCGAAGAAATATGCCATTTCATTTCAAACAGCGCTAAAACACCGTGGCAAAGAACCACTTGGAGAATAGCAAAAACGCGCACAAACTACAGCTGAAAATAAATTGTTGTTATTATGAGCATTAAACAGCTAGGGGCACAACTGATGCACGCTCAAAATTAATACCACCTTTTACAGCGTAATAAACAGAAGGACATACTGAAATACTGCAATGTCCAGGCAATAGTTTAGAACAGTTTTCTCGGTTTTAGGACCGACTTCGTTTCGAATGGTGACCGACGCCTTTGTCCAGTGGTTCGCGCATCGGAGATGAACCTAATTTGTACCTGGCGATTGAGACTGGTTCCATTCTGGCTTTCTGCATCAGACAAGAGTTTTACTCTATAATAGGGATCTCTTTCTAGCCCTACATTGGTGTAGGAATGGGTACAAGCGAACCCTTAAGTTAATTCAACAAATGTTGAATGTAATCATGCGATAGACTCACATCCAAGTTAAGTAATTTAGTTGTTGCCATCGAGTAAAAAGCTCTGACATTTGGGCCACCTTGTAAATGACTTCAGAATGAAAATTAAACAGTTACAGAAGCGGCATAGTTCAAAATAGTTTTAGTTTTCCTTCAATGAATTACATATACCCATAATTTTATCATTTTTGTTGTTGTTGTTATTGTATGTCGAAGACTACAATTGTAGTCAGCCTGAAGAGTCATCATACCCCTGGGATATGTTAAGGCGTAGGAAAGTACCATTGTCAGTCAAACCCCTGGGATATCGGGGTTCTCTAGGAAAGTGCATTGATTCAGGACTACATCAAAATTTCAAGCCCTCAGTTCAAGGCCAGGTAATTTCAGTGCATTTCAAAAATACTCGAGTCACGTTTTCCGTTTTCTGAGCACAGACATGGGAAATCCGTCTGGAAAAGGTCGCGTAAACAAGATTTAGAGGTTCATCTAGCTTGTCTGTTTTACGATTATAAAATGCGTTAAATAGGCGGGCAACATTGCACACTCATCGGTCAAAACATTTAACCGCAGGCAATAAATATTACCCACACACACATCACCATCTGGTATCATCGTATTGTTTGTCTTCCGTCTTTCCGACGGATTAGCATTCAACCGGTCCGTGGGAAAAATGCTTTTTGTTCTTAAAGAACTACCTCTCTCACGCTTAAAAGATTTTCTATAATCAATGCAAGTTTTGTTTTGTAATAACAGTTAAGCAGTGGCGGGGAAATTAATCAACTTTCAGTGTTAAAAGGATGTGAATTTTTCTTTTGTTGCATCGCATGCGTCTGCATTGTTCACAATGGAAGTGAAATCAATATAATTTTCAAAATGCCGTTTAACAATCGAGTGCTCTGTCTAGCCAGTAAAAAAAAGCCGTTAACAAGCGTTCCGTTCAAGTGCTTCTTATCAATTCGTGGTTTAACATTATCTTTGCGCCTATGCATTAAGCCGGGTCTTGAAACATACACCAACACCAAGCCAATGGCATTTTATTAATTCCCTATAATAATATGTTTTGATAGGGGATAAAATCAATGCAAGCAGAACATATTAGCATGTCGACGAAGGAGCATTTTATCTGCCTCTCTACTGGCACCCCCAATTACGGTTCCTTTTCAACAAGAGCTTTCCAGTCAGCATATTCTTTTGGAACATCACACAAGGTTTAATTGAACCAGCTGAACACAGTTTCTTAAGAAATTTGCAAAGTGTTGAAAAGGATTACGTTGTCGCATGCGCTAAACTAATGATACACGTCTTTGATGGTCTCTTGATAAGTGAGACTTGCTGGTAAGGCTGGTAAGTCAATTAGACTTTTTGAATAAGCTCTTAAGACGTTTGATACATCCTCAAGATTAAACATACAAGTCTTTTGAGCTCCAAAGGGCAGTCTTCTCATGCTACTTAAAGCTTAAAAAAAGTTTACAATACCTCCTAGACATTAATTCACTTATGTGTATCAGCTTACGTCAAGAAAATTCTCTTAAATTGCGTTAATAGACCAAAGGAGAGAATAAATACCACTTTATTTTGGGTTGTAGAAAACAAGCCTTTTTTGTGTACCAGCTTAGCTTAAGAACATTTCATTTTCGTGAAAGCTAAGTGGGTGTAATAACAACGAAAGTCTCATGCATTTACGTTTGGCTTTGAGAAGAAACATTGAAAAAAATTTCAAACATTTTCGTTCTATTATGTTCATTTTGGCACGGTAATTTTTCTTTGAGTTCATACAAGTTTTTGAATTCAATGTCTAATTCAGTCGTACCTTGGCCTTGTTAGAACTCGGTAACTATGCGTGACAAATTTCGAGTCTAGCCCACTAGTATTTGCGGATTTAACTTAATCCAATTACTTAGGTAAGGTTCACGCTATTCGTGGAAGTAAATGAAAAAACAAATGAAGACAAAACTAAGAGACCAATGTGAGCTCTTTCGCCGGCACAATACGAAGTACATGATATATTCTTTCAATATGCTTTAACGAAAACCCACGTTGATAAGACCTCAATCAGTATACTTAATTACTCCACAAACGCCACTAAAAAAATCTGCGTATCAAACTGTGTATAAACTGCTTACAGACTTGCCAAAATAAAAGTGTCAAAAACTTGACCAAAAAGACAAGGAAAGGACTTATAAAAAGCCTGGCTTGGCCGCCCTGAATGCTGCTGGAATCTTGTAATGTACTCGTGGAATGTCAATTTATCCATTAAATCGTTTTCCACCAACATTGAGTCTCGTTCGGTTGTAGTCACTGCAATTTATATTAAAGCGTCCCCTGGCCTTCTGGTGAACTAAGGAATTTGACAAGGTCATAGAAAGTTCGCTGAAGATGGAGAACTTTGCTGGGGTTTTGAGACAAATCAACTTTTGTCGATGACTGATTTCATATGTCTTGTTAGTGATATAATAATCATTATCCACCATGGGGATAAATCATGAAATTGGAGTGACTTACATAACCCGTGATACAGCAATGAGACAATAAGCACTGTTAGAAACGCTGAGTCCATTGTTTAAACTTATTTACTTTTGATTTCAGCAATAACAGTTTGATTTCGCTTCATGGTTACCTAAATGTAAAACCACTCTATTTTCAGGAATGGATAAAAAGATAGAGTCGCCCTACAAGTCCCAGTGGCCCACACGGCCAGAGCTTGACTAAGTTTCTGTAGCATGTAGCGACTGGGAGCATTTCTACTCCCACAGGGTGGGATGCTAGTCCCCTAGCGATATGTCCCCGGTACTCATCAGTGTAAAGAGCTTGGGAAAGAAAGACAATGTGGAAGAAAGTTTCTTGCCTAAGAAACAACGCGCAATAAAGAGACCTACCTGTCCTCAAACCATCGCTCCTCCGATTGCAATCCGACATGCTAACTATTGCCATTAACGAGTTTAAGTAAAAGTTTAACGGCAAGCAATTTCAACATTGTTCACGTTTGTTAAATGTCATAAGCTTAGAGTGCAAGAGAGGGTGGAAGGGCAACTATAGGAGGAGGAGGAGGAGGAGGAGGAGGAGGAGGAGGAGGAGGAGGAGGAGGCGTTTTCCCTCGTTACTTTAAGAAGTTTCTATACATACAACTCTATATAAGTTTCACAACTGCCAAGAAAAAACAGCTACCATCATTTCACTGATTTGTACCAGCTTACGTCAAGAAAAGTCCCCTAACTTACGTTAATAGACCAAATGCGGGGAATGGACGCCATTTATTTAGGGTTTTAGAAAACGGGACCTTTTGTAAAACTATCCACGTCACCTTTTTTTATGGACCCTAAATAAGTATTTTGATACCATGGACTCTCGTGTTGATTTGGCTTAATGAAACCATGAATGTTAATACATTTTCATTGGAATATATCCACTTTGTTATGGTATTTATTCTGTCAGTTCATCATCTCCATTAATCCAAAGTTCATTGATTTTGGAACGGGTTGGAATCCTAACAATGCATAACGAATGCCAAGTGCACGCAAGTTTGGTAAGCAAGAACTATTAAAAACACCAAATAATGGGGCTTCGACTAACGCTATTCGTCAAGATAAGCCAACAACCAAAGTAAATAAATGAGATAAGAGAAGTAGAAGGGTTAATTCGGTAAAATCCAGGGTAAAAAATACAAATGCTTGACTCTTCTATTCCGTGCCTGTAAACCGACCTTGCGTCAGTGGAACAACGATGTACTTTAACTTTAATTAAAGTAATCAGCAATGATAAAGAAACGCCCTCGAATCAAAATGTCTGTAAACTGCTTACAGATTTGTCAAAAGTGTCAAAGACCTATCCAAAATGTCTTAAGGATTTACAAAAGTCTCGTCAATTCCGCCCTGAATAGCTGGAATTATCATGTGCGGTCAGTTTATCCAATAAATCCTTTTTCAGCCTAGCTCTGCGTTCGGCTGTAATTTGTCATTGCTATTTTCAACACTTTCTAGTTTTACTGCCTGTACGTGTAGTGCAGCTGAGGGATTTAAACACGGTGTAACGTTGGTTGAAGTTGGTGAACTTTGCAGGGGTTTCGAGACAGACTGAGTTTTTGAGATGACTGATTTAACTTGTTTGATCGTTTACCTTGTTATGCATTAAATTATTATTATCCACTGTCATAATAGCTTACGATATTTTTGTAAGGAGTTATTTAAAGGACTATATCACCTAATTTCAGAGTTACTTGAGCTGGGCTAAAAGACCTATTTAAAGGTGATTCAAGGCAAATTGGAATCAACGCATACATACATGCGTTCTTTATTGGTTCGTCCACAAGGGCCTTTTCAGAGTCAATAATTACAATAAAATTGGAATATCATTAAGCAAGCAAAATACACGAATATAATTAATAAATGCAAAGAAGGCAATGGTTAAATAAAAACATAAGTGAAAGAGTCATTCAGAATCTCTTGTGGAAGAAAACGTTCAAAATCATCCCCTGATACTCAAAGATGACGTGAAAGTATTGAAAGCAAGGTCGAGGAACTGGATAAACAATTTGAGTCACTTTGCAGCACGCCAAAGCTGTACCCTCCATAAACTGAACTGACACTGATAAGCTTCTTAGGACCACACGTAACAACGATACCCATGTTAACACAATATCAACATGAAGATTTTCCTTACTGTTCTTCCCTTATTTATTATGGCTCTAGTTGGGAGAACGTGTTTAAAAAAAGCAAGACCGTTTATCCGGCTGCTACTCAGTGATTTGCGTACATAACGATAGTCTCTCATTAGTATTTCATCCGTAGTTCAAAAGTATGAATTTCATATATCTCACTTCCATCTCTTCAGCTCTACGGATATATTACGAACTCACAAAATGACCAGCTCCAGTTGGCTTGATAGTTCAGTTGGTAGAGAATTGCACCGATATTATATATATCGCAGACGTCATTTATTTTCTTAGCTGCTCAACTTGCGTATAAACACTGATTTAACTGCAATGGTCGACTTATCCTTGGTGATCAGTTTCTTTATTCTCATTACCTGACTGCTCTATTAACCAGTGACGTTGAAAGGAGAAATAAGATGCTAGGTCAGAATTTTCCAGCTGCAGTTCATTTCCGTCCTCGCCATTCGTAATCAAGAGACCATTATCAAGTTTTAGAAAGCTGTTAGAGAACTATAGACAAAACTGAACCATATTTTTGGGTTTCCTTTAAGTCTTTGAATAACACGGAAAGTAAGTGGCATCGCGGCTCCTTCCTTTTATTTTATTTTGCTTCGCCTACAGGCACAGGAAAAAGAAAAATAACAACTGGCTTGAAGACGGGGAGATCACAACAGCTTAACCAATTGTAGAAGACCCATTAAGATACACAAAAAATTTAAGAAAAATACAGAAACAACAGAACAGTTAAAAACAACAAGTCAGTTGATGGTCGAGGGTGCGAGCCATATAACACTTGACCTGACGCATATAGTTTTCCATGTGCAAGGACTGTCGGGCACGTATAGTATGTAAAGGGCATTTATAAAAAGCTGTAGTAGTATTCGTAGAGTTCGTCTCTGAAGGCTTTCCGTGGAAGGGAACTGTCTCTGATGGTAGATGACAGTAATTTGCAAATCCTGTATGAGCGAGTAAAGAATGAACGCTGAAATGTTTGAGTGCAAGACAATGGCAGTTTTTGGACCTTGCAATCGCATAATCGAGACCGTCACTCGACCATGAAAAGTAGCTTTAAGCTTTGAACCGGCAGATGCAACTCTTTAGTGAGCGATTCAAATGAAACATGTTGGGCATGGAGTGCTTTCCAGTGCTATACTGTATTAGCTGAATTCAAGTTTTCAGTTTTATGTCGTGTGAAATCCTAAGACTGGTTATTCAACTGAATGAAAGCTATTGCGCACATTTTCCCTGTGGTGCTATTTACTATAATGTACGAGTGCTTTAAAATCTCCTAATGAAACCCCGAAGTCATGAAGACCATTTAAATGGGAGCTTTTCGATTCAACTTTTCAGTACTTGCTTTGCGGATTGAAGTTACACATTTTGTTTTAAACAATACTATAAAAGTTTAGACTTCTTTAGTAAAGTATATTGGGGCTGTCTTTGAATTGATGGAAAGCTCGTTGCTTTTTGCCTCTGTCACAATAATGTTACAACAATTATTATATGGGGCAACTGAAAACGCCCAGTTTCAAATTGAAATATTTGAAAGTAACTTAAAGAACCCGAAAGACATAAAGTATAGAACTTTATTTTGCGCTCATTAATTAGTCTGAAACGAGGCTTATAAATATTTTCCATTAAAAAATTCGATAAATCATCTTTGTAATTAATTTCGGTGATAAAAGGAAACAATAGTAACCAAGGCAACAAATTGGTAGCTCGTCTGGTCGTGATGACCAACACTTTTAAATTAAAAACGATGTTTTATGTTTTACAAATTGAACAACAAAAAAGAAAGAAAAATGGTCAATAAAAAAAACTCGGAAATTGACCTGTTTTTTGGAGTGTTCTATTTCATAACCTTCAATCAGAAAACGTGAGAATATTTCACGGGGTTTGCCCACGCAAACTACCCATAATCGTAAGATGATTTAAGACATAACATTCACCGGACATTCGCAAAATGCCCATTAAGTGAATAATCAATCAAGCTTCGTTTATTCTTGAAACTTCTTGAAAAATTCTGCCTAAGGGATGTTGATTAACTTTTAAGCCAACAATGTGCGGGTTTTACTCTCTAGGGGGCTCTGAAAACTCGACGCTGTCTAAGTGTTAAGTAGGACTAGAAGAAAGAAGAAATGACCCGAGATTAACCCCATCACGAAACATGGTGATCGATGAATGCAAAAACATTCATCTACAGTAAACAGGAAGCGTTTAATTTTTCTCAGAGAGTGTTGACTTTTCATGCATTTTTAGTCCAATACCGCTTTAAAAAAGGCAAGTTTTTATGTGTTTCTGGAGGACACATTTACCCAATCAGAGCTTGGCTGTAGAGTTGGCGGTTTAAGTGGCACAAGAACCCAAGCGTGCCGTTCTGCAGCTCAGTTTGTTCAACCACTTGTGCGGACTTGGCATCGTTGCAAAGCTATGTTTGGAGGCTTGCCTGAGAAATGTCATCGAAGAGTAGTTATTATAATTTCACACTTTATCCCCCCTGTACGCTGCAATTAAATTAACAACTGCATTAAATGCGATTCCATGATAATTGAAAGGTCGTTGAGAGTTAATGATGAGTGAAGGTCAGAAACTTCAGTATATCGGCCACAGAGCTGAAGGACACGCGGTGAAAGCTTCTTCAAGCCAACCTTCAAGTGCCTCAGGCAGTGTTGTGTTTGAAAACATACCTTTTTTTTTTTTTAGAAATATGCTGCATGCGTACCGAGACAACTGTCCTTTTTTGACACACAAAACCATTTCGTAAAAGGAACAAAAAAATGCCAAGTATTTTAGTGCGAGGCGTGGCTTCTTTGAAGCAATTGTTGATGTTATTCTGTTTTACAAAATGGACTTTACCTTATACAGCATGTTTACTGAACAAATGATCTCAGTGTTGTACAGACACAGAGTTTGAAGAAACTATTCGAAGGCTATGACTCGATCATCACGATTTTTTCATGATCGCAAATGGTGAAGAAAATTACACGATAAAATGAAAGCACAGCATAAATACTTTTGAAACAGGCCTAATACTCAGGTTACTTTCAAACACGATTCGCCCATCATTATTCGTCCTCCATGATTCGCCGGTCCTAGGCCGATCTTGATTTGCTCACGTCCAGAAAATGGTGAAGACATAAATGTTATCGTTCGGAAAGTTTAGTTGTCATTTTGTGAACTCATTTTTCCCTAGGCATACAGATCCTTTCGAATTCCTATTTAAATGTCTGTATTTCAGAAAGTTTAGTATTCATTCTGTGGACTCATTTTAAGGACTATAGAGCCTCTTGCGCAAATCATGGCAGTCGAAATCACGTCTGAAAAACCCCGCCGGCACTGAAATTTACTGTTAAGCGGAGATACTTTAATGCTCATACATAACGTAAAAAACTAGTAAATTTCCTGTTGTGTAATAAAGTGCACACGCCGCGCACGCGCTGTAATATTGCAAGCAATTATCTCACTGATGTGGTTACGTAACCCTTTCAGACCCAACACTGACCAGGACGTAACTTCTCCTTATAATAACGTTACTTGATAAAACATACAGGATATGAGAAAACAGGTCAAAGGAACCGATGAGCCAGTGTTCAGTGTGAAGAGTCACAACTTCCTATAACCAACACAATGGAACTTCTTGGCGTAGCAATCGATGATAAAGTAAATTTTGAAAAGTACATCGCTAAAATTTGTAGAAAAGTCAGTCAACAGATCGCTGTATTAAAAAGGATGCAAAAACTGTTGCCTTTTGAGACTAGATTATTCTACCGCACTTTAATTACTGCTCCGAAACGTGGCACCTCTGTAAAAAGAATTCAGCGGACAAGTTAGAGATGGTGAACAAACGTGCGCTCCGTTTTGTTTTTAGAGATAAGTCCTCACCTCATGAGGAACTCTGTAGGCTTATCGGTCTCTTAAGTCTTCGTGAACAGCGATTAGCAAAAATATTGTCCACTGTTTTCAAGTTATCAGCCAGCGATACAGGTCCAACAAGCTTGCGTGGTCTTATAACAATACGGTGCCCCACTTATAACCTTAGGGGCACCACAATACTGGATCTTCCAAAAGTAAAATCAACAACTTTCAACATAAGATCATGGAGATACGCTGCACCGAAATTGTGGAACGCTATACCGGACGAGTCTCGAAAGATACAAGCATACGCTAATTTTAAAAACAATTTAAAAACATTAGATCTCACGGGACTCTGAATGCGATGTAGGATCTATCCTTGACTGATGTTTACTGCTTTTAATGATCACATTTTTTTCGTACCTTTACTTGGTGACAACATTGTTAAATTCTCATATTTTAATACAGTCGAACCTCCCGTAAGCGACCACCCATAATGCCAAGGATATGTGGTCGCTTACGGGAGGTGGTCGCTTACCAGAGGTGAGACCACAAAGAGGAGGGGGGGGGGGGGGGAGGTCTAAATTCCGGGTAATTTACATGATGGTAATTGCAGACACCTAACGGCTTTTGCCCTTGCTTATCGAAACCCTAAGTAAAAGCTTTTCTTTAGACTGCCTGATTTAGGACCAAACAGTAAACGGCATTTTTGCAATGTTACATTTCAAGCGTAACACATCAACAACTTTGGCGTTTGTTTGTTTGTTACATAATCCAGTTGACGTTCTTTATCGCCTCAATTTTTCTGTTGAATAATTCAAGGTTGAGAGAGTCATCACCGGTCGTGCATGTACATGCATGTTATTTACCAGATAAGAGAGCTTTTTTCCTATAAGGGATTCAACCTGATTAAAGTTTATTTCAGTGCACCATAGTGCATGTATATGTTATCATTTGTTTCAATGTCGGGAGACACTTCCGGTAGCTCCGGCTGTGGGATTTTTTAGTAATACGGCATCCGCTGTAATGATGGGGGCCAATATGTTACAGTCAATTTCCACCCGTGAGAGAAACAGCAGATTGTGCTGTGTCAAGTGGTCGCCTACGGGAGGTTAGAAACAATAGAAAATTTTAAACAATCATCTCTAAGAGTGGTCGCTTATGGGAGGTGGTCGCTTACGAGAGGTGGTCGCCTACGAGAGGTTCCATCTATAGTGATTCGACTTGAAAACTTTTGGTAGTTTGGAAAAGTGGTCGCTTATGAGAGGTGGTCGCTTACGAGAAGTGGTCGCAAAGGGAGGTTCGACTGTATTAGCTAGTTCTTAACCTTAATTCATTCAAATTTATATGCCTTCACAAGGCTCTTATAATTTCTTTTTCTTTTTCTTTTCCGTAGCGTTCCTGTAAACTAGCTTTTTTAGCTAAGCGCACTGACCACATTAAACATATTGATTGATTGATTGATTGATTTATTGATTGAGAAACAGGACAATATCACCAAATACAAAATATCTGCTTTTTTTATCAAATTCTCCCAACAAGTGCAATAAGAACTATAGAGAGTATAGTCAGGAGAATGTGCAAGTTGATATTAGCACTTTCAAGGTTAAGGTAGGTTTCAGGCCCCTTCACATCAAATTCGTGTTGGCAGACTTGATTTCACAGAACAAACTGCCAGAGACACTGATCCAGTTCTTAGCCTGAGTTAATCGAATTTGACGACAATTCGTTGTGTATGTTTCTCTCTCTCGCGTTGGAAAGAAATGGCAGGGCAACTGACGTTTTGACTGGGAAGTGCTGGCTGCTCTTTCTTTTCGCTGGAGACGCTTCCTCTCTACGTCAGCTGTTCGCCTCTCTTCGGCAACTGCTGTACTCATTACACCAGACCTCAGTTTACCCATACATGACCATCTTGTATCCTTTACTGTTCAAATCTTTGTATTTAATTCTCTCCTCTCCTAATCAATTTAAAACCTTCTTTTTCAGGCTTGTCTGGGAATAACAGCCTCTAACGGCCGTGCTGTCCTCCATTGCGCTGTCCTCATTAGCAGGCACAGTAGCTGCCGTGCACCCTTAAAAAGCTCTATTTTCACTGGACCCTGATAACCTGCAGCTGCATTGTTTTTCATGGCTGGGAGCATTGTTCTGTTGTTCGTTCTTTTGTCCTCTCGACCAATCTTGTAAGATGTTGCAAATGGTACAGGTCGCCCAGTAGGCGCACAGCACTGGACTAGTGCAAGTCTTCTTGGGGTGCTCTAAGATCTCATCACAATGATGTATGTGAAAACAACCTCCCATTCAACTAAACACTTTACAGAATCTAGCTGTTGGAAAGCTTAAGCCAATATATTCAATGAGTCAGTGTGTGGCGTGACCTGTCCACCATCCTTCTTTTATGTTTCTGCTTCTGGCCCTGGTCAACTTTTCTCTCGCCCAAGGCCTGTAAATGGATCTTACAAATCGTCCTCTCCGCCACAATCTTTCGAAACTAGTTGCGACAATCGAAGTCCCAAGGTTGACTCTTACCTGTGGCGTGCATGGGAAGAAGCATTTGGAAGAGTTTCAGTAATACAGGTTCCCATGGGCTTTCATTGCACTACGCCAATGGTCTGCTTCCCAATTCTTCATCCCTCCTCACTGAACTCTGTGACAATTCACTTGAAAGGTATGTTTTTCTATCGTTTCAGCCTTGTTTCTATGTTTTCTCTTGGTGGTTAATTGACTCAAACACGTATGCTTTCATAGGTTCGTTGCGCATAACAATTCACTTCTGCTGAAGAAGCTCATATGATAAGGCTGAGCGAAAGCTCCAGACTATGTTTTTTTTATTGTAATTTCTAGTCGGTAGCGGTGAATTGTCACAAAGGAAGAAGCGAAGAAAGGCTGCAGAGATAAGTGAAGCACTTTAGTGAAACACTTAACAGGGATGTCCCATTAAATCCTGAGGAAGATGATGGGGGAGAAGACCAGAAAGAGATTGAGGAAATAGATCTAGGAAGATGGCGAGTACAAGAGGTTTAGAGTGCTTTGAAGATGACAAAGCGAGGGAAAGCAGCGGGAGTAGATGAAGTGGGCCCAGGCTTACTGAGAGCTGACAAGGAAGACACCGCAAGTAGGCTGACTAGATGTTATAACGGGCTTTGGGAGTCTGAGAAGTGGCCAGAAGTGTGGAGGAAGGGGCTTATCGTCAAGATATTCAAGAAAGGTGATTGGCGCCACTGTAATAATTGGAGAGGAGTGACTTTACTACCCGTCATTAGTAAGATATTTTGCAGGATGATGCCAGAGCGGATCAAGGTAGGTATAGACAAGAAGCTTCGAAAGGAGCAGGCTGGGTTCAGGCCGAGGAGAAGCACAACCGAGCAGATCTTTATATTAAGAAACATCTTAGAGCAGGCAAATGAGTGGAGGGCAGGTCTGTACATACACTTTGTGGACTTCGAGAAAGCCTTCCATTCGGTACACAGAGAAAGCTTATGGAGCATCACGAGAAGCTATGGGATACCTTGCAAGATGGTGAGAGTGATGGCAGACATATACGAGGACTTCAAGTGCGCAGTTATTGACGGAAGTGAGACATCAGACTGGTTCAAGATCAAGTCTGGAGTAAAGTAGGGATGTGTGATGTCAGGATTCTTGTTCTTACTGGCCCTGGATTGGACCATGAGGAAGGCAACAGCAGACAAGAGAAGAGGGACACGGTGGAATTTCACAACAGTGTTGGATCGAGGACCTGGATTTCGCAGACGTCATTGCCCTGCTGTCATCCAAGTTTAACGACTTGCACGAGAAGACTGGGAGACTGACAGAAGAAGCAGCCAGAGTAGGCCTTGAACTCAACGCGAGAAAGTGCAAGACACTGAGGATTGAGTATGCTAGCAACATCGAGAGCATCGTGGTGAATGGCAAGGAGGTGGAAGACGTCGAGGAGTTTCTGTACCTAGGAGCTACTGTAGATAAGGAGAGTGGAGGTAGTAAAGATATTATGAACCGACTGCAGAAGGCTCGCAGTGCATTTCAGAGGCTAGGGAAGGTGTGAGCAGCGAGAGGAATAGGAAGGAGAACCAAGATACGCCTATTCAAGACTTAAGTTCGACCGGTCCTGCTATATGGCTGTGAAACTTGGAAGATCACAAAGACTGACGAACGCAAACTGAATAGTTTTCAATGCCAATGCCTTAGACAGATAATGAAGATCAAATGGCAGCAAAGAATGACGAACAAGAGAGTGGTTGAGATAGCAGAGATCAATGAAATAAGCTGCGAGGTACGACGAAGAAGATCGAACTGGTAAGGACATGTACTCAGGGGAGAGAGAGAAAACGACTGTTTTACAGCATTGGGGTGGACTCCAGAGGGACGAAGGGCGAGAGGGAGACCAAAGACCACTTAGAGAAGGACTGTTGAGAGGAAGAAAGGTTGGGTGGAAGAGTTGGAATGTAGCCAAGGCGGCGGCACGGAACAGAGAGTGTTGGTCAGAGAATGTGTCGGCCTTATGCGCCTACTGGCGCGCGGAGAATTGATGATGATTGTGAATATTCCAGAGAGAGGAATTAAGTTTTTTTCTTATTCTTTGAGAATATTTCATAATTTGACGAAAAGAAATGGGGATAAATGAATAGGCCATTCCGGGTTGCATCGAACCTCATTATGAAAGCGAGGCTACGTGCAAAGCCTCTCATATGTTTGCATATGGATGAAAACTAATTTTCATATACCGGAAAAGCTTCAGTTTGCACTTAGCCTTGCTTTCATAATGAAGTTCAAGGCAACTCTGAAATGACTTACCTATTTGAGAACGTAGTTTATCGTCCTGTAGCCTTTAAAAGAGCACAATTTGCCCACCTTTGCTCCAATCCTATCGTGTATACCATGCTCTTGAGCTTGATAAGTGAGTTGCTGAATGCTTTGTTTTACACGTTGCATTATGGGGATGTACAGCCGAATGTGATCAGCATCAAATTTCTCCTTGTAATAGCAATGCTTATTTAACCCCTGAGGTCACGAGAATTAAGGATGTGATCATCCAAGGTGAATTTTCTTGATATTTCAATAACTTCTTCCCAGTACTTTTATAAGAAGAGAACGGAAACAAGCTAGGAGAATTTGTTCTTTGATATAAGGGGTTAAAGGGTTAAGGAGCTGTGTAATGGGGATTTTGCGTTTGGTCAAAATTCTGCTAAAATTAAAACTAAGTGCTTCTTCTCGTATATGTGCTCAATAATGTTCTTGGGTCGATATATTTCTGTATTATTAAACCTGGATTATTGTATAATGTAATTCCAGGGATTTGATTGGCTTAGCGCCCATGGTATATGAGCCATTATACCACGCCCGAGAAATAGGCACCATTAAATTGTCTTCTGGTTGTTCTTGCAAAGTGAAATCAGCAAGATCTAGCAATATTTCTTGATTGTTTGTAACGCTTGTTGGATATGAGATGATTATAACCAACGAGGTGCGTATATCCAACGCGCGCTCGTGGAACAATTGTTAAATATTTTAGTTTCACTATACGGGTAAATGGTCAACAAAGACTAAACAGTGAATTAAAAGTTCAACTCTAATTCTAAAAGATTCCCAACAGGTGGGGCACCAAACTTGGACACTGGCCTTTTTAGAAAAAGGGGTAAAATCTATATGTTTGAGTTAACGTAAGGAATCTTTAAATCGAAAGAAAAGGCAAAATACCAATTTGTATTTGCATTTTATATTTACTCCACAAGATCTTATTATATCAGGTTACAGTACATAAGACAGGAGTGGAGAAGGGCAAAATATAGTTAGCTAATTGTATGCCCTTTCAAATTACGTTGCAATATTTGGTACGATAGAAAGAAAAAAAAAAAGAAAAAGTAGAACTAGTTATAAATAGAGGAGAAGAAAGACAGAAAACGTTTTACAAGGTCGTGTGGCAGTGATTAATACTGAGCAAAATAAAACAGGAAGAGAGCTCGTTTAAATAGTTGTTTTGTTGGTTTTTGACGAATAGATATAGGAATATCATTCCAGTAATAGCATCCAATAATTGTTGGGCAAAAATTTCCTAATATTTATTCTGAAAGGACTAGGATTCAGATGTTGTAGGGAAGCAATTCGAGTGGCGTAATTATGTTGCTCAGGTACTAGCCAAGGGTAAGGGTGAAATTGGTAGGCTTTCCACCTACAATAATCATAAAAAAGTTAGCAGGTATGAAACCCTAGAACCCTAACAGCCGGTGGGAACAGCGTGTCTTTCACTTTAGCGACATTTGTAAGGGAACTAGTTAAACAAATTTGTTCGAAGAGGACCCCACCTTGTCTGGGGTAGGGGGGTTATCGAAGACACCACCTATCTCATGAACATTACCGACAAAATTTTATTAGCTTCAAATATTCAGCTAGCAAGAGTCAGCATTGCTATATAAACAAGAAAAGTGAGGTTTGAATCTCATTGTCATTTTTTACTGCTGGATAGAGGGGTGGCTATGCAATAAAGACACCATCTTTTGAGGTCGAGGGAAGGGGAGGGGGAGGGGGGGGGATGCGGGCAGAGACGACCATCTATTTTGCGGTTTGGTGGGTTTGCTGTTCGAGTATAGTAGTTTCACAACTTCTGCTTTGTACAACTTACAGTTATAAATTTTAAACCTTTGGGACTATTCTTCTCACATTCAATTCTTATAAATTCCTAATGATAGGTAGATTGTTTTTAAAATCTAGTTTAGGACTATTTGGAATTACATAAATGTAATTGTTGTATGGATCTAGATATAGTTCATAGTCGAGCGTTTTTTACTCCATGAGCCTCCGGCTCGGAGACTGAGTGACCACTCCCCAACCTTTTTTTTACTTTAAATAAAGTTACTAGTACCATAAATTTCTCTGAAACATTTTTTTAAATGCATTGTTTTTCGGTAAACGGCATTTAATAGTGTCACAACGTTTGGTAAACTGGGCACAAAATAAAAATGGACGCATCCACCAAACGAGTTTTGCTTTTACTCTACGTTTGAATTGCTAATTTTTCATACTGTTTGGTATCGTTAATGTCACTATTCCTCATGTCCTAAATATCGTTTGAGAAAGCATGCAGCTAGATAACAGTCTCAAGACAAAGTTAACAGAAAAGATGGCGTAGTCGGGGGGGGGGGGGGGCACACAGCCCAGTGGCAGATTAATACGACTTCGGGTTATACGCGCAAAACAAACTAAAGCCTCACTAACATCCCCACTCACGTGAAGTTGGACAAGAGTATTGGCAGAGCCTTTCTTATCTCCCCAGTACCATACGGGCTGGATCAAACAAGTGAAGGCAAAGGTATAAGATGGCAAGATAGGACAAATGCCAAGAGCTTGGGGGAAGTCGCAACGCAGACTTAACCGAGTCGTAAGGAGTGACCCCAAGTTTAATATATAAAACAATCCTCCTCCAAAGGGAGGGAGGAAGGGAGGGAGGGAGGGTGGGTAAACAAAATTGCTACTACCTGTTTGAGCTCGTGCAATACTGCAAGGATAATGCCCTGGGATAGTGTTCTGCAGCTTTTACAGCAAGACAGCGACTCAAAGTTCAACCAATAGGTAAAATTGTACTATAAAATAAATAGACACAGCCTGGCAAACTACTAGCCATGGACAGAGCTTAACAAAATAAGAACCAATCCCAGCAGAGGTAAGATACATTTTTAGACAATCATACAACATATTGGTACAAATTCCTTGCCATGAAAGGCTTTTATCCAAAACATACTGAATAGAGAGCATTCATTTATGGACGAGGCCTTCACATTTAGTTGTCTGGGAAAACAACTTGCCCAACCTACCACCCCCAAGGCGTCACGTTCCATTAATTAACTGGATTTAAAGCCTTTTTATGTCACTTTAATGCTGGTTATGAGAATTTAGTGTTAGATAAAGAAAATATCCGCTTTGTCACCTGTTTTCTCATTACCTTTCACCTGTCTGTTTAGAAATGTACAGTACTGAAACTCAGGTAAGGGGAAATGAGATGTTCATCACTCCATGATCAACCCTTCAATCCCTAAGAGTGCCAGTTGGCACATAAGGCCATAACTCTTTCAATATTTGACAGATTTCTATGGATTATTGACACCAAGAAAGTCTTGTGAATATCTGCTCATTAAAAGGATAAAAACTCAACCCCCTCCCATATGTGATATGGTTGACCACCCCTATAACTTTTCAACTTTTTTCCCCTAGACGTTGTGGGTCTTAAGACAGCTCTCACATTAATGAAGATGTTGAGAACTGCAAAATAAACTATACATGTAGTTAAAGGGTATACCTAATATACTGTAAGGATTGTGACGTTTTTGAACTTTTAAATTTTAACATTTTAGGGCCATTTATCTCAGAACCATAACTTTTCTCATTCATGATTATAACAGGAATGAAATACACTCATGAGTAGCTTTAAAATGGTATATTGTACATGGACATTGAGTTTGTAGTCTTGGATCTGGAGAAAATGTCGTTTTGCTTTAGGAGTTAAAGGTTTAAACACCTGAGAGTGTGATAATGGAGGGAGAGGAGGGGGGTGCGGGGTGTAGGTCACTTGTCAAGGGAAGTTAAAAAAAACTACTTCACAGAAAGCCCAGTTCACCATCATTTATTAATTTTGGTGTCAGTCTAAAATTCACTCATCAAATTAAACACTAAATTGTTGTTTCACACTTAACACGTAGCAGCTTACCCTTCATTGGGAATTAAAGTCACCTCATGTTTCACGCCCAGAAAATGAGAATTTACAACTTTCAAATTTATTGCCAACCAGAGAAAAGTGTTTTGTTTGGACTGGCTCTTTAAATACAAACGAAATTGTTATAAACTACACAATTAATCCACTTCATCCCAGGAGAAGGGGGAAGGATATAATGCTGTTTCAAACTAGTTTAACTAGAAATAATACATTTTTGCAACATAAATTGCAAGAAAATAATAACACTGTAATGAAAATATGTTATGTTAATATAATTTTGCATCAACAGGAGGATAGTTCTGATTAAAAAAAAATATATAAGACCTGTACCTCAAGAGAGTATATTATATATTAAATTCATGTTCTGAAAGGTTGTCTTTGATTTTTTTGCTTTGCTATTTAAATAGTTTATGATTCTGCAAATTTAGCAAGCTACTTGAAGCATACTTGGGAGTTGTCAATTAAATTATGATCTGCCTTTGCAAAAATATTATATGAAGAGTGACAGAAAGTCTGCTCAACTTAGAAAATGAAATGCTTTCTCTTTTCCACTATTTTTAATGGGTAATTTTTGCAACTGTGTACCCATTCTTTCAAACTCTTTTAAAACAACAGTATCAGGCACATGTCAGGACGTGTATTCCTCATCCCACTCCATCCTACTAAAAATAAATGGCCAAAGAGCATCCGACTAGATCATGGAGGGTCGTGGGTTCAAATCCCATCTGGAGCTCAGATTTTTCCGACTTTCCATTTGATGCAAAACTTATCATGTTGTTATTTCTAACAAAGACTCACTTGGGTGGTCCAAAAAGCAGCTTCCCAACTAAAATAAATTTCTCTTGCCAGTCTAAAGAACCTTGTGTAAGACATGAAGACTTGCAGGTACATTATGGCAACACTACAGTGCCTTCACATGTCCCCTGGCGCCAAGATGGCGCATAGGGCCCTCACATGCAATCAAACCTTATCCTGCAGTACTTCTATTGGCAACAGATAGCATTACGCCAAAATACTTGACTGTATACGCTATTAAAACAACAGAATAAGGTTGACTAAAGAATAAAGAAACACAGGAACATTTCGATGTCAAATTTTGCTACAAGTAGAAGCAATAATGTCTGCCAATAAAGATGTTGGCCAAATCTATATATTAAAGAAAGTCAGAAATCTGGCAATTACCCATAGTATGTTATCTAGAGCACTTTTTGTTTTTGCCTGTTTGCAAATTTACTGATTTACTTTAAGTACTGGATGTGTTTTCTGGGAAAATCATTCTGCAACCGGATTTCTGAATCCAAAAACTGATCATGAATCCATAAAATCCACACTCCGGGTGGATTCTTCAGATCAACTCAACTTCTGGATTTTTGAGATTCATCCCCTGAGCATTTTGTTGGGAAAGGATTCGAAAGAGTTACAACAGTTACTGTACATGACGTTCTACATGAACCATTTTTTTCATGCCATTTTTGATTTTTTCCTATCACAAGGAGGTGGAAAATAGATAGGTTTCTGTGCAAATTTCACACCAGAAGCTACACAATTAAAAGATACTTTACAGCAATGGTAAGCACCCTTCCTAAAGCTAAACAGTTTTGTAACTTTGATTTGTAACTTAGCAGGCACGTTCATCAGCTTTCTTTTAACGATTGCTAAGCTATTTCTTTTCTCATGGCACCTTGTCATGGCAAATGATCCTTTTTTGGATCTTCTGTTATTTTAGTGGTGAAGAATCCATATGATTTGAGAAGCAGCTTCTCCCCCAAAATGCACCCTATAATTTAGCTTTTTGGCATATTTTTTTTTAATCGTAAGACTATAAATGATTGTCAAACAAAGTCAAACAAGTAATACATTTATACAGTTAAATCTTAACCTGTTCTTAGTTGGCTTGACAGGCAAGCACGTCACAGCTAATCTATTCTGTCTTCTTAGCCCTTCCTTTGAATTCATCCATACATGCATTGGTTCCAAAGTACTCTGCTAGGGTATGGTAAGTGGATGTTGGAACAGTGCTGAAAAAAAAATGAAAATTGTTAATTTAATTGTTAGATAACAGGAGGATTGAGCTACCCAACAAAGGGCAGGAATTGGGAGAAAGGCATTTGCTTATGGAGAGTGTAAAAAGCCCCCTTTACCCAACCCCCCCACTCCCCCCCTCCCCCCCCGTTAGGGGATACACCCTAGATTACCTAGAATGGGAGGGTCCGTGGACTCTTTTTAACCTAGATTGGGGGCACACCTTAGATTACCTAGATGGGGGATGGGGGGGGGGGGGGGGGTGAATCCACCATGACCTCTGTTGGGGGGTCCACCTTAGATCACCTACTGGATCACCTAGATTGGGGGTTCTTCCTTAGGTTATGTTAGGAAGGAAGTGGCAGGTAGGGGTGTAAACTTCTTACTCCCTATCCACTCCACTTCAGTTAACTTTAACTCAACTGTACATCCCCAAAAAACTGAGAAAAAAAAAACCAAACTGCCAGAATTCAATCTCACTACTCAAAACAAAAACAAACAAGATGCCTATACTGGCATTTACGTGTGATGCCCCTTGATTTATTGTATGCTTGGCAGACTATCCTAGCTAATGGAATATTTTGAGTCACAAAGATAGCGTTATGTTGTTTCCCTTGTGTTACGTATCTTATCGTTATACCGGAATTTCTATTGCAATAACGTGGCCTGACTCGCGATTCTGGTTATGTAAATAAAAGTGTAAGATTACAAAATTGTTTTCGTTTTACCAAAAAAAAAAACAAAAAAAAAAAAACAGAAAGAAAACAGGCAAAAAGCTTTCCTAAATGAAAACCTTTAGTACAAATGGACAAATATCAAGCCTTTAAACTATTTGTAAAGTGGATTTCCAGTTGCGTTTAAGCATCAATTCGACAAAGTGATGCGATCTGCGTTTTAGCTTAATACCAATGACCTTTCCCTCGCATATTCTGGATGGTTCTACAACTGTCAAACAGAAGCATGATTCCTTTGCCTTGAACTCTCCGATTTCCACCGTTTTTACTGTCGAGTGCTTCTTAGAAGTTATTCTTTCGATTTACCACTTCAAAAGGGTTAATTTTCTTTTTGAAAACGGCACATTGGAATCTAAAACATTAAAACAATATGGCCACGCCACTAAAGTCAAGCCTTTTCAGTTCCACCGAGAGACCACTAGGACCTGAATAATCACAAAAGTAATAATTAACTCCCCTCCGATCCCTCCTGACCTACACTAAGGGCGCGTTTTTTTATTCACAATTCACAATTCTGGAATGAGAATGGACAGAATGTAAAATGCGCGCCTTTTTCTATGCCGCATTCCTATTCCGGAATGGACAGAATGCCATTCCATCCATTCTGCTCAGAGGGGCAGAATGAACAGAATGTTGCGAATGAAAATCCAAGATGGCGGACGGCAAGATGAGCCCTACGGATTCAAATACGTCTCTACCGGAAAAAAAATCAGGTTACACTTTTGGACAAATAAAACATTACTTCTAATTTCATTGTTCCAAAAGTACGAGGAAAATTGCTACGATAACGGCTGCAACGGCAGCCTCTTCGTCTGCCGCCATATTTGTTACGCAATGTTTACTCAGCCAGGACCAACGGGCGTTTTTTTATGCAGACAATCCGAATTATTCCTAGCATTCCGTACCAACCATTCTTATTCCAGAATTGTGGATAAAAAAATGCGCCCTAAGTTATTGCATTCTGATGAGGACAATAGGAGACAAAAAGATCCCCTCTAGGAAATAACTGAATTTGATACATCTAAAACGAGTTAATAATTGAAAGATGCGCATTTGTGGATACAAAGAAGAACAAACGGCCCCCATTTTATAACGTGGGCTGCACAGGCATCCCACGTAAAAAGAAAAGCAAAACTGGACAAAATCCCTGCTACTCTCCAAAAGAAACAAAAACAAAACAAAAGACAATCATGAACTTCAAACCAATCATTATTATTCTAGAGTTGGCGTGATGTCCCATACGATTTTGCCGACATAATGATATTTAGATTTAGATTTAGAAAAACGAATCTTTGGCACCCCCCTTAGTGTTCCAGATAACTTTCAGAGTCAGGGAGTCAATGAAGGATTTTGAAGGGTCAGTAGATAAGGTTCTCTCCACATCTTCTTACGTTTACCATTCATTTAGTCGGGTCAGGAAGCCAGGCTTCTCAGGTTTTTGACCTGAGACCCTTCTCTTATCTGGAACACTGCCCCCTGTGAGTTCTAGCCATACAAATTCCTAACAGTAAGAAGTCAGGATAATCAGCAATCCCCCCCCCCCCCCTCACCCTATTGTCCACTCACCCTTTTATCCAGAGAAACAATTTTAGCATTTTTGGAAGGAACAGAACACTCTTATTCCGCAGGACAGCGTCCACCATCTTATCTGTGGCCCACTCAGGATCAAGAATTGGCAGAAGCAGAGGAAACCTAAAAACCAAAGCACAGTTATTTCAATTTAATTCAAAATAAGACTATTTAACCAGAGTTACTACTACAAGGTGTGTGATATCATTTACGCATATGACAAAATTCAAGATGGTGCTGAAATGGTACACGAACGACGCACGACAAAAAATACCACCGCTTGATAACACAGGAGACCCAACATTGCTCAAGATTAAGATATCAAAGATATCAAATACTAGATTATGCATACTCGTAGAGTAGTTTATTGTTAACAATACTGACACATTATTTTAACATTTCCGTCAATACAAATGATTGTTTTTTTCCCCTATAGTCAAAGGCACTTTAAAAATTGGTGACACTGCCTCTTTAAACAAAATAAAATTGAATAAAATAAAATAAAGTGAATTAAACATGAAAATGTACCTTGTTTTCACTCCATCAAACATGCCGGTATTGATAAAGAATGGACAGATAACAGTGGTGTGAACATCATCCTTCTTCATGATCCCAAGCTCCATAAAGAGGGACTCGTCAAAGCCAACAGCGCCGAACTTAGACGCACAGTAATCACACAACCCAGACACTCCAAAGAAACCAGCAGATGAAGCTATTGTTACAACGTGACCATGATTTTTCTCCAGCATGGACGGCAAAAAGGCCTTGGTGGTCTGTTGTGAGAGGCAAAAGGAACAAAATCATTTACATAAATAGAAAATAATAAAATTGCCGACTACAAATGCACTGTAAATGTATTTATCACATGCCATAGAGAATACAACAAATCAGAAAGCTAGAAACCCTTTGCATATTCTGTGGTACCCAAATATGGGTAGTATTCCACGAAAAAATCCTGGCGTTCCTCACGGCCTACAAATTTTTCCCGCCGATAGATCGAGCACTACCTATTATATTTAATATTTTTTTTATCAAAATTATGTACTTTCAAGAAACGTTGCCAATTTGTTGAATATTTTTTCACTGATTGTATTTGCTGTTAAAGCATTAAAGAGTGACGTTTTGTGTTAATTCAATGAGTGGCATGGGATAAATTAGTTATGAAAGCTTTCACATGGTATATCGTGAATTTATATCCCACTCATAACTTCCACTCAAAAGCATTGCATAACTAATACATATTACACTATGTTACTGTGTTACATTTTCTATCTTAAATTTATATATTACACTATATGTATACTTGTACATGTATAATTTTATGGTTTATCGCAAATAAAATTGAGACAAATAATTGAGACAAATCCCTTCCTGATTAAAAATCCTTTACATTTGAATCCCACCTTTGTTCTCCCCTATACTGTGAGCAGAGTTCATGTCATTTCCTGAATTTTCTAGAAGATCGAAGGTAACTCTGATCTGTGGGCAGTATGGGGTCATCCCCACACCCCTCCCCTCCATCACCATGAGCCAGACCAGCTAACAACTTTTAGTTGAAAAAAATCTCATATGAAAACCCTAGATTGACAAGCAAAAGGAAACCTAAAAGAGTAATAAAAAATCCACATAATATAAAGAGTAGGAAATGGCATTAACCTTCTTTTTCCATTACGCATTCGTACCTCACCCCACCCTAGACTGTCACGAATATTTGCACGCACATATATCTGCGCTCCTGTCATTTGGACCTTGGACCACGTCACGATTATCAGCCAAAAACCACTTGTTTTTTCATGTATCGATATGACAATATGACAAATCAACTTTAAGGTTAAATAATCAATGTAACAGTGGTGGAGTAAGGCTAAGAACATAAAAAATGGATTAAATTTGAGCGTGCTCAGTAACAGGACAACCTGTGTTTCGTGCGCTATCAAGAGCACATGTGCGATTTCACGCAATATTTATTTACGTTCTATGACGAACGAAACGCAAACTTACCCAGAAATGAGCCATTGTATTAACTTCAAAGGTTTTCTGAATCATCCAGTCTTCTGTTTCCAAAAATTTCTTACCACTGACAATCCCGGCGTTGTTGATCAAAATCGTGACATCCCCAACTTCGGCTTTTACAAGATCGGCCACCCGATAGATATCTTCCCTGCTACTACAATCGCACTGATATCCGTGCGCTTTAAAGCCTTGAGACTTAATTTCTCTGACAGTTTCCTCGTTCGCAGATTGATTTATATCGGCACAAACCACTGTGGCTCCAAGCTTGGCGAATTTCAAGGCCATTAAACGGCCCAAACCGCTTCCAGCGCCGGTGAGAAAGATGATTTCGCCGTTGATATCTTTACGAGGCGTTGGGATAAAAACCTGAATGAACGACTTCAGAAATTGCCAAAGCACGATTCCTATAACATGCAACGTCTCGATTATGAAAGAGCCCATTTTAAACAAGAAAAACTTTCAACGAGAAGCGTGTAGAAATTTGGAGTTAACCTTATGCCTTATGATCAGCTTACAAGGATAATAAATTCAATGCAAATCAAATCTAGCTAAATCTCATTGGTTTATATATAGTCTGGAGTCCAGGCTTCACGAAAACGATCGTTGACCCCGCGGAATTCAACAGAAAGGCCATTCAAGGACGTCTCCATCCACAAATACCATAAAAATTGCGAACCCAGATACAATGCGTGTTTTGTGTTTGTGGTACATAATGTTCATAAAAGAGCAAATCTCATTGGTTAACGCCTCTCCGACCTTTGAACATCAACCGGAAGTAGTAGATCTACTAAAAAAATTCAGAGAATGGAAAACAAGTGTACATTATTATAAACATAAATAGTTTCAGGAAAGACTGGATAAAAAACAGTTTGTTTATGCTAAATATGTTCATATATTCACGCAAATGAGCAATTCATTGAGTTATACTGACTAGCAATCACAATCCGGCGTTTGAGCTCCGCAGAGGAAAGGGCATTCAAGGACGATCGTGACTAAAACACCCACGAGTTCTACACTGTGAGTGACATACGAGTGATCTACGGATACAAACGAGTGGTATACGAGTAACAACCGGATACATGCGAGTGATATACGAGTAACATACGGACACATACGAGTGATATACGAGTAACATACGGATACAAACGAGTGATATACGAGTAACATACGGATACAAACGAGTAACATACGGACACATACGAGTAACAAACGAGTAACATACGGACACATACGAGTAACAAACGAGTAAGACACGGACATATACGAGTGATATACGAGTAACGCAAGAGTAATATACGAGCACATACAGATACACACGAGTAACATACCATATGCGTAAAATCTACTATTTTTTCCTTTTAATGTCACATCAGGAACCAAAATCGGAGATCGCAAATCCAGAGAACGCGGGTCACACGCACCACACCCCTCCCCCCTCCCCTCACACACTCTTCCCATGACTTATGACGTTGCGCGTACGATCAGCGCGTGACTAAAAATGCATGGTGTCACCAAAAATTAATATAATATAACAATATAATGCGTTGTTTTTATCAGCTCATGCAGTGGTCATTGGACATTGGATCCGAGATCTTTTTGGATGCAATGATGTAACTTTTAACAAGATCACTGGCCCTCACTTCCGGGCTATTTATTACGATCCCGAAAAAGAAAGGGCATTCAAGGTCATCTCGATTAAAACTGCGAAAACTATGGCAGATACAATGCGTTAGTTGTGCAGCGAAATAATCGTTACTGTTTTACCAATATATATCTCTTTTTTTGCAATAGTGTACTCACCGGAAATTTATCTCGTAGACTGAAAACAGGCTTTCAATTCGATGAAACGAACGAAAAGCCAGAAATATACAATGTATTAACGCTAGCATGCATTTTTATGTAATTTCGTATTTTTTACCCTTTCGACTCTCAGCGTCTTTTTGACCTGTTAATTAATCGAAATATGTGGAGTGATTTTGTTGGTGATCCCTGCATTTCGCACTACTGTAATAGCAAGCGATACAAAATGAACTTTACGTGACTCGCTCGTATAGTGGCTAAAGCCCGGCTAACTGAAGCCACCCACATGTACAAACTATAAGTTCACCAGAACCTTCCTGTGTGCCAAAACCTTTCCGTCCTACGTGCTGAAACCTTTTCCTCTATAGCCTATAAGGAAACATAAACGCTGGTATTAGGTTAATTTTTGGCTGAAATCGGAATCAACTATTTGTGGGATTTTCCAGTGGAGGAGCAATTAAGGCAATTAGGCAATTCAATTTTTTTTATATACTAACACCTTCTTATAAGAATGTTGAGGGCAGAGATTAACTAGAATTTAAAAACATACTAAGAACATTACCCAGGCTAGACCAGGCTGACAGTCAGTCAGAACATCTTTATTTGGACCAAATGTTTTGAAAATGAACCGGTATAAATAGGGATAAAATAATACATGTAAACTTCAGCACCAGATCAGAGTACACGTGAGCCGCGCAACAGAGCAACTTGGCACCACATTCAGGCACTTATATTGCTGGTCTTTGATAGGTCTTGGTCACGTTCGCATGGATTTATTGAAATACTATAGGCAATTAGCCGGTCTCTTTCCCTAGGTAAAACGAAACTTTGAATCTGCGCGCCTGAAAGATTTTCTAGAGATTGTCGGCAGTGCAGGTTGCCGTTGTGAATTGTTTTGCTCTGTAAAGATCGCCGGCGTAGCTCCGGAACAAACCATGACAATCAGTGTATTGAACAAGGAGACAAATCAGGTTCGCTTACTGCCCTGAACTCCTGGACGAGTGATCATGAGTGCGACATGAACGAGAAATTGTGCGAAAATAATCGAACAAGTTTTTATTCCCTTAAACTCAATTTAGGTTCAAGTTATATTGCGAAGCGAATGACCGTCTTTGGATGTCTTATTGTCCTAAAACTTACCGGTGTGTTACCAAGGAAACTGAACGCTACTGGCCATTCGGGAATCAAATTCTAGCCCTAAGCGAGGGAGCGAGACAGCAGTTATCCTGCGAAAACTCTTGGAATGTCTGGCCTGATACTTAGCCGACGAGGCCGTAGGCTGAGTTCGCTAAAATCAGGGGATATTCCGCAAGATTGAGCAGGATAATTGTTTTATTATTCAACACATTGGTTACAAGGCACATTTTTACTGCAGAAAAGCCGGACAGGATCTTACTTTACCATTTTCTCCCCGACACATGAAATTACGTATATCGCAGGATATCTGTTGACTACGGACGACGAATATTCAGTAGATAACGAACGAGGCGCGTAGAGCCGAGTTGGCTATAATCATCTTATATATCCAACAATTGGAGTGGAATAATTGTTTTATTAAAAACAATCAAGATATATTGCTAGTTCTTGCCGATTTTGCTTTGCAAGAACAACCAGAAGACAATTCTATGGTCTCTATTTCTCGGGCATGGTATAATGGCTCATATACCATGGCCGTTAAGCCAATCAAATCCCTGGAATTGTAAATGATCCAGTTTTAATAAAAATGAAATTATTCTCTTCAATAAGCCTACAATCTTAGAGTCGCGAATTAACAGGAAGAAAACTTAGCGTTCTTGATCTGACTGAATATAACGCCTTAATTAATATTTCATGCCGGAATTTGATACTCAAATGTGCAATAACGTTTTAAAATTTTTCTTGGTAAAATGATCCGCTAATTTCCAGTCAGTAGATTGAATAAGTAAGTCATCGTACAAAACCAGAAAGAAACGCTACAACGGTTTTTTTCTGCTGAGGGTGGAGGAAGCGTTAAATTCAACCTAGGACCTATATTTTACTAGCTTTAGCTATGAATCATCACGCATTTTTCAGGCACTCATCAGGTAATAAAAATTTGGAAATTCGATGTGTCTAATCACGTGTGCTAGTCGATTTCTAGCCAATAGCGAGACTACACGTCACCTTCTTCAATCTCTTCTCATGTATTGTTCTCTCTGCGGTATTTAGAGAAAAGATCATTGTGTTAGGACAAGTTCTGTTGATATCCCGACGTTGCCAACTCAAGCACTTTCCATTTTCCACGGGATTATTTTATTTTGTTCAATCCTTGGTAAGTAAATGTGCCTTATCTAGTATCTTCCGTGTTAGCACAAATTTTAAGCCTTTTCTTGTCAAATGACGCTTTTCATTTATTCTGTCAGCTGTTTTAGTAAGTGGGATTAAGCAGTTGTTTTCAATGAAAATTTACATTCTTTTTCATGGACATATTTCGAAAATTTTACTTTAGTTGAAATTATTTAGATAATTCGTATGCAGTTTTTCTTTCACATGTATTGATTCTATGGATTCTCTGAAGCCTGGGAAACTTAATTTACTTTTACACTTTAAAACGGGAAACAGTCAATCGGTGCCGTGAAAAACAACAACAACAACATTAACAACACGAAAAAAAAAGCCCAAATTTTATTTTAAACGTTTTTTTATTTTTGTTTCAAGAAAAAAAATCGTGTTAATGATAACCCTTTGTTATATTTTCTGATGTAGTGATTCATTACTCATGGTCTTTGAAGTGTCAGATTACGTAAACTTTATTGTTTTCAAAATTGGTAAGATGTCAAAGGTAGTAGCTTCTCAAGAAATTTGTAAGCAATATATCTTCGTTGCCACCTTGTAGCCACAATGTAAATGAGGAAAGGGGAAAATCTCCAAAACAACTTCAGAGGAATCTTCACTGTGATCGACCCAGCCTGATTTAGAAAGGGATTTGACTCTTAAACGGCCAGTAGCGTTTATTTTTCTCTCTTTGAAACCGTTATTATTATTAATAAATTGCAGGGCCAAAACACATCCAAAGATGACTGTCAATTTTTACAATGTAACTTTACACTTTCGTTCTTAACTTAAACAATTTCAACTGTTTTCGCTCAATTTCGCTGATATCCTTTAATTTCTTGATTAGCCTCTGATCTTGGGTAAAAATGTTCTTTTGTTAGGTACCCGCTTCGAGCTAGAATCTGATCTGTTAATGGCCAACCTTGTTCATTCACTTTGTAAAACCACCCGTTTTGTGCTAGACTTTCTAAAAACCCTTTTGTGGCAAGTCCGAAATTTGTTCAATCGTGGTATCTTTCAATAGGATATAGCCAATAGTTAAGCCCGTCTTTACCTTCGGTAAAATAAAGGGTGTTATTTTACGGCTGTCGTTTCTTTCCTTGACCCACTGAATTCTTGTGTTTTCTATTGCTGAATCATGTGGATCTTAACATTGCTTTGAGCCTATTTAGTTTCCAGTTAAAGCACTTAGCCAATCTCGACATTTCTTCCCGCATCAAGTTAGCTAACCAGTAAGGAATTCAGCAACTTGATGCGACCAAACAGATGATGTCATCGCTAACCAATGACAAGATTACACGTCACCTTTTTCAATACAGTCATAGTTTTTTCTGCTTGCGAACTTTACAAAAGAGATCATAATTAGGTCAGGAGTTTGTCGATGATCAGTTCCTCACTTCTTTCATCCCACTGAGTCATTTTGTTTTGTCCAAAGCGTGGTAAGTTATTAAATATATACACTGTACCGTAAAAGTAGATAGTTGACCAGTTGCCTTTTTTCATTGATAAACAAGGTCTAGCTTTATTTTACCGTAACAAAAACCTTTTTGGCAGCATTTATGGAACAATTTTTAATCTACAATTACTAAAGTAAGCTAAAGGGGTTTTTCTTAGTCTTAGTATGAAGTTTGCTTCTCACCACCTTGTTAAAAAAATTAATTAATAGTTGTTCAATTTTCCTAAGTGGCATTCGAGATTCCGTGGGGGCTGAGTCTCTTTTAAATATTCAAGTCAGCCTGTTAGTATTCAAGACTGTACACAGTTGGGTCACAAAAATTAATGCCATTTCGTCGAGGCTGCCGCTTTAAAGCGTTGTTAGAAATGCACGGAGTCAGTTTTTTTCACTTTAAATTACAGTGTCCTTCTTAAAATCTGCCACACATAGATTTTCATCGCAACGTGGTAATTTTCACGGAAAAGAACAGAAGGCCAAACGTTCTTCAGTGAGGCCTGCAGTTTGAACTGGAATTTGATACTCAAATATCCAATTGAATTGATTTTATTTGCTAACTGGCCACCCGTTTAATATACTTTAAACAATATATTCAGAAAAAAGCTGAAAAGTTCAAACCTTAGAAACTAGTCAGTACCTTGCAATAATTCGATTTTTTTGGGGTTCCGAGAACATCAGTGGATATCATACGTTACAACTGGCAGCTCTATCGTCGATTTCCAAAAGGAAACTGCGGTACTAACAGTATCACTACGTCTTTAGTCCGCCCTGTTGGAACGATGTCAGCTGGGGCACATACGCAGTAGAGTCCGGTTGAGACTAATTTGCGTACAACTCGTCGCGGGATTTTTGCTTTTCCGCCATTGTAAAAGCTTTCAAAAATATCGCAACAAACCGCTTCTGTAATCACTAAAGAATGTTTGTAAATAAAACATTCAGCTAACCTTCCGAAGATGAACGCGATTCAAACAGATGAAAACAGCTTCCTGAACTCTGCGACGGTATTTTAAAAAGTTGCGCCAACGATTATAAACAACAGAAAGTTGCATAGCCTATGACTGATCTGGTAAAATTTCAAATAACAAGAATTATTTCTTCAGTTTCAGTGTATCACCCAACCAAGATGAAGTTTTCAGGCATTTCTCTGATATTTGTCTTCCTTCTCATGACTGCCGCGTCTTCTTCAGGTATGCAAGCTATTTCGGAAAGCCTACGCGACAAGACCGCAAGGTGGAATGGGTAATTTATTCATAAATTTGCCAAATTCATTGCGATCAGCCATTGGTTCACCACTACTAAAAATAAATAACTGGAGCAAATGTATTTTCTCCCAACCTATGAAACTGCAAACCGTAAAATTGGGGAACAACACTCGCCTCCCACCAGTGTGGCCCGGGTACTCGGCGTCAAATGTGGGTTGAGTTTGTTGTTGGTTATCGTCTTTGCTCCGAGAGGTTTTTCTCCAGATACTCCGATTTTCACCTCTCCTCAAAAGCCAACACTTCCAAATTCCAATTCGATCTGGGTTATTGCCAAGCACTTTATCATGAGCCTCTGGCTCAGGAGATTTCGCAAACACTTCCAGTGTTATTGACATTAAATAAATGACTTTACTTTACTTTTAAAAGACGATTTAGAACTACCCATACCACCTTTCGGTCTTGTCGTGTAGATTCGGAGGCGCTTAAGTCCGACAACGTTAATTCAAATAGCTATATGTGAATTATATTTTCCTCTGTTCTGTTCCATTGGAGGACAAGAGTTTCTTCATCTTCGCTTCTCCTTTGTCCTGCGATAACTTTCAATCCTCTACCACAAAATAAAGCGAAGTATTTTATTTAGAAAAAGTGTGCATAAAAAGTGTAAATAAGAGAACAATAACCTGATACTACATGTGTACTGTCGGACTGTGTCTTGTCGACCAATGGATGGTTTCAATGAAATAATTGCTGGAGAGAACTTAATAGTGAGAAGACGACATAATGGCTGACTTAATAGTCAGACTTCATAGTGAGAAGGTTTAACAATGATAAAATGCTTATTCTAACTTTTAATCAGTGCTTCTATTCCCGTGAAGAAAATGCCTTAAAAAAAAAAAAAAACAGCCAGAATTTTTTTGAAAGGCAAACGTTCGAATTTACAAGCACTTCTATCTGGCACAATATCGCCAACTACGTACTTAGAGCATAGAGAAGTCATGTTCGGATGCTGCTTATTTATTTCTGCCTCTGTTTCTTAAATTCAGCTTTGCCATTCAAACGTCAGCAAGAGCATGTCACAGAGAAGAGCCACTTGGGCGGTGGTAAGCAAATAAATAATAAATCACTTTATTTAAGTTTCATTGTATTTAGCGCAGACACTGCACGAAAATTTTCCTTTGATCGCCTTTGATTCCATTAAAGGAGCGCCAGAGGTGTGCAAAACGAACGCCTTTGACTACCTTTGGCAAGTCTTGACAGTAGCCCATTTACATCATCTTTGAAAGTCCTTTAACGTGCATCAAAGGCGTTATACCTTTGGTGCGTGTTAGAGGTACCATCGCACAAGTCAAACGAACATTTCGGAACACTTTACCCTGCCTTTGATCTTAATCAAAAGGGCTTTACCTTTGAGTACTATAGGCTTCAGTTGCTCAAAGAGCGGATAACTTTATCCAGCGGATAAAATGTTACGGTTGGTGTACACTTTAGAGCGGTTTATTACTACACTCTGTGATTGGTTAACAAAATTGGCGCCACTTTCTCAACCAATGAAAAACAAAACCAAAACCAATCTTGACTTGCACGCACGCGTTTTCCCGCGCTTGGCGCCGGTTACATGTATTTAGTTCGAATTCTGATTGGTTTGCTTTGTTGTTTACGTTGTTCGTGATTGGCCAGAGTAATTACTTATGGTTTTGGTTTTACGACGCTCAAATGAAAAGCGCTCTATCTCCTGGATAGCGATTTATCCAATGGGTAAAGTTATCCGCTCTTTGAACAACCGGGGCCAGGCCTTTACCACCTTTGAGTAAGTAAATGAGTGACAAAGGCGATTTTCGTGCAGTGAGAACACTAATTTAGGACACTCTCCAGAACGAATTGGAATTTGGTAATGTTGATTAGGAGGAGAGGAGAAATACAGGAGCATCGGGAGAAAAACCTCTCGTGGCAGCTGTGGGACGAAAACCAACAACAAATTCAGCCCACTGCGTTATCCCTGCTTCGGAAAACTAAAAGTAAAACTAAATCTACAACAGTGGTAAATCAATGGTACATCCGAAACTGTGTTTGGTTTGGTTTGTTTCGCTTGTATTTGTTTACAATTCTGTTTTCTTGTTTAAATTGTTATTATCGTTGGGGCATCGATTATATGCAAGAAAGAAATGAACTAAGATCAGGTGGACGTCGCTCTTGCATAAAAACTTTAAAGGGGCTAAATACTACGAGAAAAAAAATATGTGAAGACGTGTATGTTGTTTTGGCGTTTCTTCAAACCTGTCTTGATGCAGAAAACATAATCTCCGCTTGGTTTGTACCAAAAATTAACTTTACTGCTTTGCAGAGTTTCTCCCTGCCAAAATTTTGCATCTGTATTTGTAAAACCGCTCTCACGAGCCTCAAATCAAATCAAACATCAAACATAGGTTGTTTGTCGGGAATCGATAAACGAGACTTCGGTGATTAAAAACGCTTGACCTTTAATTTACACCTCTGGCATAAGAAGGTATTGATCAGAATCGTCAACTGTTCATCTTGGCGAGTGGTCGAATGTAACGTCACCCGTTCGTCTAATCGGGAAAATGTCGATCGCACCATCGCGTTCGTCCCCAAGCCCCCTCTCGCAAGCTCAGGGTGCGTTCGATTGACACTATTCCGGAATAAGAATAATAGGAATAAACCCGAACAACCGTTCGATTGAGACGCTATTCTAATTCCGGAATACATGGAATGTATTCCAAACATTCTGCTCCAGAGAGCAGAATACTTGGAATAATCCGGAATAATGACGTCATGCTTCGTGGTTTTTTTCAAATCAACAAACAAAATGGCTTCCGCTGCGTGCGAGCAAAACGAAATTTTACTCAAAAAGGATACTCCTGGAGTTCCAAAATGTTAACTACAAGAAGAAACAAGTCTGGGAAGTGATTGCGGCGATAATGCAAGCGGAGAGTGTTGAGAGTGGTCGAAATATTTCGCGGCGGGCTGACCAGTGCGAAGGCAAATGGAAAGCTCTCACCTTTGCCTTTCGCAAATGCGAAGATCATAACATGATCACCTGAGCTTTTGCCTGGTTCGGCCACACAATAACCTGGCCAGTGATGTTATTTTTCAGCGCTTAGCAAACTCTGTTTACACATGTGAATACTGAGCTCTTCGTTACATTGAATCTGTCTGATATTGATCTTATTGATTCTTGATTTCCAAGAAACCACAATGTAATTAACAAGTGCTTCTCAACACTTATCGGCTCTCTACCTCCTTGCTGAGGGCCAGTAGGAAGCTCTGGACAGTTTCCAAGTTCTACAGCAAGCTGTTCAAATGTATCCGCCGAAATGCGAAAATGGCTGCGAAACTCTGACAAATTATGATTGGGAACAACAGTTTCCGCATAAACTTCGATGCGAACCGCTTACGCCGCTCTGACAACAAGTTATTTGCATAAAACAGGGGCAGAAACTCTTCTAAGACATCTTCTTCCTCTTGTACAGATTCCTCCTCGAGAAATTCTTCAACGAAAGTTGCAAAACCTGCAACAATGACCTTCAATGTCGCCGCCATGTTGCTGTTCACGATGTTACGAAAATTTGTATTTTCCTTCGGAAAACCGCTGTCTGCGTGTTCTGTCGCGGGCATTATTCCAGAAACGGAATAATCGTTTTATTGACGAAAGGATGGAATGACTATTCTGCAATAATCCGGAGTGTATTCTTATTCCGGAAAAGGGTCAATCGAATGCACCCTCAGTTAGCTCTATAAGCACACTGAGGTCTGGGAACGAGGCTGGATATTGGCATCACTTTGGAGCCTGCATGTGCGTGATGCCAAAGTCCCGGATATAGCAAAAATCCCTCTCTATTACATTACATTGCATTACATTACGTTACAGCACATTTCAATATTTTATAATCACGTCTTCCGTTTAATTTGTTTCAGCCATGAAATTCACTCCAACATTGAGTGACGTAAGGGGTAAGAACAAAACCTTTGTTTTCTGCTTAATTCAGACATCGAAAAATTGTTAGATAATGCAGGTGACTTGTGTACTTTTTTTTTTATAATGGAGCTACGATAAAATTCCAAATAGAAGAAAAGTTTATTTGTAATGAGTGTTGGGGGTGGGGGCGAGGTTTTGTCGCCGGCGCCGAAGGCACGAGTCTTTATTAGGGATCAAATTTATGCAAGGCTGGACTGCGTAGAGAACTTAACACGACAGCGACATGATAGAGACCAAACCGAGAATCAACAAAATGCGGCAACCGTGGACAGCTGTTTCGAGCTGGTTGGCTCTCGTCAGCACGGTGTAGCACAGCAAAAAGTAGAACACCAACGATTAGGGTCTGGTGGTATCCTTCCCCCAACTCTTTACCCTCCCTTCCCCCCAACCCCCGTCGCGCCCCTTTCCCGGAAAAATTCGATCTAAGACTCTGGAATGCTATTTTCAGCACTCTTTATGGATATCTCAAGATGAAAATCACCAAGAACAAGCGTAAAGTGAGAATAATGTACGTGTTAATCGGAAAAAAGGAAATTCTAGTTCTCCCAACAGGAGTCCAACCTTTGGCCTTTTTTCTTTTAATTAATTAATTAATTTATTTATTTATACAGGAGCATCTCATTTAGCTAATAACAGTCCTAATTAAATAGACTATAGAGTAAAATTCAATACAACAGATCACACTACAACAGTACTATTAAATAGATCAGACAACAGGTCAAAGAAACTGAGTTCACTGGCGCTTGAAAAATTGCTTCGCAAGTGACTTAAACTTGTTGAAGTCAGATACTTCTTCCAATTACTATGCTGAAATAATATTTACCACATTACGCAAGTGTAAAGTGGTAGATATTTTTAGTACTTTTATTTTAACGTTCCCGAGTTTTTTTTAAACGTTGTTTTTGTATTATATAATATTTTTGCATGTATATAATTACAAACTGGATCATTGTATCGTGCAATAGCCCACTTTGAAAATGAGTGATGGCCTGGGTCGAGAGTAACTGCCCAAGTGATTGTGGGATTGTTTGGGGAGACGCAAAAATGCGAAGATAATAGCCAACGTCCCCCCAAACCTTCCCACAATCGCTTGGGCAGCTACTCTCGACCCAGGCCATCACTCTTTTTCAAAGTGGGCTATAGCCTAGCTAGCGGCCACGGTATACGAGTCATTATACAGATTAAACGATCTTGGCTTACGATTGTTAAAATCTCACATATATTTTAAGATACCTCTGCTTTCGCTCTCCCCCTTCCATATCATTGGTCTCTCAGGTAGGGAAATTGTTCGTTTTCCCTGAATATCGCTTCGGAAGTCCGTTTATTTAAGATGATCATTATCCAAACGTAATTCAGAGAAGAAACTTCAAAGGGTTTTTATTTGAAGTCTTGATATAGGTCTCTAAGGCTCTTGCGCCATGCTGTGTTTAATCGTACTACGTTTTTCGTGTTTCCGAACAGATACTGAAAATCGTAACGGGTAAGCAAAAGATGTATCGTTTTGGTAATCCATTCTGTGTTTTAATTTGTAATACCTAGGTCAGCGTCCTTTTGGGTAAACAATAACTATTACTGTTAGAACGATAATCGTTATCATTTTTATATTATTTTCATCATCATCATCATCATCATCATCATCATCATCATCATCGTCATCATCATCATCATCATCATCATCATTGTCGTCCCTATCGTGGTCATCTTCACCATTGCATCACTGCTCAGTGATTAAGAAACCAAGAGTTTTTAGAGTTGTTCATAGTCCTCAGGCTCTTTGACTAGCGGTTGATTGCCAAGACTCTGTGGAATTTGAAAAAGATGTTCATCTATCCCGTAACGGCTTGCATTATTTGATCGTAAAACTGAACAAAATTTCAGTTCCCAAGAGTCTCTCCTGGCTACCAACCGTTGGCCAAAGAGCCTGAGGACTCAGGGTGCGAGATTAAGGTAAAACGAAATGTCTTCGGCGTTGTTAGTGCTGAAAAGAATCGACTGTCGAATTTGTAAGTCGATCAGCATTAGCTCCATGTACTGAATTGCGAAGCTTGGCTATTTAAATTCCGTTAATGCCTTGTCGGGGTAACCTACCTGGTAGGTGGGAACTTTGGGTGAATAGTTTGACGTATTGTAATGTCGAAGTTGTTTCAAGTTCTTGAAAAAAATCGTCTGTGTTTTTAGGGTTACAGACAAAATTGGGATGAGTCAACAGACAAAGTTGGTAAGTGTAAAACAATTTCAGTTTCATTTCATTTTCGTCTATTTTAATTTGAGTGACTGCGAACTGCTTAAATTATTTGGTAGAGGTGCTATAGATACTCTTACGGGTTTTTACAAAGAAATCACTTTTTATTTTAATATGACCCTCTGACGTCACAGTTTTTACACATGATGTCCACTGTCATGTGACCATGAATCAGCCATTGAATGCATGCACGTGGGAAATGTGCATTTGTTTTTCTTGAAAAAGGTGTCAGGAGTTTGGATCTTGTTGCCAAGGCTTTTACATGTCTGAGCTACAGGAGACTTGTGGGAACTGAGGCCATTAAACTAGGTTCAGGGGACAAACATCCTGCATACTGCTAGGATTGGAATGTCAATGTGTGGCACATGCGCAATGGAAATAGTGCGGTAGAGCATCCGAACTAGTAATAGGAAGGGTCTTAGGTTCGAGCACTCGGATTTTTTTCTGAGTATGCCTGTGCCACTTACTGATTAATACATCATTATCATTTATTCACCAGGTTTAACATATTCCACCCCATTATTTATAATTTCCATATTCTTTCTTTCAGGCCGGATAATCAACAATAGTATCCACTTCACAAGAAGACTGCATTTCAAGACGCTGTTTGTTGTTTTAGCCGGCCTGCCATGAAGCGCCTGAAAATGTATAATCAAGAATAAAATGAAGTATACTTCAATTTATCTTCTCTTGAATGACCATGAGTCAACAGTCTCGTATCCCGAGTCCTCAGGCTCTTTGACCAGCGGTTGATTGCCTAGATTGCCTCTCCAGGATCGGTTGCATAATGCATATTCAGACAAATAATTGTTTCCTGCAAGTCGTTCTTTACTTTCCGAAGTATTTTCCTGAGCGAGCGGTGTATTGGATCACTCGACTGAAGACTGGTTTACTGTAATCTCGTACCCAGAGTCCCCTGGCTTTTTGGTCAGCGGGTGGGCGCCAGGAGAGACTCTGGGGACATCGAAAAAATTCAAATTTGTTGATTGGCTGTTCCGTAACGGTTTCCATTGTTTTACCGCAGTAATCCTGCGGTAATAAAATTCGAAGTCCCTAGTGTTTCTCCTGGCGACTGACCGCTGGCCAAAGAACCTGAGGACTCTGGGTACGAGATTGGGTTTACTGAGGATAGAAATTTTCTTGCGTTTTGTTTGCAAACAAAACTAATTTTCATTTGAAAAGCTTTGCAGCCTCGCTTTCATTATGAGGTTCACAACAACTCGGAAATGGCCTATTGCCCGTTCCAAAGTTCATAAAGGGTCTGGGCCTTAGTTTACACATCGGTCAACTTGCGTAATATGAAGAAATGAACCCCATCGCCAGAGAGATCACATAAAAAATTAGTAAGTTTATCAAGTCTGGTTATGTTGCATTACGTAGTAACCAGGCTGTGACCTGTCAAAGGTGAGATGGCGTCCCGTAAATCCATACAAAGTCTCTCATTTTTCCGATTTTTGAAAGCCTTCGACATGGTTGCCATCTGACGACAGAAGGTCAAACTTGGTAAACTGACTAATTTTAATGTCAAGTTTCCTGAGGGTCCCCAATAGGGGTCTTCAATGCCGCCATCCCGGAAATATTTTCCCCTCAATCCCGTAATCCCGACCGCTGTTTTAGCCCAATCCCGATCCCGGTCGGGTCATAATTTTTTTCAAGCCCCTTACCTTGATGAAAAAAGGCATTTTCAGTTGGATGTAAATTCCCATTGTAAATTTGAGCAACTGATCTTTGAACTGGTCTTTGGTCACCGAGAAATTATCTCAGTATAAGATTATTTCTTCTATTTATTTCCACCATAACGAAGTCATCGTTCATTTAAGGACCGGGTGCCTACTAATACCGAATTATTTTTGTACGGTTTATGACTATGCGGTGAAAGCAGATCTTAGCAAGAACTATAGAAAACCAAAAGGAAAATTGGGGGTAACCACACATTTTTCAGAGATAATTAAGCATTAATAATTCAAAAACGCAAAAAAGCAGAAAAATACAAGGCAATGTATGGCGATTTTTTCATATTGAAGCTTTATTATCTCTGAAAAAGTCTGAAAAACGCATGGTTACCCCCAATTTTCTTTTTGGATACCAAAAGCACTTGCTAAGTTCTGTTTTCTCCGCATAGTTTTAAACCGCGCAAAAATATCCCTGTATTAGTAAGCACCACCCATAGGAAACCCAAGTATCTCGAGATGTGCAGAACGTATGCGCAGTAACAAAAGTAGGCACCGTCCTTTTAAAAGACGTTCTCAAAGTTTCGCGCCAGTCACGTCAGTCAATAAGTCAGTTAACAATTTATTTTTAGAGCTTGTTCTTTTTCCTCTTTTTTTTTTTTTTTCTTTTTTCTCTCAATTGAATGGTGAGGGCTGCCTTTCTTATCGCGTTGATCCTTGGAAAACTTTTCAGTCAGGTATAATGTACCTTAGACTTCTGGATAAGTGCTTTCCTGAGTACGTTTTTGAGAGATTTTCCTTTTCGATCAGAATGTGGTGAGGTCTCTCTGTTGACCTTTTGATTTTGATCACGAAGGAAACTACTCAAATATACGGAATGGAGGTTTTCTTATCATTCGGAGCCGTTTGAATTAGTTCCTTTATGCCGTTGTGCACGCTAGCTCTGCGGCATTTGTTTGGGCTTATAGGCTCAAGTTAACTGCAAGTTCTTAGGGAGCACTGAAGAAATTTTATCTGTAAAGACATAGGACCCGTAAATTTCTTTTCTCGTCCAGGGCGGTGACAACTAGATTTTCATTGTACGTTTTCGACACCAGACTTCCCGGATCTCGATTGTTTAGAGTAACATTTCCCGCCTCCCGCTTCGTAAAATCGTCAAATCCCGTGTCCCGTCCCTAATTCTAATCCCGAATATCGTCGCTCTTTTCCGCTAAAATCCCGAATTCCGCCCTTTAAAAAAAGTCAAATCCCGGATCCCGAAAAACCTATTGGGGACCCTCTTTCTTGTGATGGACTCCAACTTCTGATTAAACAAAAATTTAAAACCTCGTCCCCAATCTCCATTTCAATCCGGAACGGCCAATCCTCAGATGGTTGTTTAGAAATTTGTGTTGGCCAAGAGAGTTGGATTCTTTAGCTGAAAATTTAAATCGTGGAAAATTTTAGGGAGGGGAATCTTATTTCGGGCCGAGTTTCCGAGCTGCAGAGCGAGTTTTTAGTCGAGCGGCCCCATTAGGTACTCCTGCTCTATTGATAGGCATTGCAGAAATCAGGGGGACAGGCCCTAACATCACAATTCAAATCTCCTGAATATTGACGTCAAGTGTATAGTTACCCAACTCTTGCAGGGTAGATTCAAATCTAGTCATAATTTCAACAGTAGATCCTGGTGGCCCGTGCCAAGTTCCAACAACAGATTAAAGGGCGTTCATAAGTTTGGAATTCGGAAACACGATCACGATTGTTCACATTAAGTCAACCATCATTATTATAACCAATTGCAAAAGTACATGCCACCTTGTTTCATGTAGTAATATGTCTTGGGTTACATCTGCAGTCTTTCTAGAGGAGATCATTGTGTTTGTAGTTTGTCGAACGCCCGATTTTTTTTAAGCTCTTCCCTGTTTTACTGTCACCAAATCGCAGAGGTAAGTAGATAAGTGTTTTACGATCATCCTGTATGAATCGCTGATGCTTACTTATTCGCCAGAGGCGTATAATTTGGGGTGTTTTGAGGTTTCCTCTTTGTGAATCTACAAATATTTTCTGGTAATTTATCCAACAACTCTTTCCTTATCGCAGTTATTGTTTTACTCACCGTTTTGTGTAAAGATCGTTATTCTACTTGGCTTCGTCTATGATTTTCAGTCAGTTTAAGGAATCCAGTCTTTCGGCTAAGGCAACTGCAAATTGTTGTCAAATCAGAACACCGCACAAATTTGCCTTTGTCAATATTAACCGCCAAACGGTACTTTGGCCACATTGGTGTTACCCCTTGGTCTGCCAAATAAATGGTGAGCCTAAGAATTAGCAGCAACGAACAATTTTCGGCAATTTTCCAGAGAAAATTAAACTGTACTTTCCTAATTAAATTAGCCGCCAATGTTTACTTAATTTAACTAGGAAACAACTAAAGAAAATTATCAGCGGAAAAGGTTCATACATGCTCTCACACAAGTCATGATCTATTCCCCACCAAACTGGTTCGCGTTTACGAAGGGAAAGTCATGTTGGATTCTTTTTTCATTTTATCGTGAGACAAAAACTGGCGTTCGCAGAGAGCAGAGCTTGAAATGATGGATTACCATCGATATAAAGAGTTTCCTGAGCTCCCGAAGTATGTCAAGCCAAACAGAACAAAATTGAGTCAGCCGAGTTAGTGAGATATGATTTGGATAGTAAGATTAGGCAATCATTATACCAGAATAAGTAACCAATCCAGATTATCGACCGAAAAATTTTGCAACAACTAGTTTTAACAATGCGTCTGCCAGTTCGACTTTGCCAGGGAGACTCTGCCACTCAAACCATGAATCCTTTTGGGTAGTGATCTCCTGGACAGCTAGAGCAGACACCATGTCTGGTCGGCTTGATTCATGTGCGGAAAACAAGATCATGAAAAGCCGTCCATTGCTCTTACAGGCCATTTAGGCGATTGATTAACATGGAGATATTTGCCTCCAACGAAGTCAACAGAAAGCAGGTGAAGATCAAGTTTATCTGACAACAGGTTATCGAGTCCTTGTTGACCACGGCCACGTGCTGCTGGGCGTGTCGACTCGCCAAACAGAGCCACGAGACAAAAGAAACGTAGGTCGAGGCTACAAAAACTGAGAGTGGTTTGTTAATAAAATTCTACTTCTAATTGGAGTCGAAATTTTCGATTTAAGCTCATAAAAGATTAGCAAAAATTAATTGTAGGTTCCGTTTTTGCCTGTGAGCTCTACTGGGCCCTGGACTACTTTGCTGATCTGCTTTCACATTTTCAACTTATATAACTTTAGCCAACGAAACGAAACCGACTTTAAGTCAATTCCAAGTTGTTACAAGCTGAGAGAGGAGACTTAAAATACACCCTTGGATTTTACTGAGCGGAAGAACAACAGCTAATGTTCTGTTAAAATTCCTGCACCCGTATGGTATATCAAGACTCTACTGTTGAATCATCGGACGAACAAGTAGCATCTTCGGGGGAAGAAATTTAATCCTGGAAACGATAATCTTTGTATGTTATCCTTCAGCAGCATTTTAGACTAATAACATTGAATGTTCAATTGAGGCCTTAAGCTACTGTTCGGATAAAGTGTTATTAAAAATCCAAGCTTTCGCCGATCAACGATCAATCCCTGTAACGTTATACATTGCCCTGGCCTGCCGATATATCCTCGTAAAGATTTAGTAATTATGAGGTAAAAAGTCGGAACAAAAGAAAAAATGGTTAAAAGCAACTCCAGGGAAAATCCCTTGTTTCTTGAAACCTGCTTAAGAGTGACATTTCAAACCTCAATGGACCTTAATTTATTGTGTTCATTTTCCGTAGACAAAACAACCCGTTAAATTTTGAGGCTTAGCTGGGATCGATCGTGGCTCACAAACTCATAAGAAACTAAAACTTTGAGTATAGTGAGGTTTTTTTTTCATTTAATTTGAAAGATCGATGACGAGATCGAGTTTTTAGGAGCAAAAGGAAAAATGGTTAGAAATACACTTCAGAGAAAATCACCGTTGCTTGAAGAAACTTGCCACAGGCTGATATTTGAAACCTTAATGGGCAATAATCTTGTTATTGTGTTAAATTTTTGTAGTCCAAAACAACCTGTTGAATAGCTGGGATCGATGGTGACTTACAAAATTATAAGAAACTAAGATTTTGACTGTAGCCTTGTTTTGTTTTGTTTTGTTTTGTTTTTTTAATTTTTACTTGATAGTTTGACGACGAGATCGAGCTTTTATGAGCGAGAATGGTCAACAGGGCCTATTGACTATAGGAAAAGAAAATACAAATTATTAGTGTGGCTGTTTCATTCAGGGAGTTAACTGGTGCTAAAAAGAAAACAACAATATTTCGGTGTCGACTCTACAAAAAAAAATTATATATATATATATATATATAAACAAACGATTGTGATTTCAAGGGACATCTCTTGTTGAGCCGTGATTCTCCAATAGACCATAAGAATTAAGCCAATCACAGTTTCTGTATTCGGAACAAATCGCTTTGAATGTAGGCTAATTTGTGTTAAAAGCAGGTTAAAAGTCGCTCCTTTGTTGAACCAATCAGAATCGAGTGTAATCTCCTTCCCAGGTCCCAATAGACCATGCAGTGAGTGTGTACTAATTTGTTGTAAATCGGTGGTTTCGTATTGATTTGATACAATTGAAAAGTGCCTATCCAAATTGTCTCTAGCCTTGCTTGGAACCTAAAAGACAAGCCCACCAAGACTAGCACTAGCTACCATCCGGCCAGTCCAATTGTAAATAGGTAAAAATTAAGAAAATATACATTGTTGTTGTTGTTGTTGTTAAAAGTCCAAGGAAAAATTAGCTTATCTCGAGGTTTCTTTTCCATACGTTCATAAGTTTGGAATGTAGAAACATGATAAGATTGTTCACATTAAGTCAACTATCATCAACCAATGGCAAAAGTACATGTCACTTTGTTTCATGTAGTAATGTCTTAAGTTTCATCTGCAGTCTTTCTAGAGGAGATCATTGTGTTTGTAGTTTGTCGAACGCCCGACTTTTTTAAGCTCTTACCTGCTTTACTGTCGCCAAATCGCAGAGGTAAGTAGAACGCCCGATTTTTTTTTTTTGGAAGCTCTTCCCTGATTTTTAGAAGGATTTTTTTTTTAATTTGTCCAAATCGCAGTGGTAAGTAGACAAGTGTTTTACGATCATCCTGTATAAATCGCTGATGCTTACCTATTAGATTTGCTGGGTGCTTAGAAGTTTCTTGTTTGTGAAATTATCTGCAATTATTTTGCGGTAATTTATCCAACAACTCTTATCTTAGGGCAGTTATTGTTTCCCCCACCCTTTAGTGTAAAAATCGTTATTCTATTGGCTTGGCCTATGATTTTTCAGTCGTCAATTTAAGTAAGCAGGTCCCTTGGCCAGTAAAATGAAATAGCTTTAGGCAACTCCAAATCGATTGTCACGTCAGAATACCACACAAATGTGCCTTTCCAAATTCTAACCCCCAAATAGAGCACTATGGCCACATTGACCTTACTTCTTAATCTATCAAAATAAATGGCGATCCCAAGAATTAGCAGCAACGGGCAGATGTTTCGGCAAAAAGAAAGGAACGATTTTCCAGGGAGAGTTGAAGTGTACTTTCTTTAAACTTTAGCCCTAACGTATTCTTAATATGACGAGGAAAGAAAGAAAGAAAAACAGGTAACAGTGTTAAGCGTTAAATTGATTCGAACCTGCTTCTTCGTTGTAATTTGACACATGAATAATTGTTCCCCATTGAAACAGTGCATAGTTTTTCAGGCAATTTCTATGAGATCGATCTAGGCTGACGAGCCACTCAGTTATAACTTCTAACTTAGTTTAACATTGCGTTTTCTTTTTTGCTGAGTTGACGTTCTACTTACAGAAATAATACCTTGTGTGATTGTCTTCTTCCTACTTTGTGCACCATTACAACGTTGTATACTTATCTCTGACAAAAGATAAAACGTGAACAACAGCTCAAGAGGAACCTGCACCGTACCCCGGCGTCGATTGCACAAGATTGAACTTGCTTTGAAGTAGAATGGAGATTGGTTATGCTTTGTTCTCTTTACGATCTTTTGAATTTGTAGTGTGTTAATCGCCACAATTTAATTTCCTTCACCCATTTTAGTAATTTTCTTAATTAAGGATCCTTTCTCTTTCTTCATGCCGTTTCTCCAATAGCTGGTTTTTCATCGTATTGTTTCTTGCCTGTCAGAAAGCGAAAAGTAAACTCGCGGGAACAGCTTTCTCCGGCCCTACCAGTTAGAACAGGCTAATTGTTTCCACACTGATTACTATCTTTAATGAAGTTAAAAGGTCATTGCATTACGACATGGCTGTCGCACGTTAACTTAAAGCAGTGAGTTGATACATGACAAGAATATGTGTCATCGACTTCATCACTGTTATGAGAGCAAAGATTGTTATTCAGAAATATGTCAGTTTAATTTAAAGGGAGGGCTTCACATTTCAGCGCATGTGCATGAATCTAAATGCTTTTTTTCTCTTTCTTATCAACTTTGTGGCCTTAAAAATCCCACTCCAGCACATGTACTTCAGTAATCACATTCTATAATTAGTCCACGCGAAATGACTGTTGACCATAATTTACAGAAAATGCTAGTGGATTGTACTCATATTGTCGATATTGAATTTAGCGTTGGCCCGTAGGATTTATTCCATGGTTGATGTGTTTACAGTTATTTGCATGCGAAATTACGCAATCATATGAAAAAAGTTACCACTCGAGTTACCTATTCCCTTCCGAATGGTTCATAAACAACGAATTAAATTAAACAGGCTTGGTTCATAGCGAGCAAAGGCGAAAAAGTATTTTGATTCATGGACAAGCGCAGAACCGTGAACCCCTCCCTTTAAATCATTATTTTCAAATAAAAGTACGGTAGGTCCAAGTGGGCGTATCTATGTTTAGCTGACGCGCGATAAGCAACAGAAATGAACCTAACCCTGAATTTGGATACTTTATATAAGACAGACATTTTTGTCATTTCATATGACTTCATGTTTGACAGAATTACGTTAGCAAGAAATAAGGTACGAGGACACCTTGTGATGTCTTTCATACAGTTCATGCATCGCACATGAGCCCGACCAATCTGACAGACGTCAACTAACAGAAATATTTTTTCTTTTGCAGTTAATCAACCAATGAAAATGGGAATTTCATGCATTTCTCTTGTTTTTTTCTTGCTTTGCTCCATGGCTCTATCTGATCTAGGTGGTTATCTTTTAATTTTCATTGATTCACAGTTTGCTTTTTGTCATGCCTTACTTTTTCCTCCAATGATATTGAATAATTTCTTGGTAACCGTTGACACGCATCTCAAAAAACCACCAGGGTCGCCCTAACTAACAATTGACGACAGTTTTCTATGGCCTAAACTCATTTATAAAAAAACTGGATGATTGTGTAATGCAATTCCAGAGATTTGATTGGCTTAGCGGCCATGGTATATATAAACAATAGCCTCCATTTGGCGCGAAAAATATGCTCAGATATTTGTCCGCGGACATTATCTATTCCGAGAAGCGAACAGTTTTCCGAGAGGGAAGCTCGAGGAAAACTGTGAGCTTCGCGGAGCAGATAATGCCCAAGGACAAATATCTGGGCATATTTTGAAATCCAAATGGAGGCTATTGTGGTTATTATCCTTCAAATATTTTTCGCAACATGTAGCAGCGAGCTTGAGTATTTGAACATTTCGTTTAAGAGCAGTTTACCGTCAAAAACGTTTAGAGCGTATGTTGTTTTCTGATACTGCTTTATCGACCAGCAGGTTTATCTCTCCTTCTGTCACAAAAGCAAACCGTTCCCCCATCTTGACATTAATTTTAATTGTAAACAAGACGCGCCTTGAAGTTTTTGAAATTGGGGAATATCGCTTTGGGAATATCATCGGATATTCCCCAGTTTTAGCTGGGGTATATTCGGTCACGTGAGGCGTTTAGACCAATCGCGCGCGAGCGAAAATATTTGATGGATTATGAGCCATTATACCATGCCCGAGAAATAGCGACCATTAAACTGTCCTCTGGTACCAAAAGAAAATGCAATGAAGTGAGTTAAATAATATTCTTGTCACATTGTGTAAATTACGTCAACATTCCATAAGAATTCAAACGAGTTTGGGAGTTGGGCAACCAAAGAAATATTAGGCCACAAAAGTTACTGTATTTCTCTGCTACACTGTACAAGTAACACATAGTATCTTATGTTTGTGATAAAATAGAATATTATTTATCGTTTATACAAAGCTAGTTGACGTTCTGAAAACATTAAGGACCAAGTATTTCTATCAACTAACTTCTGTATTTATTGACTGCAGTGGTGCCTTTTAAACGCCAGCCAAAATCTGAATTGACGGGGTATTCCCGTAGCGCTTTTGGTAAGTAAAATCAAAATGTACTTTGAACGTGGTGTTGCAATTTTCTTACACTAAGGTTCAATTTTTACCATGCACTTCATTCGCGTTGAATGTATTTCCAACCCCCCCAAAAAACTGGCAAAAGTCACATTGCATTACATCAAATCGGGTGGTGGTAGGTTAGATTCCCATTCAGGCCAACGTTGACTATATAAACAGCAAGAATTACACAACACTTTGAAATTTGAATGGCTTCATTTAGCCGGGACAAGCCACACATTCGATTGTGACTCTTAGATTAAATTGTTTTCGAACGGACTTCAATGCGTAATGCATGAATGCTTTTATTGATCTGACAGGATTAAAACTAGAAATAATCATAGAACATCATTTTATCGTTTAAACCAAACATAGGTGACGTTGTAAAATATTAAGGACCAAGTATTTCTATCAACTAACTTCTTTATTTATTGACTTCAGTGGCGCCTTTTAAACAGCAGCCAAAATCTGACGTGACAGGATATACCCGCAGCCCTTTTGGTAAGTAAAATCAAAATGTACTTTCAATGTGGTGGTCCAATTTATACCACACACTTCATTCGCGTTGAATGTATTTCCAGTCCCCTAAATTGACAAAAGTCGCATTGCATTACATAAAATCGAGAGGTGGTGGATTCGATTCCCGCCAGGTCAACGTTGACCATGTAAACAGCAAGAATTACACTGCAGTTTGAAAGGTGGAATGGTTTCGCTTAGCTGGGACAAGACACATATTCGATTCTTATCTGAATCTGAAATTAAATTGTATTCCAACGGACCTCAATGAGTTATGAGTCGAATATAATTCGGACGAATTTAATTCGAATTGACTTCGTCTGTAAGACGAAGATAATAGAGATTGGATTTAGACGACGAATTAAATTTAATCGACTTGAATAACATGGGAGGGTGGAACTTGGTGTGGACAACCTACGACGATTCCAGATTTAAGGGAACGACGAATCGATTTTACGTTAATGCATTTTCAAATTTATGCATTAAAATTCGATGCGTCTGAATTACGTCTGAACTCAGACGCTTTTCAGACGTTTTATCCGTCTGCCCCAGAAGGATAAAACGTTTGGACGAATTCAATTCCAAGAACGGTTTCATACGTCGCTTTATCGACGAATTTAATTTCTTGAATTAACTTCGTCTGCATTATATTCGATTGAAATTTAAACTAGAAATAATATCATAGAATATCATTTAATGTTTATACCAAAATAGGTGATGCTCTAAAAAATTAAGGACCAAGTATTTCTGTCAACTAACTTCTTTATTTATTGACTTCAGTTGGGCCTTTTAAACGCCAGTCAAAATCTGAATTGACGGGGTATACCCGCAGCCCTTTTGGTAAGTAAAATCAGGGCAAAATCGAAACGTACTTTCGTGGTTTTGTGGTGTTGAAAGTTCGAAACACGACTGGACGCTTTCTGGAACTGCTAAATCCCCCCAATTTTTTTCTCAAAATCCTTTTCCTAGTGCCAAAAGTTTCCAATTCATTAATTTTTCAGAAGCGATGTTGTATGAAAATTATTCGACATCGTATTTCCATACAAACACTGTTATTTCAAGTCTGTTTGCCTCCTCGTCAAAATGGCGTCGAAAACCGTGATAAGGCCTATTCATTTTGCCTCTGAATGACTATATTAAAAAGGCTTTAAGACTTCAAAGTTAGCGCAACAACAAACAAACAACTTCTTGCTTATTATTTTCTGAATAAACCGTTGTTCTGTTCAAACGTTCGCTCACAACCACTGTTCTTTCTTTGCGACGCAAGCATAACCACTAGCTCAAGGATAAATGCCTTTGTGCTTCCTTGCAAGCGTTAAACCCGTTTTCGCGGTAAAGAAAGGTTCGCCATGCATGTTAATTTGCGCTTGTACTTGCGTCACTGGTAAAACCATGCTCTAGTGGCCCAAGAAAACAAAAGCTCTATGTGGATTGTTCTACAGACGCTCAATTCAAGAAGTCTTTTTTTTTTTTTCAGTTTTTCTCTTTCCTTAGATGGATAATGGCTAATTTCCCGCTCCGAAGTTCAAACGGAGCTGACTCGGGACGAGATTTTAAATTTTCATTTAATCAGAAATTGGAGTCCATCGCAAGAAATATCACATAAAAATTAGTCAGTGTACCAAGTTTGAGATTCTGTCCTTAGATTGCAGTCATGTGGAAACCTTTCAAAAATCAGAAAAATTAGAGACTTTGTATGGATTTGGGGGGACGCCATCTCAGAATTAGAGACTTTTGTATGGATAAATTGGGCGACCTTTGACAGGTCACAGCCTGGTTACTACGTAATGAAACATAACCAAACTTGGTCAACTTACTACTTTTTGTGTGGTCTTTCTCGCGATGGGGTACATTTCTTCATTTGAAGCAATTTGAACAGTGTTTAAACTAGGACGCAGTACCTTTATGAACTCACGCTTCGGATCAGGCAGTTGTGCCTCGTAAATGAACCGATCTCCGGGAGTTCGTACGCTGGCTGTTTCCTTCGAAGATCTTTTTTACAATTTGATTTCTCATCTTTTTTTCAGGAATTCCTAATCCATTAACGGCATTGTCAACTGTTATAGGTAAGTACTCGTCCAACCTTTAATGTCATGAACCAGAACTGATTTGCAAAAATATCATAAAATATTAAGGATAACATGAAAACAGCGACGATGTTTATCCATTAAACCTTACATTCTTCTTATGATTTATAACATATATCCGTCTTGGCAAATAGTTTCTATTTTAAGACAATTTTGACCCCAAAATACAAAAGCCACATGACGAGCCCCTTTCAGTGAAGTAATGATTGCCAAGGACAAGTCAAGCTAGTGGTAAGGAGTGTGACCTGTGTCTAGGCTATCTAGTGCCTTGGGTATTTAGATGAGAATTTTCGGCTTTTCCTCCTTACATGCATGTCGTTTATTAATCTCAAATAAAGTAACATAAAGTGAAGTGAAGTGAAGTCGAGTCGAGTGGGGTAGGGTAGGGTAGGGTAGAGTAGAGTAGAGTAGAGTAGAGTAGAGTAGGGTAGGGTAGAGTAGAGTAGAGTAGAGTAGAGTAGAGTAGAGTAGAGTAGAGTAGAGTAGAGTAGAGTTGAGTAGAGTAGAGTAGAGTAGAGTAGAGTAGAGTAGAACAGAGTAGAGTAGAGTAGAGTAGAGTAGAGTAGAGTAGAGTAGAGTAGAGTAGAGTAGAGTAGAGAGTAGAGTAGGGTAGGGTAGAGTAGAGTAGAGTAGAGTAGAGTAGAGTAGAGTAGAGTAGAGTAGAGTAGAGTAGAGTTGAGTAGAGTAGAGTAGAGTAGAGCAGAGCAGAGCAGAGTAGAGTAGAGTAGAGTAGAGTAGAGTAGAGTAATGTAGAGTAGAGTAGAGTAGAGTAGAGAAATGTAGAGTAGAGTAGAGTAGAGTAGAGTTGAGTAGAGTAGAGTAGAGTAGAGCAGAGCAGAGCAGAGTAGAGTAGAGTAGAGTAGAGTAGAGTAGAGTAATGTAGAGTAGAGTAGAGTAGAGTAGAGTTGAGTAGAGTAGAGTAGAGCAGAGCAGAGCAGAGCAGAGTAGAGTAGAGTAGAGTAGAGTAGAGTAGAGTAGAGTAGAGTAATGTAGAGTAGAGTAGAGTAGAGTAGAGTAATGTAGAGTAGAGTAGAGTAGAGTAGAGTAGAGTTGAGTAGAGTAGAGTAGAGTAGAGCAGAGCAGAGCAGAGCAGAGCACAGCAGAGTAGAGTAGAGTAGAGTAGAGTAGAGTAGAGTAGAGTAGAGTAATGTAGAGTAGAGTAGAGTAGAGTAGAGCAGAGCAGAGCAGAGCAGAGCACAGCAGAGTAGAGTAGAGTAGAGTAGAGTAGAGTAGAGTAGAGTAAAGTAAAGTTAAATGAAGTGAAGTGAAGTGAAGTGATGTGAAGTGAAGAGAAGTGAAGTGAAGTGAAGTGAAGTGAAGTGAAGTGAAGTGAAGTGAAGTGAAGTGAAGTGAAGTGATGTGAAGTGAAGAGAAGTGAAGTGAAGTGAAGTGAAGTGAAGTGAAGTGAGATAAAGTAAAGTAAAGTAAAGTAATTTATTTAATATCAATAACACGGGGAGTGCTTGCGCCATTTGCCCAGCCAGAGGCTCATGATAAAGTGTTTGACAATAAGCCAGATCGAATTGAAATCTGGAAATGTTGGTTGTTTTTGAGGTGATAACAGGAGTACCCGGAGAAAAACCTCTTGAAGCAAGGACGAGAACCAACAACAAACGCAACCCACATATGAGGCCGGGTCCGGTAATCGAACCCGGGCCACTGCGCCATCCCTGTTCCAATATAACCCCATTATCCTATAGAATTTATACTGACAGTGGTCTGAAATAACCCAGTATGAGGGTTAAGCTTTACTTGAAGTTCTGTTCTTTAACTAATTTTACCTTGTAACTCATCATAATGATTTTTTTTTCAGAGAAAGGCAACGAGTTTCTTCAAGACCTACAATGTAAGTGAAAGAAGTCTTGAACAGAGTTTAATACTGTCTTCTGTGAAATCACATATCATACATCCCCCTTTTGAAAATTCTACTTCGAAAAGCAAAAACAATTTTTCACCTCATAACATCACCATCGGAAAGGACGGTGCCTACTTTTGTTATTGCGCATACGTTCTGCGCATCTCGAGATACTCAGGTTTCCTATGGGTGGTGCCTACTAAATCAGGGATATTATTGCGCGGTTTAAAGCTATGCGGAGAACGGAGAACTTAGCATCTGCTCTTGGTATCCAAAAAAAAAATTGAGGGTAACAATGCATTTTTCAGAAATAATAAAGCTAAAATTTTGGAAATAAAACGCCATACATTGCTTTGATTGCTTTGAATTTTACTGTTTTTTAGAATAATTGTTGCTTAATTATCTCTAAAAAAATGCGTGGCTACTCCCAGTTTTCTTTCTGGATTCCAATAGCCCTTGCTAAGATCTGCTTTGCCCGCATAGTCATAAACCGCGCAAAAAGACTTCTTTATTAGTAGGCACCGAGACGGTGAAGTGCCTTTGACATTCTGAGAGCGATTCAGCCCGTCTTGGCCTTGACGAACACCTTTACTGTTGAGGGAAACCTATACTCAGCTCTAGTATCTGTCTACTTTCTTTTGAAACGTACCAAACTCGTTTGTTTCAGCCCTGAAGACGGATTTTGAAACCCTGAACAACAGCCTTGTTAGTAAGTGAGATAATTCTGTACATACCTTATTATAGGAAATTAACGCTTTCTGAAGTCAACGCGAATGTATTTAAGTCGCGTTAATTTTTGTTAACGTTTATTTCCGCGTCATTAATTAAGTAGCGCGTTAATTTCTACGATCTTAATTTCCATAGCCCCAAATTCTCGATACACTCCAGAAAGGAAAAAGCATTGTTTTATCAGAGTGGAATCTGCTGGTATCGTGGACACTGCATGTTAAGAACGCTCAAAGTGGCTAGATTCCTTGGCTTAACCCCTATGTTTGGGGACAATTCCACGAACATTGTTGCATTTCGGATTTTTACACTTAGTGTTAAAATAATTTTTTCCTGTTGTCTCAAGGAATTGTTTTTCTTTGTGTAAGTCGCGTTAACTTCCCTCATTTTGAAATTTTAGCACCTCTTTTGCGTTAATTTCCTTTATTGGGAAGTAATTTTTCCTTCAATTCGCGTTAATTTAAGTCGCGTTAATTTCAAATACCTTAATGTCCTATACGGTATATTGTATATAAGGTGAAATTCTTTAGATAAGACCCAGAAGACTCCCCCTCTTCTATCGCTAGCTTAAGAGAGGTAATAACCTAGTGGAAAACTAAACACCTAAGAGTGTATAACTGCATGCAGACCAAGAAAGCTAACAAAATGTTGGGGTTAACCTTGCAACAGACTACAGTCGAACCTCCTGTAAGCGACCACCTAAAATGCCAAGATTTAGTGGTCGCTTATTTATTTTATTTTATTTTATTTACCGGGTAGGTCTGTCACTCAGTACTAAGCATTTTAGACCGCTCTTTAAAAAAAAAAAAAAAAATAATAATAATAATAATAATGATGATGATGATGATGATGATGATGATTATGATGATTATGATGATGATAACAAAGTCCACCCTCTGCAGTAAAGGAAAATGAAAACGCGAAAATTCTTTCCAACTTCAAAAGGCACCAGAAAATGGAGCAAATAAAATAGACATGGCAGTATACAACAAACACACTAATATTTGTTTTTTTTTTAAACAAATATATTTCAGTTATTCTAGCCTTTGTTGTTTGTTCTATCAAGCTCGTCACCTCCGCCGTTGGGATCAGTCTGCCGTTAATATTTTGTATTTGAAATAATTTGCTGATCCAGGTCTACAAGTGATCCGGCACCACTCATCGGTTTCTCGCTGCGGAATTGCAGATTTTATTGTAATAATTGGACACTACTTGAAGGCACTGTCTGCCAAGTTGGCACAATTGCGGACAAAACAGCTAAGAAACAGGAAAAATACACAGAACTACGTGCAGGCATCTAACAACTTTATAAAAACACAAGCGTTAAACAAATGAATATTGTTTTCGACTTTCTCGGAGGCTACCATGAGGAGTTAAGGAAAGGACTAAGCTCAATAACGAACACTGACAAAGAGCTGTCCTTCCTTATTGAACGCTATCAGAAATGGATAATCTGCCAGAACGCAAATATAGTTAAGAAATTCTATGAATACGTATAAAGTGTTTGAATGTAATGAAAATGATTGAGTGTAACATAACTAGGCCAGACCCGTGTCCGCAAGTTATGTAAATAATTCATGAAAGCAAAAATGAAATCTTCATCAATAATAATAATAATAATAATAATAATAATAATAATAATAATAATAATAATAATAATAATAATAATAATAATAATAATAACAAAAAGGCCAGTAGATGGAGATATGTGGTGTATTACGAGAGTCGAGCCAGATGTGGTCTCTTCCGGTAACAGGCCTGATACATCTCCTTAATCGAAGAGAATTTATTGCAAACATCTTCCTAATTAAAATTCGAACAGTGCTAGGTTGTCAGTAAATGTTCCGTGTAATCCCTGAGTAGTGTAGCTGGCATACAAGGAACATGAAAATCAGACCATGTGTCAAACGGTCGCATACGTGAAGTTAAAAAAAATGAAAAATTATAATGCCGTCACCTCAAAAAGTGGTCGCGGTCGCTTACGAGAGGTCCAAACTATAGGGATTTGACTGGAAAAAATTTGCCATTTTTGGAGAGGTGGTCGCTTATGGGAAGTGGTCGCTTACGAGAGGTGGTCGCAGATGGAGGTTTGACTGTAGCGTCCGTTTCACTGGTAGTAGCCCTACTCCAATGTGCCAAAGCTCTGGTAGTCTCCTTCGCGGTCATTTTTGGGATTGCGTGACATTCCAAAAACGGCTGAGAAGGAGAGTAAAGCTCTGGTATTCTCGGTTTTCACTGTCACGCCATTGAAAAAAAAAATCGAAACCACTCCATGAATGAAGTCAAGAAATTGACATGGTATAGAGGATAAATAAATAAGGCATCTGTCCAAGTGTCAGGTCTGTGCGGCATTCCGTACTCGAGTTATTTGACAAAATGTTCCACATAAATTTATAGAGCTTAGTATGGAGACGCCATGTTTGTGTCCCTCTGAGGGGCACAAACATGGCGGCCGGAAATACGAAAAAACATCTGGAGTTCACTTTTGCCAGAAAAGAGGTTTGTTTGCCCTTGTGAATTTTCGAATGTTTAGATTAATATTTCTCCTCAAACTTAAATTGTTTAGAATGCTGAAAATCACCCGAAGAGTCACTTTTAAGATACGGAGAAGCTCTGTCACGGCCGTCCTCCTTATGTCACGCACGATGGAAACTCGGAAATTGAAACTGTTCTATTTTCAAAAGGAAGCACGACATCGAGCTAAGAAATTGTGAACAGACATATTTTTAGGTAATCTTTCCTTGAATGAAGGTAAAAATTTTATAGGCCTCCCAGTTTTGAATTCTAGAATTTGGTGACGTCACGTGAAAACCGAGAATCGGTTAACATTCTTTCGAAAAGTACCAAACTCGTTTTTTTTTTTTTCCAGGTATCCACAAGACTGTAATGAAGATAATGAACGAGATGAAAGAACTTGCTAAAAGTAAGGAAATAATTTTTTCTGTATATATAGTGTCAAATTCCTAAAATAAAACCCACACTCCTCCCCTACTGACCTAGTGGTATGCTAGACGTTAAAGGGTGTAAAAATGCGTGCAGACCGAGAAGGCTAAAAAAAATGTCACACAACACGCTGGTGGGGGAGGGAGCGCGTTGCGTGACGCGCCCAAACGAAAAGCTGCGTTGGAGACTACATTGCAACAGCCGAGAGCCCTTTTAGTTGGTCATTTATAAGAAGGCACATATCAATGTGATGGAGCTTTACCCAGTTTTCCTTTATAGCAATGAAAGTCGTTATGAAAGCGGCAAGACGTTTAAAGGGGCAGTATCATGGGAGATATCATGATTTTGGGCAAAACTTCACTAAATGTAAACTTTGAACATTGCGTTAATTGATTTCTAAATTGCTAATTAAAGAAATAGTAATAGTGAATCTACTGAGACGAAAGGTTGAACCAAAATATGGTACAACCGATTTTTAGTGCGTTACGACAGCGAAAATTGAAAACGTCGGGCCGACGTTTTCAAATTTGAACCCATATTTATTTTGGTCATATGCCGACGAAATTATCCGTGGATAGTTTCTTTGCATTCTGATAGTCTTTTAACGGAATTTTGGTTATTATATTTTGGCTGCTATCAACCGAATAGCGTGTTTTCGATTTTCAATGTGTTACTAAAAAGGGTTTGTGTTGCGCTGTCGGATCAATGCAGCTGCGAAACTCCTTGGACGCCAGAGGCGTCAACATCATATGTAACGTATTTTTCTACGGTCACCTCGATATAAAGCAATTTTTTCCATATATGGAGCTGATTTGAATTACAGTATGGCCCTTTGGCATCCAAGCATTTTTCCTGAACATTTGTTGGTCGATAGTTCGATGATTTGCACCAAAAGCCAAACGCTCGATCGTAAATTTGTCATTGTGTGAAGCATGATTGAATTTCGATTGACAGACATGTTCGCAGAATTTTTAAACAATGACGAAAGAGCAACAAATTTAGCGAGAAAATATTCGCCACAAGAAATAAAAATAATCAAATAGACAAAAGATAAAAAGACTTTTACAAAAACTAACTTCGTCCTTTATAAATGTTGTAAAATGCTCAGGTCAGGTAATTTTTGAGTGGTTACACGGGCTTTCTTTTTCGAAAACGTTAACTCAAGTTACTATTGCTTTCGTTGGCGCGAAATCAAGGTTGTCCTTGTCGAGGAGATAATCGACTGTGTACCGAAGCTTGTCTTCCTCTCAGCTCCAAACCAAGCAGCTATGACGCGAAGTTCGAATCGTTTACGAAGATTCCTTCCGCACGAACCTTTCGCCAGGATGAGAAAATGCGATTTTCCAAATATATGTCATGGTGATTTGCTCTCCAATGTTTTTGATTGATTCCTCTCGTTATTTTAGTCAACGCAGGCGATTTCTTCCGCGCGGCGCCTTCATGTTTCCCACCTCTTCTTTTCATGTTCCGTTGGAGACGTGATCCATACTGTTTTTAACCAAATACGATAAAATAATGTCATAGGATGAGCAAAAGCATACTCAGAAACAGGTTTTCAGTAAAAGATTGAAAATTCAATAAAACACTGGGAAGATTGAAGCGGATTTCTGGATGCATTCGACGCGTACTTTTGATTTCAGGTTGAGGTAGACGCTTTTCAAACTGACAAAACTAGTGTCCAGGTCAGCACGGTCACAAAGCTGACTGTGTACCTAAAAGAGGGATGTTTGCTATGAATGTTAGGGCTGACGCTCAAACCTCTTTACTGTGTCGGCCAAATTACTTCATTAACTCTGTTGAGAAAACCGAACAAATCCATTTTTTTGAAATATGATGTGATCAGTAGAATGAAAAACAAAGCATCCCATCCGCAACTGTTTAAAAAACCTGCATTGAGCACTCTTAGGCGACACACATATCTTGAATCCGGGGAAGGAGTTATCATTTAGCTTTTTCATCGGCGAGCAAGGTTCAGCTTTAATTAGTTATTGATCTGCGTTGTTCTGATCAAGATTAAAATTTGTTTGTTTCAGTTATAAAACAGAAGATGGGTAGTTTGGGAAAATAATGCAAGACCGGTAAGCAATGTATATTTTGGTTTATCATTAAACGTACAAGGTGAAATGTTCCCTTCAGTATATTGCTGTGGTGATGTTATGAGATTTTGAAGCATATGTTTTTGCAAATGACGCTTGAGTCAACAACTTGCCAGGACGGAACATTGTCTAAATTTGCACTCCACACATTGGACTTTCAATCCGAAGAACATGGGCTGGAGTCGGGATCTGACCACTTGCTGTTTACTTCTTGAGAGCGCAAATTCAACAGTCAAACCTCCCGTAAGCCACCACCCAAAATGTCAAGCCTAGGTGGTAGCTTACGGGAGATGGTCGCTTACGAGAGGTCAGACCACAAGGGGTAAAAATTTTGAATTTTGAAAACATTTTTGCACTCTCCAAAATTATATTGCCAAAGAATTTCAGTATCCAAGTTCATGGTTTGCCTGTGAACAAATCAACTAATACGGGCGAATAGGACAAGTCTATTTCGGGAAACCCAGTGCCTCCTTTGTGACATTCATGTCTCCTGTACTATCCAAGAATGTACATTTGATAATGTTACAACGGCAAATTGTCAAACTCCCGACTTGGGGATAGATATGAGGACGTTACAAGTGGTCGCTTACGGGAGGTTAAAAACAACAGAAAATTGCAAACTGTCATCCCTCAAAGTGGTCGCGGTCGCCTACGAGAGGTGGTCGCTTACGAGAGATTCCAACTATGGTGATTTGACTGGGGAAATTTTGGTATTTTTGGAAAACTGGTCGCGAGGGAAGGTTCGACTGTATAAATAAACCACCCCATATCAGTTTGGGATTCTCAATTTGTTATGTTCTATTGGAAAGGTTTGTTTATGATCACATTTGTATCATTATCACTGAAAGACCCTCGCGGGGAAGGACAATTGAGTAATCATTATGATAGTCATCATTATTTTTTATTTATTAATGGAAAAAGTCACTAAGAAGGGTCCTTGAATTTTCTGGTCTTAGCACATTGTGTGTTTTGACAGTTGCTGTAAATATAAATTTTTTTCACTTTCAGCTGGAAAATCAAGAAGATATGTCCACTTTACAAGATGGCTACCATTCAGATACTGATCATGGAGATGGATTTGAATGGTCATAAAACGTCAATTAATATTATGTAGAATCTTAAAAGGAGGTGACAGAGACGCCTCAAAATGTAACAAAGTACAAATAAAATCGCCAGCATTTAAATTCGTCGTCTCTTCTAAGAATCAAACTGACGAGAGGCTTCATAACTTCTCTACCTCTTACAATTTTGGAAAACCCTTTAAAAACTCATTAATAATGCATAACCCCATTGACCTATCAAATGGTCGATAATACATCACAAGCAGTGACTTTATATCGATAAACCTCCTCTTTACTAGTATGCGGTGTTTTATCAGCTGATAAAACACTCCTCGTTTGTATGTGGTGTTTTTCTCATATGCTAATTTCCAACGTTCACAAAAGCATAATTGTTATGAACTCTATTGACAAACGCTTTTCCAGGAACGTTTTCGAAGCCGTTCAAAGACCTTGCAGCACGTGTTTTATCGCGTCTAAAACCACTCGGCTGCACCTCGTGGTTTTAAACCCGATAAAACACTCCTGCTCGTTTTTTTTAAGCTTTTTACCTAATACTAAAGAACAAATTCTCCTATCTTGTCCCCTTTCTTTAATCTTATAAAAGTACTGGGGAGAAGTTATTAAGATATAAAGAAAATTCACCTTGGGTGATCGTATCCTTAATTCTCATGACGTCAGGGGTTGAATGAGCAATCATATTACAAGGAGAAATTTGATGCTGATCAATGTCAATTTACGTAAATTATGATTATGCCGGTGAGTGTAGTCCTTAAAGAAGGACTGTTTGAGGTGACATTGACTGACGTTTCCACAACCTGAGCGGAAGCCATCTCTCTCAGGTTGTAGAAACGTTAGTCAGTGTCACCTCAAACAGTCCCTCTCAGGACTACACTCACCCGGATGATCATAATCTACGTCCTTATGGTATGACTCCTTGGTTCAAACTATTTACATTCCTTACCTCTTTCAGTCGCTTTTCAGTTTCTTAGTTGTAAAAGATGCCATTCAAAGGATGGTATGTCTAGTGTTCGAGCCAGTGAAAAACGCAAAGTGTATGCAAGAGTTCAGTCTCCTGGTATGAAAACAAAATAGAGAAATCTCAGTTAACATTTGAAACATGATTTTGAGAAGAATCCATTTTTCAGGGTCTGGGGAATTACATAGATAAGCACAATGACAGACACAGAAGACAGAAGACAATATTATCGTTGAAGACAAAAAGACAAACAGACAAAAAGCTTGGCTAAATGAACCCGAAAACTTTAAGTAGAAATTGACAATCAAACCAGTCACTAAGCAGTCACTACGAGCGGCCATGTTACCCTTCCCGGAATATACAATATAACGAATTGGCGCCAAAATGGGAAGTTAAACATTTCACTCTGAAGCAGTATATGGTAAGGTCTCACTTTCCGCTAAGATATGCTATCCATCATACCCAAAGGGGGACTGTTACGAGAAGAAAAGATCCGTCTCTCCACTCCTGAAATTTTATGCCATTGTACCCCATAAAAAGGTGAAAGGAGCTCGGCATTAGGCCCCTCCATATAACCTGAGACCAAACATGTAACTATTTACAGACAATTGTCAATAAAGATAGAAAAGATTAATGCACATGATGAAAAGTAGTGGGCATAGGGTATCAACTTGGTAAATTCCTCGCTTAAACTGGATGGGATCGGTCAGTCTTACGCCAACTTGGTTCTTTACTCTAAGACTGGTCTTCCATTGGCGTGATAGCTTTACTATTGTGTTTTTAATGGCGTTTGGAATTTTATGCAGCTCAAGGGTTCTTATTAACCAATTATAGTTCGGAAAGAAAGAAATTCGAAAAGAAAGAAAGAAATTCGGAAAGAAAGAAAGAAATTCGGAAAGAAAGAAAGAAAGAAAGAAAGAAAGAAAGAAAGAAAGAAAGAAAGAAAGAAAGAAAGAAAGAAAGAAAGAAAGAAAGAAAGAAAGAAAAAAAGAAAGAAAGAAAGAAAGAAAGAAAGAAAGAAAGAAAGAAAGAAAGAAAGAAAGAAAGAAAGAAAGAAAGAAAGAAAGAAAGAAAGAAATTGGTAGCTGTTTTGATGAGCGGGTCTGCATGCAATGTAAAAGCCGAGTGCATAATGATCCAATTGTCTCGTCTGTCAATTGTTTATGAAAAACTACTGACAAATAACAGGTCTTTAAAAGCAACAAAAACAAAGTCGAAATTAGCAAACTTTGCAAGGAAAGTTTCTCTAAAAAATTTAAATTTAATTTAATTTCGAACCCTGCTTCCCTTCTTCACGCCCAAAGATTTTTAAAAGAAAATATCATTTTTATAGTCCAATTGGCTCTGTAGTCCTTCAATGTTCAAATAATAAAATTTCGATACAATTCGCCACCCTCTCGCCTTCTTGATTCCTCTAAAACCTTGCAAGTGACAATCACTGGCTCACCGACTAGAACACGCCCTCCGACTTGAGAAAAATCTTTAAAATTTACGAAAATGTTATTTCCTGCTCTGGTAAAGACAATAACGTTAAGAGAATTCCAAAACTCAGAGCGAAATATTTCAACATTCGGATATTGATTCGAATAATCTTTAAAATGGTATTTAAAAAAAAAACATTGATCGTGCAACTGACTCTAGAGTAGTTGAATGCTTACCTAGAGCTTCCTTTTTCCGTTTTTCAAAGTTAAAAAGTGACGTCTTAGGCATGAAATGTTTAACTGTGGTGCAATGTTCCAGATAAGGGAGGGTCTTAAATCAAAACCAGACAAAGCTACCAGCATTTTCAAAATAGTTACGGCACTCAGTACTGGGGTTGTATCAGGCACACCCTCAGAAAACCAACAAGTCATATCACCAGGGAAGCACTGAGATGGAACCCACAGGGAAAGAGAAGTCGAGGTCGCCCCAGGAACAGCTGGAGGAGAATGGTAGACGATTAAGTGGGCAAGACAGGCTACACCTGGAGGGAGCTTGAAACGCTAGTCCAAAACAGATTGAGATGGCGGGCAGTTTCCATGGACCTATGCTCCACTAGGAGTAACAGGAAATAAGTCAAGTAAGTCACTCTTACTTAAGTCATCAGTTCTTCTGAAAAATAGTCTCCTAGCTCAATGTAGAAGATACAAACCACCTCTCAACACCTCTTTTTCTCAATGTTGTCACCCGTTTGTTTGAAAGTCCATCGGAAATTCCTTCAACGTTGATACGGCCTCTGAGAGGGGGTAGGTTAAGAGTTGAATGAAAGAAATTGGAAAAGACGCTCTTTGCATGTAGTGTCTCAAGTCGTAGTGCAATTGCTCGTAGCTTTCCGGCCGAACAAATAAATGGTAACCTTAACAGATTTGGAGAGACCGTCACGTCTATCTTTCATCTCCTCTCTAGTTTTGAAAGCTATCTAGAATAACGTGATGGTGTTTTCTTGGTCGCCCGTCTGCCAGCCTCAACGTCTTTAAATGCAGCTTTACAGGTAACTGATACAGATGCATTGTCTTTAACAATACGGATTGTGTTGTTAGTGAAGTAATCTTTTCGATCTGAAGACATTATTCTCGACCTGTTCATTTCCTTCACTCTTAAAAATCGTCCAGTAACTTGAAGAAATCTAGGGCCCCATCTGTTATGTGGAGAAGTCCACGCTCCTATATAGCAAGATGCCTATACTGGCATTTACGCGAGATGCTGTGGCTGATTCATTTATTCCAGTTGTATGCTTCGCAGATTAATAAAAGCAACCCTGCTGATGGAATAGTTTGAGTCACGAAGATCGCGTTATGTTGTTTCCCTTGTGTTACGCTACCTATGGTTTCACCGGAAATTCCGGAAATTCCATTACGAAAACGTAAGCTTATCAATGACCTTTCTCAGTCTCCCATCTTGGTATAAAGCTGTCAAACAAAGCACGATTCCTTCGCCAGGAACTCACCAATTTCCACCGTTTTAACTGTCGAGTGCTTCTAAGAAGTTATTCTTTCGATTTACCGCATTTATTCCAATTGTATGCTTCGCAGATTGATAAAACTATCATTGCTAATGGAATAGTTGGAGTCACGATGATCGCGTTATGTTGTTTCCCTTGTGTTACGCTTGCGTTATTGTTAGACATGAAATTTCGGAAATTCCATCACAACAACGTAAGCGTATCAATGACCTCTTTTCAGTCCCGTCGTGGGTTTAGAACTGTCAAACAGAGCACGATTTCTTCGTCAGGAACTCTCCAATTTCCACCGTTTTAGATGCCGAGTGCTTCTTAGAAGTTATTCTTTCAATTTACCGTTTCAAAATGGTGAAATTTCCGTTTGAAAACGGCACACTTGAGTCCACAACATGTTAACAATATGGCGCCACAAATTTAATCGACATTAATGAATAAATCAAATGATGCTTTGACGTCACACTAGTAGGGGTGAGTGGGTCCCCTCCCTCGCGATATAAGCAACAAGAATGGATTTTGATTGGCCTGCTTTTGTTAAAGACAATCAGAACAATACATCCCGATTAGGAGAGGGGTGAGTTTAATGAATAAATTAATGTGCTGATTTGTGGCTACGACGAAGAAAAAAAAAAGAAATCGACCCATCTTTAGACACGGTATGCCCCTAAGGGGGCATCCCGCGTAATTATGCTATCGTTTGTAACCTTCAGTGTTTCAAGCGCATTGGAGTTACTTACCAGGACTACTCAGTGTACTGTCTGTATTGACAGCTGGCACTTGGCTTAAGTCACATAAACATTTTGAAGTGTTTCGCTTGATTGCGAAAATATTTTGTGTCCGGATGTACCTTTACTGTTCATTCTGCAAGTTTTAGTCAATAAAGTATCTATCGTGTCTATCTATCTTTCGACAGCACCCAAGTTCCTTTCAAATGGTACACCTGGCAACATGCTTTAAACAACTTAGCAAGCCGATTTGAAAGGGCTTCAGTGAAACAAGGAATTGATTTGTTCCGTTTCATGCCGGAGATTGATCTTGCTGGGCTGGTGATACACAAAAACGTAAATCGGTATCTAAGGACTATGTTGACCCGATAGAACTAAAAAGGATGGGCTATTGAGAGATAGGAGAGAGCTCACAAAGGTACTCAACTGAACAGATGACACCCAACAACACAGTCTGTACGCTTTCCTCTGCATTGGTTGCGCGGTGGTCTCTAACATAAAAATTCTGTACCCCAGAATGGGAGAAAATGGCTTAAGCTGTAGTCCGGTAGGTCAGACAAAGCTGTGGAAAAGGCGGTACTTTTTCAGCACAGAATCAAATTGTGGCTGAGTGTCAATTAACCATTTGAAGAGCGTCCTAGATTGCGTGACGAGCCAAACGAGCGTCTGCGAGGGTAACCCGAGTATAAGGCCTTCCTAAGGGGAGGGGGGAGTGGAGAGGGAGGGGAGGAGAGAGGAGGCTAATGAACATCGAGATCGGATAAAAACTATTCGACAGCACTACGAACATACCGACGTCGCTAGCCTAGAAACAATCATTGCCGCCACAATTATGATAGTTATCCACCTAGAACTCCTAACTCATCCTATTAAACAGTCAAACGCAGTAAGTTACTTGGACCAAAGCGCAGGATACTATGATCACTAAAACCACGTGACACAAAGGAATTGAATGCATAATGAATAAAAAGATGACGGATCATGTCCACAATCAAACATCACTAATCAAACAGGAAACTTTCACATCAGGAAGTTGGAATTAATGTTTTAGAATTTTCGTGGCTGTAACATAAGTCAGTGGCAACAAACTGTATACACAGAATGCAAAATGGATCTGTGAATGGAACATCAGCAACACTGGTCAAAACTAAAGGGTTCTCGATATGAATAAGCTGAACATTTCACAAATACAGGGAAGTAATATCTTTCACTAGACCATCAACCGAAACAAAATGCTTGATAACAACTCGACAGTTGACAGTGACAGCGACTTGACAGTGGGGGCGACACAACCTTTCAGTTGAAATTTCCATACCTCTACAGGCCAAGGTTCATTTTTTCTTTACAGAGCTAGAAGATCATATAATGGTTTCAGTAACGAAACAAGAAGTTTTAGGAGGATAAAGGAATTTAAAAGATAAGCCAAAAGTGAACTTCTCACTTTGTAGGATGGATTGGCTAGAAGTGAACGTAGAATGAATGAATTAATTAACTTAATTATTTGTTCAAAACGTGTTGATCAATACGTTAGCTATAATATAATTTTGTGATCTCTTTTTGAAATATTGTAATTTTTTTAAGAATGATATAACCTAACAGGACTCCTTAATAAAGTTGTTGTAGTCACGGCTTGTACATGGCGAGACATGACTGGCATTACTACCGACTTCCTAAAGAAAACATATGTTTTATTTCACTACAAACAATTATCCTCTAAAGGAGATGATTAAACATTTATGGTTTGATGAATCAAGTGACCAGAGCCAAACGTACATGTATAAAATAGCGTGTATTTCCGCTCGTGCGAAATCTTTCGCTTCGGCCTGCCACTTAATTCTTTGTTTGCTATTTCCCGTCAAAACTGTAGTGTAGCAAGCATTTCTCTTTTGTTAAAATGTTTGCTGATAAAATAAAGGAAAAATCCCTGCACTATCCTTGATATTCACAGAACAAAATTCTCTAGCAGTGCCGGTTTTAAAAAAAATCTAGAAAATATACCTAACCGAGAGTAGCTATCAACTTCGCGAATAAGTTGATACGAAGCTGATCGGTGTTATATCAACCGGAAGTAATGTATTATTCACATACGAAAATTTGGCGAGTTTACAGTATTGCGTTTGACAATGCTACCTTATGCAACAGTCGCCTGTGTCAACTTTTGAGAAGCAATCCTTATTTCTGAGTCTCAGTGTCCATCGACCGACTCTGTTTCAAGCTCTTTCTTCGTTTTCGGTACGCCTGATAATCTTTGCTGTGTCTAAACCTTGGTAAGTTGACCAATGACTGTTATACTTTATTATAACCAATCAACTTCCGTGATAGTAATATAATAGAGCGGCCCCTTCCGCGACCCTAATTTTCTCTGTATCTAACAGTTTTTTGAAATACGAATTTTTTCATAAGAATATAGAGGCTGAAATTTGCGAAATTTAAGAATATTTTAAGAATAAACCCGAGGATGAGATTTTGAAAAGAATATAATTTTGTGTGTTAAAAATATGTAAATACAATACAACTATATGTTTTTAACTAAATCCGTATAAAAGTCTTCCTTTCTCTAAACGGCAAAACTAGCCAATAAAACCATAAAAACCTACACTAGCCAAATGATACCGATCTGGACATCAAACACTTGTAATTGATACCCCAATACATTCTAAAACTGAAATGTCATACGCTATAATCTAAGAATATTCACAATAATATTTACAGCCTAACATCGGAAGAAAAATAAGAATATTCAGCCTGAGCCGAAAAAAACAATATTCTTCAGTTTATCATGATATAAAAAAGAGTGTTTCCTGCAAGCGCAGCTTTCATTTTCAGCATAATGCAATCTACATTAACACGTCTTTCATCTCATGTTTAAGTCAACTATCGATTTGTACCCACCAGTTCTCGTATACTGATGGAACAAAATATCTCTGAGATCAACATTTTCATGCTTGACAAAGTGCGGCATCGCAGCAATTGCATCAGTTGATTGCCATCATTTAGGAATCGTTATTTTCCCATTATACGGAACTCACACCCGTTGTATACGACTAGCAGGTTTCCATGTTTCAGTTTAGAATTTGCTCTACGAAAGGAATTTCAGATGAAATGGAAAATTGCGTTCATTTTCGCAGCATGAAAACAACCCGATAGTTTCTGAAAAACGGTCATTGGATCGATTATGCCTGATAATAACAAAGTTCTAAACCACCTACTGGTGCACTCAACGAGAATATCTAAAGAAATAATTCAAGTCGGTCTTTTGGTGCTTTTCACAGAGATCGCTTTGGGGCCCTGGAAAGGGATATTTGTAAGAGCAGTTTGATCTCTTCCGATTCTCTAGCTAAGTTTTAAGGTACGAAATAAATTGTATACGTTCTTGGTGAAAAAACCCAACAGAGACGACTACCTTTTCACCTGACCATTATTCCACAGGGATCCCGGGGCGATTTAGGCCTTTCCAATAGATACTCCCCGAAGGGAATCGTCCAGTACCCCTGAGCTTAAGCTTTAAGTAAAGGTCTTTTTTATAAGCAAGCAAGGCTCTGCTTTCAATTTCAACTGTGAGGCCAGACCTTTTACCGAGTTGATTGTCACTCCCGTAAATCGTGACGAGGTTTTTCCGGCGAGCTATTTCCAAAGACATGATGCTTGCGGTTGTTCTTTGTGAGTGCGAGATCTCTTTTCATATTCCATGTCCTTCCTCTCGAAAGTTTGTAATTCAAAAACAAAATGTGGGATAATCGCCCGTGGAAAATTCCGTTCGCCGACTTTTAACCTGAAAGGTTAGTTTTCTTTGAATCTTCAGTTACCAATTGATAAACCGACTAAACGATTTTTAATGCTTAGGCTACGAGTTATATCTTTTTTTCTCTCACGGATAGTCAAGCGACGAAAATACGGGAGCGACTGCAAAAATCGCCTTGGGCAAGGATTCGCGATGCCGGGAAAGAAGAGAAAAACCAGCAAAACTAAAACATGAATCAGTAACAGTTCACGACAAAATTCAAGTAATATTTTTCACTAAATTATAAAACGGAACAAAGCACTCGCGATACAAATATCTGAATATGCACGGCTATTAACAGCTTCAAAGACATCAACTGACAGTTGGGATTAACACAGCCCCTCGATTGACATGGGGCAACATGAGTGGTATTCAACACACTGCTTAAAAGATGACAGATCATGTCCACAATCGAACATCACTAATCAAACAGGAAACTTTCACATCAGGAAGTTGGAATTAATGTTTTAGAATTTTCGTGGCTGTAACATAACTCAGTGGCAAGAAACTGAAAACACAGAATGCAAAATGGGTCTATGAATGGAACATCAGCAACGCTGGTCAAAAGTAAAGGGTTCTCTGTATAAATTGGTAACATTTCATAAATACAGGGAAGTAATATCTTTCACTAGACCATATACGGGAACAAAATGCTTGGGATACGATAGAGTGTGCACAACTAATACTAACTCGACAGTTGACAGTGACAGTGACTTGACAGTGGGGCGAGACAACCCTTCAGTTGAAATTTCCATAGCTCTGCAGGCTAAAGTTCATTTTTTCTTTACCGAGCTAGATCATATAATGGTTTCAGTAACGAAACAAGGAGTTTTAAGAGAATAAAAGAATTTAAAAGATAAGCCAAAACTGAACTTCTCAGTTTGTAGGATGGATTGGCTGGAAGTGAACGTATAGAATGAATTAATTAATTAACTTAATTATTTGTTCAAAACGTGTTTGTCAATACGTTAGCTATAATGTAATTTTGTGACTTCTTTTTGAAATATTGTAAGTTAAGAATGATATAGCCTAACAGGACTCCTTAATAAAGTTGTTGTAGTCACGGCTTGTACATGGAGCGACATGACTGGCATTACTACAGACCTCCTAAAGGAAACATATATTTTTATTTCACTACAAACAATTATCCTCTAAAGGAGATGATGAAACATTTATGGTTTGATGAATCAAGGTGACCAGAGCCAAACGTGTGAATGCCTATGGATGCACATGGTTTGATTGTGCGAAATCCTCCGCTTTGGCCTGCCACTTAATTCTTTGTTTGCTATTTCCCGTCGAACTGTAGTGTAGCAAGCATTTCTCTTTTGTTAAAATGTTTGCTGATAAAATAAAGGAAAAATCCCTGCACTATCCTTGATATTCAGCGAACAAAATTCTCTAGCAGTGCCGGTTTTAAAAAAAATCTAGAAAATATACCTAACCGAGAGTAGCTATCAACTTCGCGAAGAAGTTGATGCAAAGCTGATCGGTGTTATATCAACCGGAAGTAATGTATTATTCACAAACGAAAATTTGGCGAGTTTACAGTATTGCGTTTGACAATAATGTTAAACTACATGCTACCTTATGCAACAGTCCCTTATGTCAGCTTTAGAGAAGAAATCCTTGTTTCTGGATTCTCAGTGTTCATCTATCGACTCTGTTTCAAGCTCTTTCTTCGTATTCGGTACGCCTGATAATCTTTGCTGTGTCTAAACCTAGGTAAGTTGACCAATGACTGTTATACTTTATTATAATCAATTAACTTCCGTGTTATTAATATAATAGAGCGGCCCCTTCCGCGACCCTAATTTTCTCTGTATCTTACAGTTTTTTTTATAGGAATTTATTTTATAACAATATCGAGGCTGAAATTTGCGAAATTTAAAAATATTTTAAGAATAAACCCGAAGCTGCGATTTGAAAAAGAATGTAATTTTGTGTGTTTAAAATATCTAAATACAATACAACTATACGCTTTTAACTAAATCCGTATAAAAGTCTTCCTTTCTCTAAACGGCAAAACTAGCCAATAAAACCATAAAAACCTACACTAGCCAAATGATACCGATCTGGACACCAAACACTTGTAATTGATACCCCAATACATTCTAAAACGGAAATGTCACACGCTATAATCTAAGAATATTCACAATAATATTTACAGCCTAACATCGGCAGAAAAATAAGAATATTCAGCCTGGGCAGAAAAAACAATATTCTTCAGTTTATCATGATATAAAAAAGAGTGTTTCCTGCAAGCGCAGCTTTCATTGTCAGCACACTGCAATCTACATTAACACGTCTTTCATCTCATGCTCAAGTCAACTATTGATTTGTACCCACCAGTTCTCGTATATCAAACAAAATATCTCTGAGATCAGCAACATTGTCTTGCTTGACAAAGTGCAGAATCGCAGCAATTGCATAAGTTGATTTCCATCATTTAGGAAGCGTTATTTACCCATTATACGGAACTCACACCTGTTGTATACGACTTACACGTTTCCATGTTTCAGTTTAAAACTTGCTCCTTGGAAGGAATTTCAGATGAAATGGAAAATTGTGTTCATTTTCGCGGCATGAAAGCAACCCGATAGTTTCTGAAAAACGGTCATTGGATCGATTATGCCTGATAATAACAAAGTTCTAAACCACCTACCTGCGCACTCAACGAGAATATCTAAAGAAATAATTCAAGTCGGTCTTTTGGTGCTTTTCACAGATCTATATCGCTTTGGGGCCCTGGAAAGGGATATTTGTAAGCGCAGTTTGATCTCTTCCGATTCTCTCGCTTAAAGTTTTAAGGTAAGAAATAAATTGCATACGTTCTTGGTGAAAAAACCCAACAGAGACGACTACCTTTTCACCTGACCATTATTCCACAGGGATCCCGGGGCGATTTAGGCCTTTCCAATAGATACTCCCCGAAGGGAATCGTCCAGTACCCCTGAGCTTAAGCTTTAAGTAAAGGTCTTTTTTATAAACAAGCAAGGCTCTGCTTTCAATTTCAACTGTGAGGCCAGACCTTTTATCGAGTTGATTGTCACTCCTGTAAATCGTGACGAGGTTTTTTCGGCGAGCTATTTCCAAAGACATGATGCTTGCGGTTGTTCTTTGTGAGTGCGAGATCTCTTTTCATATTCCATGTCCTTCCTCTCGAAAGTTTGTAATTCAAAAACAAAATGTGGGATAATCGCCCGTGGAAAATTCCGTTCGCCGACTTTTAACCTGAAAGGTTAGTTTTCTTTGAATCTTCAGTTACCAATTGATAAACCGACTAAACGATTTTTAATGCTTAGACTACGAGTTATATCTTTTTTTCTCTCACGGATAGTTAAGCGACGAAAATACGGGAGCGAGTGCAAAAATCGCCTTGGGCAAGGATTCGCGATGCCGGGAAAGAAGAGAAAAACCAGCAAAACTAAAACATGAATTAGTAACAGTTCACAACAAAATTCAAGTAATATTTTTCACTAGATTATAAAACGGAACAAAACACTCGTGATGCAAATATCTGAATATGCACGGCTATTAACAGCTTAAAAGACAGTAAGTGACGGTTGGGAGCAACATAGCCCCTCGATTGACATGGGGCTACATGAGAGGTATTCAACGCACTGCTTAAAAGATGACAGATCATGTCCACAATCAAACATCACTAATCAAACAGGAAACTTTCACATCAGGAAGTTGGAATTAATGTTTTAAAATTTTCGTGGTTGTAACATTACTCAGTGGCAAGAAACTGAAAACACAGAATGCAAAATGGATCTGTGAATGGAACTTCAGCAACACTGGTCAAAAGTAAAGGGTTCTCAGTATGAATTGGTAACATTTCACAAATACAGGGAAGTAATATCTTTCACTAGACCATAAACAGGAACAAAATGCTTGGGATACGATAGAGTGTGCACAGCTAATACTAACTCGACAGTTGACAATGACAGTGACTTGACAGTGGGAGCGACACAACCTTTCAGTTAAAATTTCCATATCTCTACAGGCCAAGGTTTTCATTTTTTCTTTACCGAGCTAGAAGATCATATGATGGTTTCAGTAACCGGAAACACTGAGAAGTTTTAAGAGAATAAAAGAATTTAAAAGATAAGCCAAAAGTGAACTTCTCACTTTGTAGGATGGATTGGCTAGAAGTGAACGTAAAATGAATGAATGAATGAATGAATGAATGAATGAATGAATGAATGAATGAATGAATGAATGAATGAATGAATGAATGAATGAATGAATGAATGAATGAATGAATGAATGAATGAATGAATGAATGAATGAATGAATGAATGAATGAATGAATGAATGAACTTAATTATTTGTTCAAAACGTGTTTATCAATACGTTAGCTATAATATAATTTTGTGATCTCTTTTTGAATTATTGTAAATTAAGAATGATGTAACCTAACAGGACTCCTTAATAAAGTTGTTGTATTCACGGCTTGTACATGGAGCGACATGGCTGGCATAACTACAGACCTCGTAAAGGAAATATATATTTTATTTCACTACAAACAATTATCCTCTAAAGGAGATGATGAAACATTTATGGTTTGATGAATCAAGTGACCAGAGCCAAACGTACATGGCTAAAAGAGCGTGTATTTCCGCTAGTGCGAAATCTTCCGCTTAGGCCTGCCACTTATTCTTTGTTTGCTATTTCCCGTTAAAACTGTAGTGTAGCAAGCATTTCTCTTTTGTTAAAATGTTTGCTGATAAAATAAAGGAAAAATTCCTGCACTATCCTTGATATTCAGCGAACAAAATTCTCTAGCAGTGCCGGTTTTAAAAAAGAAATCTAGAAAATATACCTAACCGAGAGTCCTAATATAGCTATCAACCTCGCGAAGAAGTTGATACGAAGCTGATCGGTGTTTTATCAACCGGAAGTAATTTATTATTCACATACGAAAATTTGACGAGTTTACAGTCATGCGTTAGGCAATGGTTAAACTACATGCTACCTTATGCAACAGTCCCTTGTGTCAACTTTAGAGAAGAAATCCTTATTTCTGGAGTCTCAGCTTTCATTCTCAGCATACTAAACAATTATTCACCGAAGTGGAGGTGAATAGTGGCGGATACTTACCGAGGCGCGAAGCGATTTCGAGATTTCTAAATCTCGCGCGCCGCGCGGTAAGCAATTTCTTGTTGTGTAGAAAGTTCCGTCTCGCTTTCTTGCGAACAATTAAAACTTTTTGAGGCACTTATTTAGTTGCTAAGGTGTCATTTCTTTAATTGTTCTGTGAAATTCGTCTTGATTTTGAAACCATGCTGCAAAACATTAGATGTTTCATTGCTTACATTGTAATTATAGTGCTCGGGAGTTTTCGTAAACAAGGCATTGTAGTTTCATTTCTCGCCTTAGAATATGAAATTGAAAAGATTAAATAACTGCTTGACAAAGTGCGGCATCGCAGCAATTGCATCGGTTGATTTACGGAACTCACACCTGTTGTATACGACTAACAGGTTTCCATGTTTCAGTCTAGAACTTTCTCCTCGGGAGGAATTTCAGATGAAATGAAAAATTGTGTTCATTTTCGCAGCATGAAAAGAACCCGATAGTTTCTGAAAAACGGTCATTAGATCGATTATCCCCGACGTGACGAGGTTTTTCCGGCGAACTGTTTCCAAGGACATGATGCATGCGGTTGTTCTTTGTGAGTGCGAGATCTCTTTTCATATTCCATGTCCTTCTTATGGAAAGTTTGTTATTCAAAAATAAAATGTGGGATAATCGCCCGTGGACAATTCCGTTCGCCCACTATTAACCATTTACTATTAAAATTACTTAGACTACGAGTTATCTCTTTTTTTTTTTTTCTCTCACGGATAGTTGAGCGACGAAAACATGAGAGCGAGTTCAAAAATCGCCTTGGCGGGAAAGAAGAGAAAAACCAGCAAAACTAAAACATGAATCGGTAACAGTTCACAACAAAATTCAGATAATATTTTTCACTAGATTATAAAACGGAACAAAACACTCGTAATGCAAATATCTGAAATATACACGGCTATTAACAGTTTAAAAGACAGTAAGTGACGGTTGGGAGTAACACAGCCCCTCGATTGACATGGGGCAACACGCGTGGTATTCAACACACTGCTTACTCCAGAGTCCAAAGATACCTATATTTCGGGTAACTAAAATCAACTAAACTCTAAAGGAAATGACGAAAAATTTAAAGATTAAATACATAAGAGCGATTAGAGCCAAATATCTGACCGCACATTGATGGCTCTGGGTTGCAGTACGGGGCGCTTCGCTGTCTCGGTCATTTTCGGAATCCATGGAAATAGTATATACTAATCATTCCACTTTCTCAAAATGTTTGCTGAAAAAGTCGAGACGATATCTCCGCACTATCGTTGATATTCAGTGTACAAAATTCTTTAGCAGAAAAATATATACCCAATCGAGAGCCCGTCTTCCCCCTTCGCCGAGATGCAAAACTAATCGGCGTTTTATCAACCGGAAGTAACGTCATATTCAGATACGAAAATTGGACGAGTTTTCGGTCCCCCGTTTAACCAATGAAAAATCTACAGGCCACCTTATTCAAGAGTTCCCCCTGTGAAATTTTGAAAACAATTATAATTCTTGTATTTGGAGTCCCGATCGATCGATTCTTTTTAAAGCTCTTTGGTTTTCGGTAGAATTATCGTTGCTGTGTCCAAACCTTGGTAAGTTGACAGATGAGTGTTATATCTTGTTATAAAAAGGACGTAAAAGCAGCAATTTTGTAACAATCTTAATGAAGAGAACAAGACTTTTAAATTTGAAAGACATGTTTCGGCAACTCCTCTGCCATCGTCAGTGATGAACAAACCTTGATGAACAAACCTTGCTATAACCAATTAACTTCCGTGATATTTACACAATCGAGCGGTCCTTTAAGCGACGCTAATTTTTCTCTTAACCTTATTCTACATACGCAGCTTTCATTTTCAGTATACTGCAGTCTCTTAGGCACGTCTTTCATCCCATGTTCATTTCTCGTCCTTTGGACAAAATATCCACGGGACCATCACTATTTTCTTCTTTTACAAAATGCGGCATCGCAACAATTGCATCAGTTAATTTCCATAAGATTTAGGAGACAACACACTATATATTCTGGTTATTCAATGCGAATCCCTAACGATTTGGCCTTTTCAATAGATATTACCTGAAATTCTCGGAAATCGACGTCGATAATCTTTCATGTAAATGTCGGATAAAGTAAGACGTACGTCGCTCGTAAAGGAATTGCCGCGGAATGAAGAACTACGCCAGAAAAACACAATTTCCTCACATCACGCTGCATAACTCGAAGAGGCAGATTTGGGGTCGGAATTAATTTGCAGTTCGAGACAGAGCGTGCCGACGAAAATTATCGATTTGAAGTAAGTTCAAGTTCCAATCGCCAGAGCGGTGGATTTGAAAGCGAAAAGCCGGAGCTGGACATTTAGTTGTGGCCAACTTAAGTTACAAGAACGAAAAGAAGTGCAAAGAAAAAGAAAAAGAAGAAGAAGAAGACGAAGAAATCGAGGGAGAATGCGAGCGAAGCTAGGCCGAATTAGCTCGCAAAATGGAAGATGCAAGCTGAAATGGAACTGAAGAAGGTTGCGGTCGAAAGGAACAACCGTCACGCGAAAACTTCGATGGGTCAGCTCCGGTTCTAGAACCAAAGCCAAGTTCTCGCACGCCAAGCCCACCAATAAGTTAACCACCAAAGTAACAGTACATTCACTACCTGAGTGTTCAATTATGAAGGCGGTCGACGAGTTTTGTCTGAATATAGAAGCGCTAGATGGTAAGACAAGGTTTACTCTCGACCAGTTGTTAACGACTGAAAGCCTGCCTATTAGAGAGAAGAACTTTGCCGGTAACAAAGAATTGAGAAGGTGGCCACACCATGATTTACATTTACATGTTATTTGGTCGGTAAAATCATTAGACATCACTCCAATCGTAAAAATAAATAAAATTAGTAAATGAATAAAATACAGATATATCAATATATAAAATAATGATACAAAAGTCAAATAAAGAAAACTATACTAATACTTAAGAAAAGCTAATAACCTATGTTTAAATATTTTCAAAGAAGTTGACGAAACAATGGCCTCTGGGAGGCAGTTCCAGTCTGCTATAGTTTTTGAGAAAAACGAAAATTTAAAAACGTCTTTATTTGCATATAGCACGCGAAATTTAAATTGATGGCCTTAGTCTTCCCAAAATAGAGGAACACAATGTCTCTATCCTTATTGGTTGTGATAGACCGGATATTCTGAGATCAGGAAAAGAATCAGGCAGGCCAGTAACACGTTGTGAGTACACCGTTAGGATAGACAGTGTATGGTCCGACCGGATGCAGTTGGAACGCTCGTGTAATACTGAATTCACAAAAACCCTCGCAAATGTTGAACAGACCGTAGAGCAAAGCAGATCATGGCTGAATCAGCAGTGCTTGTTAATGACCATTACTATTTCAAACTCCAATTCCGACACAGTCCTCCCTAAGTGCTTTCCTTCTATATAGTATCTTAGGTGCAAAGAAGATACTATACTGTTTCAACAAGAAGATGGAAAGGGATCCTGAGTTTCATAGGCAATATACCAGTGTCATCAAGCAGAAGGAACCTTAAGACGAGTCCAAGATGAGGAGGTTCCTACTCCCTGAGCGAGTAAGGAAGCCTAATGAACCTAGGTTGGTATTTCATTGCGCCTCCAAGCCTGAAGGCATCTCTTCAAAAGATCAGTTGCTGCAGGTGTAACGTTATGTCACGCATTCGTCACGTGACTTGAGACAGCCTATCAGGTTTATTAAACTCCATGTGCTCGATTATTCTTCTTGTAAGCCGCTGGAGTCAAAATGGCTATCTTTCATTAAAGTCTGATTCCTACTACCTTTGTCTGAGTATTCTCAAGTGGAATCGCAACATGGTGTCAGAAGTCTTCTTCTAAGTTATCGTTGTCCTCGAAATACAGATAGAAACCTTCACGAGTGACCGGTATAATCGAGAAATGACGGAAAACTTGGACGTCTCTGACTCGACTGCTGGTTCAACACAGCAAGTGTTCTTTGCCATCCGCTGGTTGAACACAGCAAGTTTCTTTGCCGAGTTTTACGACGAATGTACCTCCACAAGGACGGCTGGAATTAAAAGGCAAACTCTTCGATAACTGGAAAAAATGGAAGCAAGTCTGGGATGCATATTAAACTGTAACGAAGCTAAACGAAAAAGAAAGTAAATTTCGTGTGACGACCTTTATCATGTGCATTGGCGCCGAAGCGCTCGAAGTACACAATGGTCGACCGTTTCGCTCTGAAGACGAGAAATAGGACACAAACGTCGTTTTACATCTATGGAACTCTCATTGCATTGGCCAGACAAATATTATCTTCGAGCGTTATCGGTACAACAACCGAAAACAAGAGCCTCACGAATCCATCGATGTCTACGCAACAGCACTGTGAGCTTTGGCAGCCACGTGCGAATTCGGTGTTTTGAAAGATGAAAGGATTCGCGATCGACTTGTCTGTGGTATCACCGAGAACAACGTTCGACGAAAGCTGTTACAAGAGCTCAAGTTGTTGCTTGAAAAGTGTTTGGTTATCTGCAGATCTGCCGAAGCCACCAGCGCTCATCTTAAGTTGATCAGCGGAGTATCAACAAGTACAGGCACGCCAGTTGATTCTGTGAATGCATTAGACAGGCGAAAAAAATCTAAAGCGCCACCAAAATGACGCGGCAATGGTCCAAACAAGCCCGTACCTGAGCCTAAAGAAGATCTGTTGAACTGTTGTAAATACTGCGGTAGAAGTCACATCAAGCAACGCAACAAATGTCCTGCGCTTGGAAAAGTGTGCGGTGCTAGCGCTTGCAGCAAACCAAAACATTTTGCCGAAATGCGCATCAGTGCGCCCAGTAGAAGTGGCCGATCACAGAACGGTGTTAACATGGTCGATCCGGATTATTCCTCCGAAGAATTATTGTCTGTAACCTTCGACTCGAGTGCAGGACGTGTGCACACAGTGAACGAAGACAGCCTTCCCGGAAAGAGAATCTTCGCTACAATGGAAATCGCGGGAAAAAGTGTCAGGGGCGGATCCAGGATTTCAAAAGGGGGGGGGGGGGTGGATGGCAGACCATATTTATTGAGGGGTGGTAGAGAAAATGCCCTGACTAAAAAATAAACAAGAAGCTCAAATTCAACTCGACAACAGAGAACATTATAAACCTCTCCAAACTCCCATGACGGTGGAAACATCACAAAGAGTTCACGGGCTTGTCGCACAATTGCATCAAAATAACTTCATTGATGACATGACAAAGAAATGCTTTTCTCAAACGCGAGATCCGCCAAGAATACCAATATTTTACACCCTTACTAAGATCCACAAACCAAATCCGGTCGGAAGACCGATAATTTCGGGCTGTGAAGGCCCCACAGAAAGATTATCATCTTTTGTGGACAAATTACTTCAGCCCATCGCACAAAAACAGAAATCGTATCTAAAAGATACACGGATTTCGTAAACTTCATAGAAAAGACAAAGGTCTCTCAAGATACTATCTTAGTATCAATGGATGTAACAAGCTTGTATACAAATATACCACAGGAGGAGGGTATTACAACAGTATGCACAGCATACGAGGCATTCCACAACAATAAACCTCTTATACCGTCACACTACCTCAAAGAAATGCTTAAACTTATCCTTCAGGAAAATTCATTCCAATTTGTTGGAAAAAAATTACCTTCAGACCCATGGAACTGCAATGGGTACAAAAATGGCCGTTGCATTTGCAAACATCTTTATGGCCGATATTGAACCAAAAATGATAAGTCAAAGCAAAACAAAACCAATAGAATGGAAACGTTTTATTGATGACATTTTCTCACTGTGGGATAGTGACGAAAAGGGAATTAACCTGTTCATTGAACAAGCTAACAAATTCCATCCTACTATTAAATTTACGCAAAACTGGAAGTTAATTTACGTTCATACAAAATCAGCCTTTGCTGAGAAACATATTCAAAAATCTGCCAATTACATCCTACAAGAGAGGACAATCTCTTAAGGACATGCTCGTTAGGGCAAAAATATAAAGGCAGCGTTCATAAAAATGTACACCACATAACGCAGTGAGCCGTTCAGGCCTGTCATTTCTGTTATTATCACTGATGAGCCCATCAGAATCTTACTCCGCCTCACTAGGCGTTGTCAAATGGCTTCCTTGCGAACTTTTGCGCGAAAAGTGGCGGCAGACGACGAAACGTGGCGTAACAACAACCAGACATGAGCGAGAGCTAATTTTTCTTTCTTTCTTTCTTTTCTATTTCAAATAAAGTGACATTTCGAATTTTTTTTTACTGAAAAATGGGGGTGGATATCCACCCTATCCACCCCCCCTGTATCCGCCCCTGAGTGTCCAAATGCAGATTGACACAGGAGCTTCATGTAATGTTTTGCCGCAGAAGTTTGAACCGTCCGGAACAAATATTGTTGATTCTGACCGTACCTTAAAGTTGGACAGCAAATCTACCATGCCAGTTTTGGGAACATGTCGAGAGAATGCGTAACCCCAAGAACAACAAGAAGAACAATCTCGAATATGTTGTTGTGAAAGGAGACCACACACCGCTGACTGGATCTCGCACTTCTCAGCAAATGAATCTAATGACAGTGCTCAGCATGAGAATATTCAACAAGTCAGCACGAATTTGGAGACGTGGTCAAAGGACAGGGCTGCATGGAAGGAAAACTTCACCTTGAAATTGACAAGGCAGTCACACCAGTGATCAATCCACCTTGCCGAATCGCATTTGCACTCAAAGAGAAGTTGAAATCTGAGCTACAGTAGATCGTCTAGAGTGTCTAGAAATGATTCGCAAAGTAAAGGAACCTAACGGATGGGTGTCAAGTCTCGTCGTGGTTGAAAAGCCCAATGGAAAATTGAGGATCTACATCGACCCAGTCCACCTGAATCAGGCACTGAAGCATTCACACTACCCACTACCTGTGACCGAAGATATTCTTCCCGAGCTTGACAACGAGTCGTCTTTGCTGACCACTTTCCAAAGCTTGATCATTCTTTAGAAGGGCTACCTGGCGTACAGAGAATCTTTGACGACCTGCTGATTACAGGAGAGGGTGATACCCTGTCAGCCATGATAGGAACTTACAAAACCTCCTAGAAAGATGTCAAGAAAGGAACATTAAGCTCGATAGAGAGAAGTTCTTGTTCAAATGCTCCCAAGTTCCATTCGTCGGTCACTTGCTAACCAGCGAAGGATTAAAACCCGATCCCCTAGAGGTAGAAGCTATGTGCAACATGCCTTAACCTGAAGATGTTCAAGCCGTACAGCGCTTTAATTTGTTAACACAGTCAAGTACCTCTCAAGATTCCTAGACCTGTCTGATATGTCTGAGTTCCTCTACAGACTGGCACATAAAGATGCACCCTGGGAGTGGTCTCAAGAGCAAAAAGTAGCCTTTGTGAAGATCAAGAAAGCTGTGTCTACCGCTCCAGTTTTGAAGTTCTTCACTCCAAGTGAACCTTCTGAAGGAGAAGGTGATGCCTCAGATAAAGGAATCGGCTTCACGCTCATGTAGAAAGGTCAACCTGCAACATATGCCGGCTAGAGATCTTCGACGAAAGCTGAGCTAAACTGCCTCGCAAATCAAGAAAGAGCTACTTGCACAAGTGTTCGGCGTGGAGCATAATCATCAATATGTATACGGCAGAAGAGTTACCGCGTGGACAGACCACAAGCCGTTGGAGACGATTGCTAAGAAACCTCTTGCTGCTGCTCCCAAAAGATTACAGCATTTGTTGATGAAGCTAATGCAGTATGACGTAGACATCAAGTACAGGCGTGATCCCAAGATGTATTTTGCCGATACACTTTCCAGAGCATACCTACCATAGGAACGCCATCTAAGAGAGGCAGATCAGGAAGTAGAGAGAATCCATTCTGTAAATTTCTTGCCAGTATCCGAGCCTCAGATTCAAGAAATCCGTGAGGAAACTGCTAAAGACCCTGTCATGCAGTCTTTGAAAGCAGTGATACTGAATGGATGGCCCAGCCATAAAGAAAGCCTACCTACAGAGCTCCACCACTACTTCAAAGTCAGAGACGAGTTGGTTGCTCAAGATGGTGTCGTTTTCAAAGGTCCAAGGTGAGACCCAAGATCAAAGAAACGCTACACCGATCCCATATCGGTATTCAAGGCTGTTTGAGAAGGGCACGGGAAGTTGTGTATTGGCCCAACATAAACAGAGAACTGGAAGAATTCATCTCAAAGTGTGAAACCTGCAATACCTTTCAGCCTGCGCAACAGAAAGAGCGTTTAATTTGCCACGAACTCCCACAACGCCCTTGGGAAAAGATTGGCTGCGACATATTCACATTCCATAACTGCGAATACCTGTGCACAGTCGACTATTACTCAGATTACTTCGAGATCTATGAGCTACAAAAGGCAAAGACAGGAGCCGTAGTGATTGGAAAGTTGAAGAAACGCGTCGCCACGCATGGAATTCCAGATATATTCCACAGTGACAATGGTCTACCCTTCAATTCGAACGAATTCTCAGCTTTTGCCGCAATGTACGAGTTCGAACACATTACCAGTTCACCTGAGTATCCGCAGAGCAACGGAAAAGTTGAAAATGTAGTAAAGACATCCAAGAATTTGATGAAGAAAGCTGCTAGCACCAACTCCGATTTTCAGCTTGCCCTACTTGATTGGCGGAATACCCTGACTGAAGGTATGAAAAGTTCACCTGCACAGCGGATGTTCGGAAGGCGTACCAGAACACTGTCGCCGACCTCGAAAGAACGCCTGGAACCCCAGTTAGTCAGGGATGTTAGAGAGAGAAAGCTGCAATGGAAAGAAGTTCAGACACTTTATTTCAACCGAAATGTTAAAGAACTTGAAAGTCTTGATGAGGGTGATGTTGTACGCATGAAGCCGCAAGCCTCAAATGGAAGAAGACATGGACCAAGGCCCAAGTTAAGAAACAAGTTGATGCCAGATCCTATGCTGTTAGAACTGAAGATGACAGATTGTTCCGATGGATCCGCAGACATCTTCGACAGTCGAAAGAACCCTTCATGGCTAAAGATGCTGAAGTTGAAATTCCAAGTCCAGTTCCCAACAGTCCACCACCCAAAGTCTACACGGAACCAGAACCAGCACAGGTTACCCAGCCACATTGTCCAGCAAGCAATCAGACCCAGAACCTCAAGTTGTCAGGCCAGCTCCATTATCAGTTGAGTGTCAGAAGAACAGTGCAGTTACTCGTAGCGGACGCTCTATTCGTCCCCCTAGCTACTTGAAAGACTTTGTTCAGAGCTAAACGTTTTTCCTTTTGTTAATTTTTTTTGAGTACGTACGTTTTCGTATATCTTTTCACCTTTTGTTACAGTTCAGTTTCGTTATCTAAAGAAGGAAAGGTGTAACGTTATTATGTCGCATTCGTCATGTGACTTGAGACAGTCTATCAGATTTATTAAACTCCATGTGCTCGATAATTCTTCTTGTAAGCCGCTAGGGTCAAAATGGCTATCTTTCATTCAAGTATGATTCCTACTACCTTTGTCTGAGTATTCTCAAGTGGAATGGCAACAGCAGGGACCAGAGAACAGAAGCTCGTTGTTACAAGTTATCTTCAGGTTCAAAATAAACAGTATGCTCCATGTAGTATTTGTTTCCTTCAAAGACCATGGTGCCCTCTGTTTTTTATGGTTTCCAGATGGAGATCTGACATAGGATCCGACAACCAACCAGATTTTTTTGCTTCATATTTTTGGCGGCACTTCGTCTCCAAGCATTTTTGGCTGTACATTTAAGACCTCCTGAGTCTTTTGAGAAGTTCAGAGACAAGCCGTGGTCAAGGTCAAGAAACAGCTTTCAAGAGGAGTTATTAGCGAAAGGAGGAGTTCAGTTAACAAAATTCATGTCCAATGATCAAGAAGTTCTCAGTGCCTTCCGTCCAGAGGATCGTGCACCAACCCAAAAGGATTTAAATTTCAAGTGTGCCAGTTTACCTTTGGACCGTGCCCCAAGTATTCATTGGAACTTAGAGGACGATTCATTCAACTCCTCATTAAAACAAGATCCAGCCAGAAACCGGTAAAGGGATCCTGTCTTCGATCCCAACAATATGGGCCCCTCTTGGTTAAAGTTTGTCCCTTGCTCCTACCTGGTAGAGAGGTCAATCAATGAAATGAAGCATGACTGGGATGACAATCTTCTTGCAGAATTGGCAGCAAGGTGGAGAGAGTGGAAGAAGAGCCTTGGAAACCTTAAACATTACAGAATCCCTCCGTCTGGTTCATTCCTTGTGACTTTGGAGAAGTAGAAAGGGTAGACCTGCATCACTCTGCAGATGCATCTGAAGGCCAGGGATTATGGAACAGTATCGTACTTCAATTTGTCAACAAGGAAGGAAGGATCTATGTCAGTTTTGATATAGAGAAATCGCGCGTGAGACCTTTAAGAAGTAGTATTAGTGTGCCAAAGTTACAACTGATGGCAGCTACCTTGTTGATCCAGATGAACGTCATTACCGAGAGAAAATACAAAGGTCGTACCGAGGGTAACAGCGTCACCTTCTGAACAGACCTGGGTATCGTTCCGAAATACATTCTCGTTGAAAATAGATTTATCACTTTCTTTGCAGTAATTGGAGGATGGCGTCATATTAGGTCAAAAATTCACCCTGCCGACTATGCCTCCAAAAGATTGAAACCCAGTGACACTGGGAAACTAGAGATATGGAAACACGATTCGAACTTTTTGTGGAACAAGCGCGAGAAATGCATTTTCATATGTCTAAGATACAGAACTGGCCAGATATCGCAAGTGACCCATCGACACACAGCTTAATCAATGCCATGAAAATATTCGTCAGGACAAATTAATGAGTTGGTAGCAGCCACCGGCAGTTAATTCCAACCCCAGTCTTTAGGTTGTATCGTTTACCTTTCCAGGCCTGCACCTGGGAGTAAAACATCTGGATCTGATGATCATGAAAAGACGCATCTTTCATGATTTTCTTCGGAGCTACTCTCTTCCCAATACCAAATAGCCTTCAGGTCATGCCACATCCCAATGCACGCTATCATGCTTACGCGACAGTTTTTAAGTCAATCACAAACCGGAATTTTGAGACGACATTATCGCAAAATAACGTCGCCTCAGCCCGATCAGAAGACTCCCCAGGATCCGATAAAGTTTTTTGTATTGCCTACACAAGAAGAATTCACGCTCAGTTAAAAAAGTGAATATTAATCAATTACTGTTTCCAGAAAAAAGTATTTGCCCATTCTTGGGTACTCCTTGAAAAACTCAGAACTGGCAGTTGTATTTGTGACAGTTGTGTTGGCTTTCTTAGCACAAAACTATGCAGCGTAAAATGTTGTTACATTAACTTAGGTACTTGAGAAAAGAATGCACAATAACGATAATTTTGTTTTTTGTTTTGCATGACTTGTCTTCTGTGGTGAGAGCTCAAATTTTTGGGCTGCTTTTAGTTTGTTATAATTACTTTGTAGGCCAACCTCGATTAAACGGCTTTAATTTGAGTAAAATTCTGTTGCACTGGACCATGGTCACTCATGCCATCAGCCCATCGAAAACACGAGTCAAAGAGATTGTTCTTTTTGGCAGTTACAGCGTAGTGTAACAACTACATGTTGGCCCTGTTAAATGCGCAGTGCAAGTTTTCTTCCTCCTGCACCTGTTACTTGTTTAAAACATCCTACATCGCAAAAGCCAATAACGTTGCAAATAGTAAAATGGGCATACCCAAGAACAGCGGTTTAAGGGTTGAAATAGGTGACTACTAAAAGCCATTTTTTTCGACTTCTACTTTCCTTCCATTAACAGGTCAATATCACAGGGAGAGCATGCAAAGTCGAGTATTCCTTGTCATTCTTGCTGTTGCCGTGGTTACTCATTCCCAGAGGAATTCACCCAAAGGTCTTCACTTCTTGGGTGTTGGTTACAATCTGCTCAAAGGGAACCCCGAGGGCGCCGAAATATCGAAAGGAGGTGTTGATCCTGGACTATTCGTCACTAGAAAGATCTTTCAGCTCACCTGGCGTTCAAACAAACTGTCTGTTGACAACACGTACAGGGTACCTGACCAGGTCAGTTTTGCACCTCGAGCGTCCTGCCTAACAACCAACAAGAAAGAGGTCATTCCTGGCCCCAAGAGTTATCAAGCAAAGCTCAATGATGAAGTGAAAGTCAGCCGTGAGTAGAGCTTATAGAGACTGCAATATCACTTGCTTTAAATTTTTATTGTGTTAAACTTATCGTAACTTTGAAAGAATTGTCTTGTTTTTATAGACGTCTAGAATATGTTTCAAACTGACTTTCGTGGTCAAACTTAAACGGTCACAATCAACCCGGTTTTACCCGACCTAATATCGCAGCATAACAAGTTTCTGTTCTTCTTTCCGCAGCTGGTTACAGTTCAGTACTGTTCAATGTCGCCTTCACGCTCAGTTCAAGTAAGAATATTAATTCCATATTAATTTTATTAATTTTTCAAAATTTAACAAGATAGGAAGCTTTCCCCACCGACACATACACAAACACATGGCCAAACGTGTGATCTTGGGTTTAAAGGCTATTTCCAGCAGGCTCATCGCTATGTTGTTCCAAGGATCCAAAGCGGGCCTTTTCGATTCCGATTGCCATCGTTAATTTTTGAAGCATCGCTTGACCTCACGCCGGTCAAAAACCAGGATTGGCATTAAGGGTGAGAAGTAACTCCTTGGAGTATAGAATGTAACATATTTTTGTGTTTGACATAGAAAGAACGCACTCCTAATTGCGTTTGGAGTCGAGACTGTATGGGACAATGAATGAATGGCTCTTAGGACGCGTATCTGGCATCCCCTGCACATTTTGCAGGGGCGGATGACATCATCACCAACTTGGCAAAGGAGCGAGAGACCCTGGGATCGAGATCATCGAACGTACTCCCTAATCTTTGATTATTACTAATTTAAAGTATGTTAATTGTAAATAAAAAGAAAAAATCTTCCTGGAGTCGAGAGATTTGTTTTGAATGCCGCTTGATTCTGCTTCGCAGTAAAGTTTTCATCGGCCCTCGTAATTGCTTTTCATAAATAATTTATTTTAACTATTAATTGTTTAACGTTTGCCTTCCATCTCTCCGACCAACACTCAGGGTCCTAAAATAACTGAGGAGAAGGTGTTGCCTTTGTTTTAACATCTGCAAATGTGAATCGCATGACCACGTCTAAATGGCGGCTTCGTCTGAAATTTGGGGACGTAAAATAACCACTAAAGACGTAACAAACCCCGACTGTGATCACCCTCAGTGCCGGCATGTGGCCGGCTTGGTGTGATTCTCTGAAAGGTTTTCTCTCAGTCAATGACATCACAACTCTGTATAGTAGCCAGAAGTCAATGGGATTTGCCGGTTGCTGGAAAAACACGCAAAACGTAGAACTATTGAATCTAACATTGTAATTTAGTTATGAACGATTAACGTTTGTATTATTCGTGGTGTCAGGGTTTAAAGAAATACAAAGGATGACGTCGAGCTATCGCAACGTGTTTTATGAAGACAAGCACATCTGCAATAAAGGCCGCGCGCGGTACCAACTGGACTTGGCTCGATACAAGAACTTTCCAGTGTCACAAGACTTTGCATCTGCTGTTTGCCTTTTGCCGACGCAATATGATAGCAGAGTTTACTTTAACTTTATTGAGAAGTGGGGAACGGTGAGTAGTTTGATACCAATTGATCAGGACGATACAATAACATCGTGGAGGACTATCTGCCCTAACTGCATCGCCGTTCGCAGTTTGATGCGGCAGCCGTCGTGTTGTTTCTAGTCTTTTTTGATAATTAATGTATGTGTTCCTCATGTTTGATGTTATTTTTTATAATATTTTCAAAAACTCATTAATATTTCACAAGCCCATTGACCTATCAAATGGTCGTTAAACTAAAAACATCACTTGCAGTGGTTTTAAAACCCGATAAAACCTCCTCCTTATTAGTATGCGGTGTTTAATGTTTTTCTCGTATGCTAATATTCTTGAAACGAGCTTTTCCCGGAATGTTTTTCAAGCCGTTCAAAAAAAACTCCCAGCACGTGTTTTATCGGGTCTAAAACCAATAAAACACTGCTACTGGTGTTCTAAACATTACTTAAATGTATACGAACCACTGTAATTGGTTGTTGCTGTAGTGGCTCCCCTGCCTGAGTGTCTTCTGTATATTTATTTCATGGCAAAGCTCAACAAATAAATAAATAATATTCGTTTGGATAGGAGCATACTACTGACAAGGATACATAACGGCTCATTTTGGTCAATATCTGTTCGGAAAGCATATCCCACTTTTGAAATTCGGATTACGTTGGTAAGAACAACTAAAATAGTGTTCATTTTCAGCGAAATATCACCTTAAACTTTCGTAACATTGAAAAACCTGCTCCCCTATTTTTTTTTTGGGGGGGGGGGCAAAATGAAGTGCCCTACTATTTTCAGACTGTCATTACCTGCTCCTAAAAGGGCCTTTTGTACTAAATGGTCACATGGTAAAATATCCGCCATACTGGATGGCAAGAAGCGTGGCATCCTCCACTGGGACATCGAGAAAAAAAGGAAAGTCAAGCTTGACAGGTTGAAATTCTTTTGTGTTCGAATCTACTACATTCTTTTACCATTCAGTATGGTGGATTTTGTACTAAGTGACCAGTTAGTGCAAAAGGCCCATTCGGATAATAAGATTCCGTTCACAAACCTTTCTGCGATTTAAAGTTTCAGTATCAAACCGCGTTAGTTTACACAAATTTGCCTTTAGAGACGCTAATAGCGGAGACAATATGTAATTTTTCTCAAACGTTCTCGTTGGGTGGCCCTGGGTGAAAAATATAAAAAATGTAATTTGTTAACCCACAGAGCACCAAAAAGATCTCTGGGAACTCGTTCAAAGGTCACCGTTTGTTCCGGGTCGCATTGGAATTTGGAATTGTTGGTTTTTGTGGAGGAAGGAAAACCGGAGTACCCGGAGAAAAACCCTCGGAGCAAGGACGAGAACCAACAGCAAACTCAACCCACATATGACGCCGAGTCTGGGAATTGTAGCCTGCGTGCAGACGTCTCGTATTTCCTTTGTTGCACTCGGAACAAAGGAAATAAGAGATGTCTGCACGCAGGCTAGCCGTGAGGGAATCAAACCCGGGCCACATTGGTGGGAGGCGAGTGCCTTCACCACTGCGCCATCCCTGCTGGGTGAAGGGAAAATTTTAAGAAACAAGAACACAGTATAAATGTCACTTTACAATTGAGCTGTTGCAGCAACAACAAAAGTAATCATTCAATAAATGAGATAAAATGATTGAAATGAGAAAGTGACAACCGAAATTGTGACTCAGTGTACATTATCTAACTCGTAGAAGTAATGATTTACACCTTCCTCGCGTGCGTACCAATTGGGGCAAGCAAACTTTTATTTATCAAGCCTCTAAGGACTGGAACAGCTTAGACAATGACTTTAAAAACATCAAATCATTGTCCCTTTTTAAGGCAAAGCTTAAAAGTTTGTGAATGATGATTTTTTAGCTATTTTTAAATTCGTTTGATCTTGTGAAATAATTTTTAGGTAATTTTATTTTTTATTTCATTTTTAATTTGCTGGGCCCCACTGAAAACCGCCAAGGCGAGTGGGCTCCCTGGATAATTATAATTATTATTATTATTATTATTATTATTATTATTATTATTATTATTATTATTATTATTATCATTATTACTATTATTATTATTATTATTATTACTATTATTATTATTATTATTATTATTATTATTATTATTATTATTATTATTATAAAGACTGAACAAGTAATTATTGAAATAGTCCTGTTTACCTCATGTTGCAGCACATTGTCGTGGAGGTGGAACTGGGAGAGAAAAGAATTGAGCGCTTCAAGAGTTCAAACACTGAGTTCACCAAGTATGCTATGGAAAACGTAAGGACAGGGTTATGCATTTGTTTTATATTAATTTTTTCAAAAAGAGCAGTTTTCAATTGTGTCGAAAGTAATTTCGCGTTTGCTTTGGTTTTGCATTACTGCGCTCTGTGATTGGTTGACAAAACTCGCGCCACCATCTCTACCAATGGGAATCCAAACCAAAACCAATCGTGTTCTGGCCGCACGCGTTTTCCCGCGCTTGGCCCTAGTTACATGTATTTGCTTTGAATTCTGATTGGCTCGTTGTGTTCTTCACGTCTGTTGCGTTTAGCCAGAGTAATTACTTTGGTTTTGGAAACTAAACTAAGTGTCGGTGGTTTCTTTTTTTCAACGTTTGCACATTTTATTTGTAATGGGAAGAGCTAGAATTGTTCACCAGGTTCTAAACTGGTTGCCAAATGGTTGGCGAACAGTGGGATGATCAAGGAAAACCTAGAATAGTACCTTCTCAAAGGCATTGATAATTCAAAACAAAGGAAATCGCCAAAGGGAACGGTCGTTTGGAACACTTCAAATGTAAATTTGAATTTCTCTCAGTGGTATGAGAAGGTATATCAAACACTCAAGAAAGTGTTTCATTCAAACACCGAGGAGAGGATTGAAAAAAAAAAAGGACGCTGAAGCTGATTGAAATTTTTTAAACCAATTTTGGGATGTTCAGAAATCGGATAATATAGTACATCACAGAGGAAAAAAATATTTAGCAGGGTGGATATGACATGGATTGAGGCACAAGGCTCAGCAAAAAAACAGTGGCCGCTGGAAAAGACTTCCGTCCGTGCTGCCCTATGCACCTGTGAAGAGGTGTGACTGGGTTATGTGTGCGTCAGTGTGTATCTAATCTAACACTTGGAAGTACAAGTAGAGACGTATGTCTGCCTAGGTACAAGGTGGGGACCCCGCTTGGAATTGTAAAAGGTTCTTTAAGCAGGTTACTAGACTTCAGGCTGAACGACAGTGTATGTGCGCCTGGAACATTAATACTAATGAAAACAGCAGCTTCCCCACCTCTCTGAACGCCGACCGGAGTGTTAAGTTACTGAGCTCTCAGATCACTTACGCAATTGTTTTGTAGGTGGCTAAGTCCGTAGCCGTGTCTGGACGTTACATGGGATACAGGACCTCTCTGAAAGTCAACATTAAAGCGTTTAAACAATCCATGTCCCGAGGCACCAGATTCGGTCACAACAAGGTGGAGTTTAAGTCTGGAGGACCCAACTTGCCGGAGCCCATTGGCTTGAAGCTAGTCCCCATTTACGAGGCTTTTGGTGATTATTTCTACAAACTCATTCACCAACGCCATTCCAATCGTTGCCTTAGCTCTCCCTCGCTTCTGAAAAGGAGAAAAATATACGTTCAGAGGGCCTTGAATGAATATCCCCGCCTTAAGAATGCTAAAAACCCTGTAGGTGAGTTGAAGTTTAACTGCGAGATTATTCAGCGATCGAACACCTGATAGTAGACCAACACAGAGCAAAGACAGACCCCGAATGAAAGTTACGTTCACAATGGACCACAAATACAAACACTTTATTTGAGATAAGCACTATGATAACCACAATAAAGACTATATTTGCGAAAGAGACCGTTTTACTTCCAACTAATCAAACGGGGGTTGGGGGGATGTAATGGCGTGGCCGTTGGTAAGGGACTGAACCACAGATCCGGGATATTAGTAACTCGGATTGACGGGAACGAGGCTTTGTAAACATGTAATGTATTCGTCTAACTGTGAGGTGGTTAACATTTAGGATTAAGTATGTTGGTCGAAGGGTACCTCTGACTACCAAACTTGCAACACAAGAAATTATGGTAGTGCCGGGTTATGAGAGGAACACGTTGCAAGTGATTCCTGGATTGGTTACGTGAGATCCTCAGGAGAGGATGGCCTGAGAATTATTTCCTCTGATTGTTGAAAATTACAAGAACAACAATGGCAGCAAGAAAAGTAACAACAAGCGATCGACAAGTGAAGATCCTTAGCTCGGAAAAACGAAGATCTCTAGTTTTCGAAAACGCTCACCAAAGTGGAAATGCCCCGATGGTACACTTACTAAATAACATGGTTTGAATGGGATTATAATCAGTAACAATATTAGTTACTTTTCTGTGTTATTTTCAGATCCTGAAGTAAGGATCCCTGTGACATGGCCGTTGGGTACGTACGGTCTTCCAATGCCAAACGCAGGATGCCCAAGGGGAACAGAGGTCAGTTGGCACAGTGGAGCCCGTTATCACGACACCGAGGATTCCAGCTCAAGGAACACTTGGTCATCGCCCTACCATTTGGCGGGACATAAGGCGGCGAACGACATGGAACGGAAATTTTGCATAAAAACACTGGCCAGGGCGTCCGAATACAGCCTTAACTGGCCTAAAGGACAGTACTGTATTCTGAAGAAGGGCTCTTGTCCTAGAGGTCGGGTAAACTCTTCTTCCTAAGTTACTCACGTTAATGCAGTTAACGTGTTGTCATCAGCTTGCTGAGACAATGCTTGTTCTTGTAGTTAATGAGATGCTAACTTTATGAACCACGGGAAATAGGTAAAAGAGAGGAGTAATAAACCACTTTATTACACCCATTTTGGAATCACTGGTGATCATTGCAATCTGATTGGCTGTCAACAGTGCAATTTATTCACGAATCACACCATTCTTTTTGCTCCAAATTGCATCCTTCTTTTAGCCCATCGAAATAAAAATGCAATAATAATAACCAATTAAAAACCGAGTTTCCGGAAGTGGATAAATAAGACAAAAAACTCTGTGATTTTAAAATGGGTGTAATAAAGTAGTAATTGAACTTCGTGTTGTACAATTTTGGTCTAAAATTATACTTGTGATTTCAAATAAGATTTTAAAAATGTATATTATTATTATTATTATTATTATTATTATTATTATTATTATTATTATTACTATTATTATTATTATTATAATGCGAATTAGGCAGCATTTACACATTAAAGGCACTGAAGTCTGTTTAAAAGCAAGGTAACTCCCAGCCTCACTTCCAATTTCAGGCCAGGTCACTAAGCACATAACCGTAATATAGACTATTGTGTGTATCCGTGAGAGATTTTGCTAGTCGCTTTGAAGGAGGTCCGTTTAGTTTAATATCTAATTCTGACGACGACGTTTTTGTTTGTTACTAACGTTCGTTTGTCTAAACATTAAGCCCCAAAAAATTATGTCGCCCAAGGATATGCGAGAGAGAACATGCAATACTCGACTGAACGAGTTACAAGAGGAAATGTTCGTAGTTTTCTGTTTGCATTTTGTTGATAACTTCCACGAATAAGGAAGTGCAGGTATGGAACCGATTTAAATAACAGATACCAGGTCACCCTTAACTGCCTATTAATTCATTTTATTTATACATTCTACAATTTGTGATATCATACAGGTTTCCACTCGGGATGGATTTTTTGGGACGACGAAGATTCACGCAATAGAAATGGGTACAGCGGGCAGCTACCAGACGGCTCCTATGGCAGAGACACCACAATTTACTATTGCTGTCGATCAGATGGACACGCAACCAATGCCATCATTCTCCCCACCGAATCCCCCTTCGTCCTGCTCAAGTCCAACACCCATCTGTGCCAGCGCGTCAGAGGCATGTATGTCAGAAGCGAGTTCTTTTTCTGGGACTGTGAAGATTCGTCAACTAGAAATACCGCTGGTGGCTTTAGGCCATACTCAGATGTCGGGAGAGATATCCGCATTCATTACTGCTACTACTATCGTTAATAGCAGTAATCACATCACTCACTTGGTCACTCAGTAGAATCCACTGAACGAAAAACACTGAGATGACGTGTCGTGACTTTGAAACATGTTGCGCAAGGCAACTGTATTGATTTCTTAAACAATAAAGAAACGCTATCATTGAAACTGTACTTTTGCTTGTTTTTGTTCTTTTAGGATCCTTTATAGGCTCCTAGCGGTCACTTTGCTCAGTACCCGTTGGGTTACCTTGTTGAAGGACGTTGCCTCCACCCCCACCCCGCAAGGTTTTTCGCGTAGTTTATCACTACAGAGGAAAAGTAGATCTAAGCAAGGAATAGTGAAATCCGAAATGAAATTGGTGGCAATAAGTTAACCACACATTTTTCAGAGATAATTAAGCTACAATAACTCAAAAAAGCTGTCAAAAACAAAACAATGGATGGACTTCTTTTTTTTTTTTTACAAATAGGTTACCCCAATTTTTCTTTTGGAATTCAATAACACCTGCTACGATCTTCATTTCCTGCATACTCATAAACCGCACAAAAATACCTTTGAATTAAAAGTCACCTACCAAAAGAAATTAGAGTTTCTCAGACCATTCCGAGATGCGCAGAACGTGTGCGCAGTAGCGAAAGGCAGCACCATCCCCAAATACAATAATCAACGTGTCTTCCCAAAAAAGTCGTTTTTACCAGTTTTCTCTAAGATACAAGGGAAGGCCAACTTTTTCAACTAAGTTGGTATCAGTTTCATCTTGGCCATCCACAGCCAAATACTTGTATGAATAGTTTCCATGCACTACATTATAGCCGTGGTAAGGAAAAAGAGGCCACTTTTAATCTGGAGCTCAGATTTTTTCGGAGTTTCCATTTGATGCAAAAACTTATCATGCTGCTATTTCTACAAAGACTCACTTTGGTGGTTGCATTTTTAATTTCGTTTACTTTTACAAAAAATCGTCCTCCAGTTTTTCAAAGTGAAAAGAAGTAATCAGTTATTAACCAGTTTGTTTTGTGCTTTCAACTTTCTGAATTTTTTTTTAGTTTTTTAATAATGGTCAAATGCAAGTGACGAAGTTAACAACAAAGAACGCAAGTGTTGCTCCACGGCCAGCGGTGTCTCTTTGGGCACATGTACCAGAATTCCACATGCTCACGGAATATGTAACGTTCTTGCTGAGTAGGCCCAGCCAGCATTTGCATAGCAGTTTTTTGGAGCCAGGAAGCTTCTGTTTTCCCCCCTCCCTCCCTCCCCCACTCTGTCTTTTCCACTGTTTTATCAGTGTGACGGGTGCCTGTCTTCCCTTGAGGGCCTGGGGGATCATGGCTGGTTTGCCAGGATTTGCCAGCCATGGGAGCATTCTTAGTCTAGGAGCCGGCTGCCAATAGTGGAAGCTCCTGGATATCGCAGGCCCCCAACTTCCACTTAGCAACGCGGTCGTTAATTTTTGCCATATTAGGGTCATATTACACACGTTACAAAATACACAAAATACAGGTTTTCAAGTGAAAGGTAAAAAATGTGAGGACTACTAAACGAAACCACGAAGCTTATATGAAATTAGGTTTCCTCACAAAATTCAAGAGTGAACGATCAAATGGATGAGCAAGAGGAAGAAGATCGGAGGACAAACTCTATGTTATAAAATTAATAGTTCTTATTATTATTAGATTTGATAATTAGTTTTTGTTGAATTAATCCAGGCAGTGGCTAGGTTGATTTGACTCTTTAACAAACTCGGTGCACGTCTAAAAGATGAGAAATATTAAAGGCATTTCTGCAAATTTTCACTGGCCCTGTTTCAAAGAAATGGTCCATCTTTAAAGCAACACAAGGCAATTTCATACACTGACAACAGTAATCGGTGAAAAAAAACCCAGGTGTGTCACAAAGATCAGAATAAAATATCGCCGATACCTGGCATCTGCTGGTGATTAAATTTGCCGTCATTCGTCTTGTGTGCTTTATATTCTCGTCACCAACTAATTGAATCAATCAGGCTGCATCATTTAATCATATCAGTTCTAATTTTTCAATTGCAGACACCAATGACAATCGTCATCTGGTGTACCCGTATTACCGTAGTGATGGTGTAATTTGCTTGTGGCTTGCACTGGTGATCAAATACACCAAAATTGATTTAGAAAAATTGCCTAATATTTCGCTGAAGCTACTGATGTAAAAAATCCATGACCAGTTTTTTATGACCCGTGGATTTATTTGCTATTGAGCACAAATACCGATCTTGTACCCAGAGTTCTGAGGTTGTTTGGCCAGCGGTTGGTCGCCAGGAGAGACTCTGGGGAACTGAAATTTTATTACCACGGGATTTCTGCAGTAAAAAAAATGCAAGCCGTTACGAGGCGGCCAATCAAAAAATTTCTCTCTTGCTTGGAATTCCCCAGAGTCTCTCCTGGCGACCCAACCGCTGGCCAAAGAGCCCGAGGACTCTGAATACGAGATTGCACAAAGCCTAACATGTTCATCTAACCCGCTAAAGAGATAATAACGAATGAGAAATGAAGTTACTCACCGTTCAGTTCATAGTGTCTTTACTTCTGTCTTTACTGTGTTCCAATATTAAAACCACACTGATGACAAGTGAATATGCCTGCATATTCACTTGAGCAACGCTCGATCACGGATGGGAGTCCAACTGCGCTATAACCCTGTAGTTTTGTGTCAGACCTGCATCAAGTCACTGTCATGTACCTTTACTGACAAGACAGAAGACGGCTCCTTTCCTCTATGTTAAACCAATTCCATCAATTTCGGAAAGCCCAAATTAAACACGCTTCCTTCACGCTACAAAACATCCCCCATTTCCTGCTTACGTATTACAAACTCGGCACCAATGCGTGCGCGACTTATTATTATTCAAAATGGCGTCGAAACCTCGTTACCAGGATCTTCGCGGTTGTCTTCTCCGTACCGCCATTTTGAATTTTTATCGAGAAGACCGTGGGGAGCTGGGAAGGATGTCCCAAAAAGGAGAACTTTCCGCTTGTCTACACATCCCATAAATTCATAGGACCGGGCCATGGATTACAAATATATTCTTTATTCAAGCACTTTTCAAGCCATCCTCTAAACCGTCCAAGATTTCTCATTTCCTAAGTGGAGAAATAAAATCTGTTTCTGTTAAAAACGTATCGCCTTATGACTAGAGGCAGAATGTGTGGAGATTAGCTAGAAACTGTGCAACAGAAGCGCATAAACGCTTTCAAAAAAAAAAAAAAGGTAAAATATGCACATCATCAAATAATTCAGCGTGATCAGTGCCAAAGCTCTCCCTCCTTCACGACTTGGGTTATTCTTACACAGAGGTAAACCCGGCGTTTGCGTTACAAACGTTGAAACGGAACCTCCAAAACTATGAAAGTTTCGAAGAGCACCCAAGTCGCTCTCAATAGAAGTCGTCCATCCATCGAACCCACTCCTTCCGAAAAATTCTAGGAGAAATTGAAAGCTACAACAGCACCAAATAATACATATATCTTATTCGATGGTTTTACATATAATACGCGCGGATATTTTGCGAGTTGCGTAGTATTTAGGAAAATACGAGCAATGAGCAAAATGTCCATGAGTATTATATGTAAAACCATCGAATAAGAGATTTATTATTCCACTACAAAAAAATTTTGTTATTTTGGCTTCTCTGATTTGGTAACAGTTTTGAAATACACCCGGCATTAACTGTCCATCGGTATATGGCGCGTGCGAATGACGTAAACAACACAGAAAGCCAGTTAAATGTCTTTAATTTGATTGGATAAAATGAAAAGATAAACGACAAGTGATTGGCATGCTAAAAACTTGTTTTCGAGCTTGCATCATTTCAAAAACTATTCTTCGTCCAGTCCGGCCATTGTTGCTCCTTTTTTCTGCCTTTTCCGTCCTCATTCGCTCTGTTGTCAACCGGTCAAACCAGGACACTACAGTGTATTACGGTCTCATATTTTGCGCGTTCTCTTGACGTTATTTGGTGAAATGACATAATAGTGGAATAATAAAAAAATCTACTTTAAACATATTTCTTCGGTTAGCAAAAAAAGACCTGATTACGCCAACCTTTCTAAAGCATGTAATGTAATAATAAAAATAATAAAATACACACTGGTCCATGATTATCTGATGATCGACTTGGGAGATTGTGCAAAAAGGGGAAGCATGGGAGCTTGGGGGGAGGAGGGGGGCTTTAGACTAAATCATGAGAACAATTTTAAGCCACTACCAAAATATTTATTACAAAATAATATCATATTGCCTTAATTAAAATAGAGAACATATCCATTTTAGAGAAATAGCTCATTGATCACGAGGTTATTTTGATTGAAAAAAAGAAACTGTACAAAATGAAAAACCTTTCCAGAGGTGAGTTGATTTCTTCAAGAAAACTTGACTATCTAATTGAACTAAGACCCTGAGATATAAAAGTGATTTTTAAAAAGTATCAGAAATACAAAGCAATATCGACATCGACTAATTAAAATAAATAAGTGTTCAAAGGCCTTACACCTATCATAACATTAAATAGTTTTAAACGACAAAAAAAAAAAGAAAGCCTATATACAACGAAGCCTTGCCCAGCAAGGATCAACTACGACATTTCTGGTTCTATGATACCTTAACCCTTTCCTGCCTAGGATCCACTAAAATTGGTCCTCAAATCCTAACTTGGAAAATATTTGATCAATTGCAGTAAAATTTTGTCAGCAAACTGGTCTTGAAAAGATCTTTGCACTTAAAGAAAAAAAATGATATCACCTTGTATCTGGGATGTGGCTTACCACCCCTACAATTTTATGATTTTTTTTTAACTCAATGTACTTATGGACTTGGGCATTTCTAAGGTGGTTCTATGAAGTTAAAACCTCCAAATGAAGCTGCAGCTTGGGGATAGACCTATCTCAAGTGAAATTTTGTACTTTTTAATTTTGACGTTTTAAAACCATTTCTGTCAAAGACCTGACTTCCTTCAGTTATCTTGATATGTGGAATGAATTTCACCCATCAAGACCTCTCAAATGGTACATGATCACACATGAGCGCTGTGCTTTTCTTTGCCGTTTTGGAAAATTGGGCCAAGAAAGCTTATTAGGCTGGAAAGGGTTAAAGAAATTAAAAAGTACTGTAGATGCTACAAAATTTTGTTAAACATGCTAAGGCTAACGAATGTACAAGTCCACACTAATTCGAATCAATTTAAAAACGGCATTCTTGCGTAAAAACGCTCTGATACACCCAGCAACGCTAAATACACAGACGAAACTGCGCACATTATCGCTGTGACATCTCCGTTTTCGAAACGTTCCGCTTTCGCTGTCCATACTAAAACAACTAGCCAGTATTTTCAAAAAGAATCGTTTTCGTTTGTTGAAAAAAGGCGCTTTCTAGTTTTTCAGTTTCTTGCGATGACGGAAGGCCAAAGAAGAGAAAAAGACGCGTTTTCAAATTTATTAGGATTAGTGTGGAGAAGGCCTATGACAAACCACAGATTCACTGTTAAAAAATTTCGTTCAGTTGATACCATAACAAAACTAAACCATCTTCTTGTACGTTCTACCATGCGAGAAAGACGTGGGCGACGAAGCATTCCTTGTAAGTCATGCGAAGTCTACAAATACGTGGAAACCAAAAGAAAGTCATAAACAACTTATTACCCTTTCAAGAATATCGATAGGTGCTCTAAATACCTCAGAAAAGTTATCTTGATTAACAGCTAAATTCTCCCGAACAGAATAGATAAAAATGTATAAGAGTAGTGAGGAGAAGCTTGCTTTTGATGTAGAGTTATTCTTTTCGACCAAAGACTCGTGAAAAGTCCACGCACTGGCGATGGTCGCAGTGAAATAACAGCTAGTTCTTAAGTTATGATCTAAGCGTAACGCCCTCTGTTGTTCTCCATACATCGATATTTATGTTTTTGTCGGAGAATTTGGCCTAAATGAAGTTAAAAACCCTTGATTAGTATATGATTTTGTTTCTTTTTCCATGAAAATTTGTAAAAGAATATAGAATAAGCTCTTCACAATATAATCTTAATGCCCTTGGTAACCAAGGTTGTTGCCTTACAGGGGCCCAGTAGCCTGGGGCACCAAAGAAAATGCTCTGGTTGCCTAATTTTATTGCAGGAAGACCTAACACTTCACATGTTAGGCTCCTAACTTCTCAGCTTTTGGCCTTGTGGGCTCCTTGAAATCTTTCTTTGGCAACAGACTTGGTAACCTTTCTGAAACTTGAATCGCAACAACTGAAAGCGCAAAGATGGCGTGCACTGCATTGTTACAAGACAGATGTATGATGATTGATACAAAATGTGACGTTTCATGCAATTTGCCTCGCTATCGATGGTGTATGGAGTGTAAAAAATCAATTCATTAGTTAATGACAAATCTTTGCCAAAGAAACTTTAGCAATCGCTATCTACTTACTTTGACAGTACCTTTAAGTCTCTATCCATATGTCCGTTTCTTTTGCGCTTAAAAAATAATACCTGGCGATATTTTAAGAAACTGCTAAAAGCTGGCCTACCAAGTCTCACACGGGCGAAGGTGCCCGCGAAGTCTTGGGAACTTCTAACATCACCGAAGGCCTGCGAAGAGACGCTTCACTGATTACAGAACCAGTCCGCGACCTCGCTTTTATACTCGCCCGGGAACCTCTTGCGCTATCCATGGACTGGTACGTAGTTCCTTTGATAAGCGCTTGTTTGATGCTCTCATCCATACCGGCCACGCCCATTTCACCGAACACCTAAGGGGAGGAGGGCGAGGGCAAATAAGGTAAAGCGTAGTTCGTCAAGTGAATTAAAAGTAACGGCACTTTTCGCTAGTTTATGTACTTGTAAGGAGGAGTGAGACATAGTGGAGTAAATTTTCTTTTTTACAGGACCAGTAAGAGGGCGAACTAGGACGTTAAAGTCTACGTTCAGATGTTACCATTATCACTCAGTGGAGGGGAGGGTGGGGAGGTCTTTCTGGCATGCAAAATTTTTTTTAACAAGGGTATATAAAATGCAGATATACAGTCGGACCTCTATTAAGCGGCCACCCTGGGGACTTTGAAAACTGGCCGCATAGAGGTTGGCCGTTGAATAGAGGTATCGAATACAGCACTTTACTGACAAAACAATAATTCGGGACTTTGGAAAATGGCCGCTTAATGGAGGGTGGTCGCTTAATAGAGGTCCGACTGTATAAAATGTGCGGACCAAAGATTTTAAAACATTACTAAAAAAATGACAAGCTCCCAGTTGGCATGATAGCTCAGTTGGTAGAGCAAAGCACTGGTATCGCAGAAGTCATGGGTTCGAATCCCGTTCAAGCCTGAATTTTTTCAGGATTTCTTTTCGCAGCTAGTTAAGTTGCGTACGCAACTGCGATGATATTTGAAAGAAATGTTTATTTTTTGAAATATTAAGAAGTACAATTCAACACCATCTTCTAACTCGATCTCTCACCATGTCATTGGCCTGAACGATAGAATAGTCTTAGTAAAACTAGTAATAATCAAAGATTAACGAGTGCGTTCGATGATCTCGATCCTAGGCTTTTTCCAAGTTGCTGATGACGTCATCCCCCCCGCAAAATCTGCGGGGGGTGCCAGATATGCGTCCCAAGATCCATTGATTGTCCCATACAATCTCGACTCCAAACGTAATAGCCTTCTTTCGAAATATAAAAATTCAATTTGATATCGAGTTCCACAGGACACAAACAACAGAAATGAATAAACATGATTATTCACTTTCCGTTGTTTTTGTCCTCTTAGCATCGCTGTCAAGCTGAATTTTGATATATCGAAAGAAGCCCATACGGAGTGCGTTCTTTCTTTGTCAAACGCAATAAGTAAGGTCAACAGGTATCCAAAAGCACACACAACAGAGATACGCCTTACTGACCTCCACAATAGCTCCATCAGGCAGTCTAAGGAAGTGCCTGAAAAGCTCTCTGAGTCCATCCAAATGAATGGTGTGTATAGACACGTGTGTAGTGATCTCACGGTGACCAGTCTTCTTTCGGTCCGAGGCTCCCATATCTGACTCGTCAATCTGTTGAGAGAAAGACTGGGTCAGATTACATCACCACAAAACCCAATGAAACTTCTGTTGTTCAGCTGAGTAAAATTTAATACGCAGCGGTTTGAAACGAGAAGTAGGAAAAATTTGTCAGGTGTGATTCGTTTACTGGTTTGGTAAGGGTTTACAAAGGGCAGTCTTTATGAAGAGCTGGCTGGCTCCACAACAAAATGCAGATTGCCATCAGTTAAACGTGCGCCAAAAAGCTAGGCAAACCACGACGCTCTCTAGTTTTCATTTTTCATCCCAAAATCTACATAACTTGTAATCATTGTTCCAGATAAGAGAATGGTATCAGGTCATAAACCCGAGAAAGCTGGCTTCTGGACCCGAACAAATGAAATGGTAAACTTAAGAAGATTTGGAAAGAACCACACCTTAAAACTCCTTAAAATAATCCATTCACTCTCTTACTCTGAAAGTTATCTGAAAAACTGAACGGGTCAGTTTTTAAAAGACAGTTTAGACGGTGTTTATTCAAACTACGTTCTAAGCCATTTTCAATTTTGCCAACAGTCATGTCTAAACAATGTCTGCTGCTGACAGCGACAAGAAGGCTTGCATCCCAGACTAGAAAAATATTTGTCTACTTAAAATAAAATGCTTATAAACAAATTTTGAGGACAACTGATTGTCTTAAGCCGCGGCCTAAATTATACTCTGTTTAAATAACTGGCCCAACAAGTGTTATTGCTTTGAAACCAGAAAAAAATTACACTGAAAGGAATTTAACAATTATGAAAAGAGAGACAAGAAATGAAGTCAGTTTTTAGAGCAATCCTAATCAAGGTCCCTGTCATGGTTATCTAAACTGCTTCACCCTTGAAAGCCGAAATAGTGACAAGTATCTAAATTCTCCTTACTATACCACTTCTCAATCAAACACACGGGTCAGGGGAGTAAAGGAAATGATCACCACAGATAAAATGTCTTGATTTTTAAACAAATTCTCCCAACTGGTACCACGCGAAATACAGAGAAAACTGTGAGGAGAGTACACATATTGATCAATATGGGGGCTTGGAGGCCACACCTGTTCCTCTTCCCAGATGTAGTCATACACAGCAGCTTTCCTCCTCTCTCCTTCCTCTCCTCTGAATTGCTCCGCCTTCTTGCACACATAACTCAGCTCCACATTGGAAATCTCCAGATCATAAGGGATGAAAAATTCATCCTCTCGGGCGTGGAGGCGGTGATACACGTCCATGAGGCGACCGTTGTTGTGGACACGCAGGAAGTAAAAGTATAGTACGACAGATGAGGTGAATATGGTGACAATATAGAGGAACACGGTGAGCACAATTCCCACGGCGCCGTTCTTCTCAAAACGATAGAAATGCAAGTAGAGCTTGAAGGCATCTCCTATGGGAACATCCCCTCCAAGGTTTAAATACCTAACACAAATGAAAACAAAATGCTTAAGCTTTTTTACTTCCAAGGGATAAGTCTGTTGCCTAAATGTTTCATAAGCAATGTTTGCTTTGTGAAAGCAATCACGCGCCCGAAGACGTCCCGAATGTTTTGAGACACGTTTCTAATTTCCATCGTTTAGACCCACCCAAATCACAACACCTCAAAACGCAGGCATCTTCATGGGAACATACTATCCAAGATTTAAACGCCTAGGATAAATAAAACAAAACTGAACATTTTTAATTGAAAGGAATGCATCTGTTGCCTTAGTTCTTGGCTGGACTTGTTCAGCAAAGAGTTATATTGTATAATTTTTTATCGTTCCTCGAGTAAATACTTTCGCTGACATAATGATCCCGTGAACCTCACCCAACCTAACTCGCTTGTGCCATTGATGCGCACAAGCGTCAAAGGCAGCGTGAACTTGCGTGACCTGTTCTCCCTGAACATGCGTGACAGAATTGCAAGCTACTGTACACACCTCATGAGTGCAGAATCCACAATAAGAATCCACGCCGGGTCTAACAGCACGTTTATCCCGTACGCCATGATGAACCGCGAGAAGATGTTAGGAGACGTGCCGAAAAAGCGCTGAAGCAGCCAGGAAAATATCACGGACAGACAGAAGAGGATGATGTTAAAGAACGGACCTATTACCACCATACTGATTTCCTCCCGAGTCTTAAGCAGTGTGCTCTGGTAATTCAGGTTCACTGTGTACGCCAGGAATTCATACCTACGTTCACAAGGAGAGACCACTATTAAAGGGGAAGTGTCATGGGATTTTTGGCCTTTTTTGTTAAAATAGTGAAATAAGTAAGACCTTCACTTAGCTGCAAAATAATCTAGAAAAACGAAAGAAACGAAATCAACTCAATTCTTGAAAGGACCAACTTGTGATCTGTTCTAGCGTATTTTGGAAACAAACATGCGAGAACTTGAAAAAACGTTAACCTAACATTTTTCAATTTTCTTTCTCTCTTTCTTTTTTTTTTTTGTTACTGTCACATACACGTACAAAATTTAGCCATACTTCTTCACAATACTACATACATATTACAATCATGTTATACAATAATTTTCCAATTTTCAATCCCCTCCCACCTACTCTGTCTCAGGCCAGAGTCACTAATCAACAGCTTTTTGCACTGAGGTGATAATTTATAACAAACTAGACAATTATTTTTTTGTTTCTGTTGACAAACAAACAATTTTGGGTTTTGAAATACTTCCCCTTTAAGCCCGGAGAAGGCGACCACTAAAGGCAATCGAGGCTCGAGGAGAGTTGACAAGGATTAAAGAACTTTACGAGCACTACGGAATTGAACGTTAAACTACGGAAACAGCTTGTGCTTTCGTCGATTCTAATGAAAATTCTCTCAGATTCAAAATGAGCTAATGGCGCGTAGAAGTGTAAGATGGGACGATAGTATGAAGTCTTGTCGCTAATTTTGGGAAAAATTGTACAGATACGAATTCATTAAATTTAGGATAGCTAATAAGTGCGCAAACGGGAATTCAACTCTTTTCGAGAGGAGCGATTTCTGTAGAAATTTGAGTAAATTCAACCCATTTAAGTACAAAAGAATCAACGCGAGCGTCAACCAGATGTATAATAACAAGAGAGTAAGAATGGTTTGGCAAACGCTCTAACAGCCGTTAAACGGAAACTTAACTAACGACATCTATCCAACAGATTAAAAAATAAGAACTCGAAGCAAAAATACATGTGTACAACCGATGCAAAGCGCGGAAAAACTTGCAACCGGCGGCAAGCGCGGGAAACCTAGCGCGGGAAATCTTGTAACCGGCGGCAAGCGCGGGAAAATCCAGATTACGTTTGTTCTGATTGGTCTCTTCGTACTTACTTGACAACAGGAACCGTGAGCGCTTGAAGGTAAAGCCACTGACCACCATAATGAGTGTACAGTCGTATCCACCAAGTGAAGGCAATCAGGAGCAACATGGCCCAGAATTCCCGGGAACGCCACTGGGAGAGGCCCAGCTCAGCCATCAGCTGACGGCCCACATATTGCATCTTCTCTCGGTCATAGCGAGGAATGTGCCCTTTATTGGACCATGGAGGTCTAAAGATGAGAATTGAAGCGAAAATGCGACACATTTATCAAAGCACGTGTACATTTTTTACGAGCACATGTACGATGCACATTTTCATTCGTGTGAATTAAATAAATTGACTTGACTTGACCTGACTTGGGGACGGCAAAGAGAAATTTTCATCCGAGTACCTGTTTCAATGGCCAAACTATATTGTGTTACATCTGATTTTGTCGCCTTTTTAACAACTACTATATTACGAAAAAAGCCAGCCAGTTTGTTGTAAGTTTTATCAAGAAAAAAAGCCTGTCATTTTCTCCCCATTTAAGGAGCTACCATGAAAAAAAGCAGCTCGTTTTTTCTCCGCAATTTTAACAAACGACTACGCTCGCAATTACCAACTTCTATGAAGACCTTCGACAATCAGCCTTTTTCCCACCATTTTAGCAGCCGGCAACGTTTACAAAAACAAGCACCCAAGGCTGAGTTGCTCGAAGCATGGTTAGCGCTAACCATTGGTTTAGAGGTATTAAAACCTATAGGTTGTCATGGTATTTAACCCGGGTTAGCGCTAACCACGCTCCGAGCATCTGGGCCCAATAGTTTTCCCGGTTTTAGCGGCTGAACGAGCAAGCGTGACATTTTCTCGCCAATAAAGCGCTTACAACTCTACCGAAGACCAATACTTACTGCACAGTAAAGGTATGTTCCTCTAGTTCTTCTAAATGAGTCAACTTCTTTCGCTTCTTCTTTCGTGTCGTGAGTGGTGTTTTTGGCAGCATGGTGAACATTTTCTTTGCGTGAACGTCCACTGGGTTGTTCAAGTGTTTCTGGGATGGAAAATTAACGCGCACAACATAAGCTATTTCAGAAATACCTCTTATTTCTAAGAACATCGTGAAAAAGTCTAACAAAATCAAGAATCTACAAACAAAGATTTTATATATCGTTTAATTCTTATTCTCTCGTGTGCAAGACAAAATTTATCACGTTTTCCTTTCGTCTCTTTGTTTAAAAGATTTTGCTCTACTTTATGTGCAAGTTCACCTTAAACGCGTTAATCCTTGGCACAAGATCAAGTAAAATTATCAAAAACTGAACTGGGAAAATTTGCTCCTATGGAACAAGCGTAGGTCAAAAGGCGCCCTCTTTCGTCGCAAAAATTTTAAGTTTTGTAACTTAATGAGACGCCATGTTTGCAATGTTTACACTCGCAGGTGCCTGATACCTGGGCTGAGTTGATCGAAGCATGGTTAGCGCTAACCATTGGTTAAGAGGTATTAAAACCTATAGGTTGTCATGGTATTTAACCCGGGTTAGCGCTAACCACGCTTCGAGCAACTGGGCCCAGAGCCTCACGGTTAACTATCGTCGGCTATCACGAATTTCTTTGGGCAGTTTGACAACCCACTTAAATAGTTGATAATAGTGGATGATAGTTTTGACTATCATTGACTATCATGCGCCGTTTGACCAGGGCTTAAAGGACCCTAGTCAGCCTCCGCTATTTTCGATGCCATCGAAATTATTGATATTGCGTGGTGAAGCAAAATCTTATTGCTTTACTGTAAGTTGTGGTCCTGAAAGTATGTTTCATTATCTTTAGTAGTTTTAGAGTAATTTCGTTCATTTCTACATGCTCCGAATAAAATATAATAGCCAAACTCTCGCATATAAACAAAAACAAAGGTGTGGCTGACTAGGGTCCTTTAAGAGTACCCTGAATCAAATTCCAACTGCGTATAACATCTTGTGTCATTAGCGCGCGTAAATAAGAGCATTGCGGTTTTGAGCTAAGCTCGGTAGAGCAACGATTGGTCGCTTTCTCCTAAACGGACATAGTGATCCCCTCTATTTATTTCATATACTTAGAGAAAAAGCGACTCGCCAGGATTAATTTTCTGGAACTATTAAACGAGTGTCACTTTCGCGAGGCTGAGTGTTTTAATAATTATGCCACAAGCTGGCAAAATGGTTATATACTACAGCTCCACAGCATGAAAACGAGCTTGGAGACCCGCTGTTTTTATTTATTTTCTTTGATGTACTCAATGTAAGGAACAACTGTGCAAAGCTTGAAAAAATTTTCAGAGCAACTAATTACCTAACACTGATGGTTACAAACCTTGTAGTACATGCCCGGCTGCCCTTTGACTGGGCGGAAGCCATCATCTTTTTTCAACATGAGCACTTCATCATCCGAGTAATCAGTCCCACTACCGTCACTAGAGGCGTCTATCTCAACTGCCTTGCGTGACATATGCATCGTCACGGGGCGTGACGCCCGGCGTGACGTAGCTGATGCGCGGCGCTGATCTCCCCCGTAGGAAGTACGGCGCTGGCGTAACTTCGTGTCCGGAACAGCAAGCGACTGAAGACAAAAAATAGAGATATTTTAATTCGCTTTACAGTTGACGGTTAGCGTGTGGGTAAAAAGAAATCCATTTTCCCATCCATTGATCTTGCTTTTCAATCAACAACTTGTTATTCATCATACCGTAATACACTAGCCCACCCCACCCTCACCCCCAATCGTCGTCCCCTAAATACAGACACCTGAACGCAGGTCAGTCATTTTCCTTTGTAAACTTCCCTTCACCCCATCTGCATCATTCTGTTAATACGACCAAATTTTCGGGGTCCTTTGGTGACCGGATTTAGCGGGTCCCACAGAAGTTCACTTCACATATAACAGGAGACAGTTCCTTGCATTTGTTAGTCAACGAAACTGAGTTTTAACTTACAGTTCTTCTCATATCCGGGACCTCCACCTGTAGGTTATGACTAGAACCCATGCCCTCCTTCTCCTCCACCGCCGTCTCAATGTGCGCTGTGCTTCCAAAGAAACTGGACCTAAAAAAATAGTAGGCAATAACTTTTTGAGTTTATCTCTGAAATAAAATGTGAACATGGTGTCCTCAATTACTAAAGGAAATTAACATTCAACGAAATACTGGTAACAGAACAGAAAATTTTCGAGTTCTACCGCCCTGTCCTCTTCCGTACGTTTGAGGGAAATTTAGTGAACAACAATGAACTTTAAACTGACTGTGAAGACGTTTTTTAAACGATTCTGAGCAAAGCCATTATTCCTTTGTATTCCATTTCTAATTCCTATGCCAGGACACAGGAATTTGAATCTTAGAAATGAAGTCATCTTGAGAATGATGTATTATTCAGTGAACGGCACAGGCATACTCGGAAAAAGGAAATCCGAGTGCTCCTATCAGGCATCGAGCCTAAGACCTTCTGATTACTTGTTCGGATGCTCTACCACTGAGCTACAGGAGACTCCTGGGAGCTAAGGCCATTATGGGGGGATATGATATCTGAGTCTGTAGATAAAACCCCAAATCTCAAGTTAAAGCTACCGAATAGTACTTTACTGTGGTTCTGTTCATTGCTTGTAAAGGGTGCTTCTTAAAGTTTAGTCTTACATGCAACTACTACAATGAAAGCGGCTGAGCAACATTTTACTGTGCTTCTCTCTGGATAAAACTCTTAAATGATACCACTAAAATAAGAACTACTGAGTAGTATTTAAATTGCGGCACTATTCATTTTCTAGAATTTTGCAAAACTTGAATTTCTTTTTCGCTTCAAACTAATGGCCACTCCTTGGAGTGAGGAGGTTCACTCACCCCATCAAACTGATCCTACTGCCGCGCCGAGTACTGGATGGAGAGGCAGACTTGAGATCCATCCGTGAACCAAAGATGGGCTCCTCTCCATCAATATTCTCTTCATCGAGATTTGTACGTGAAGGATAACTCAGAATTCCAGATGTGAACTGTAACTCCACCTCATACTCTTTTTGGCCAGCCATGTATCTGCAGAGAAAATGTAATAATAATAAAATGTAATCAAAATAAAATGTAACAGTTTTGCAAAATATTTTGAGCATCTTTGCAGCCTGGGGTGGGTACTTCCAGAAAATTTGGGTGGGTGTGTGGTGCGCTCCATGAAAGCCTTATCTTATTTCAGACTAAACTACGTGATTTTCCCTACCCTATTTCAGACCAGGCCCCAGTTGTTCAAAGAGCGGATAACTTTATCCAATGCATAAGTCGTCATCCAGTAGATAAAATGTACTCCAACCAATACATCTTATCTGCTGTATAGAGTTATCCACTCTTTGAACAACTGGAACCAGACCGTTAAATCAATACCATATTTCAGACTGTGCAAATCCTCCAAATCATCATGTTAACCCAATACGATAAAATATACAAAAAGCTAAATTGGTCAAAAGACTGAGATGTAAGCAGCAAACATGCCAGTAGGAGCTTTGTAGGCTTTCCAATCAAACTTTACTCTTGAAAACCATAACCTATTCCAGTCCAAAATGGTTAAAATCTATACCCCATTCCAGACCAAGAAGGCTCACAAACCATACACTTTGCTGCCACACATACCTATATAATAATTATGGCTTATAAATTGAACAGTTTTCAGCCCTTTAAACGAGCTTCTACTAAACAAAGGTTGCAGTTCCAATAGACCTGCACACACTTTACAAAAGCCCTTTTTTTGCACTGGATGCTCATAACCTGCAGATGCATTGTTTTTAAGGATTGGGAGCATTGTTCTGTTTTTCGTTCTTTTGCTCTTCTGACCAACCATACAAGACACTGCAAATGGGGCAAGTCGCCCCTTGAATTCCAGGTAGGAGGAAGGTTATGGCGCGTTTCAATGTCCACTACCAATCAGAGCACCCTGTCACTTCTACCTACATGTAGCTAGCACATAAACCTGTACAACTGAGAGGTCTTACCGGGGCAGTTTTACTATCTCAAAGTACAGATTACACAGCCAGTTTTCTAAATCTTCAGCCATCAGCTCTTCAATTTTCTCATGTTTGTCAATGTGAGGATCCATGTCACCTCGAAGGAATGGGGCCTTGTACCTAAAAAAGATTAAAAGAATTAAGTAAGAAAATTGGAGATCCGTAACCAGGATTCACGATGATAAAAAGAACTTCAAAACCTTCTCTGGTTAAAAATTGCAAAGATATGACCTTTCAACAACCATCCTGTTGTCTTCAATGGATGAAATATGAAGAGAGTATGAAACGAGGACTAATAAATACAAAAATTTACAATACAGGTGATAAGAAAAACAGTTGAAGACAACAAGACGGTTGTTGAAAGCTCATATCTTTTCAATTTTTAACCAGAGAAGGTTTTAATGTTTTTTGATCATTAAAAGAATTATTGTTAATTAGTACTACATAAATCAACGGCAGTTTTCTATGGTCTATACTCTATAGACCACACAACGACTTCATAAAATGTTCAAAACTCAAGTGGAAAAAGCAGGAGCAGAATTGGACATCGGAAATGAATGTTCTGCCCCCTATGTACAAATTACAAAGAAGCACAGCTACATTGTACGTATAACTTACTTTCCATCAACAATGTTGAACTCTCCATCACAAATGGGGAAACAGCCCCACCCCACCACCCTGTCTGTAGGTGTGACACTACCCCTGAGGATGAACAGCTCAAAGACAAGGATCATGCCTGGACGAATGTCTGGTCTGGAAGGACACACTGTAAACACGCTCTGGTCAATCTGAATAGAGAGAACATGAACAAAAATTACAGTCAATCCAGGTCACGCGTAAACAGTAATTCCAAGAATGAAATGAACATTCGAATTTCTCTTTGTAATGTCCGACGTGTGAATGAAATGTTGGACATCTCTCTGGAAATCGTTCCGAAAAAGATGCATTAACTGAAAAAAAGATTCAAAATACTTGGGAAACAATTGTTATTCTTGAAATATTCAATTTTGCAATGTAAAGAAAAATTCATAACTTTATACTGTCAATAAGCTAGGGAAATTTATACGGGAACTCTGAAATATCGTTGGCGATTTTGAAAACTGACATGTAAATTTCAAAACTCCGTTCAAATTTCAAAAACATCGTTCACGCGTGACCTGGGTTGACTGTAATGTCAACACATAACATACATGTAGGAAGGAGGGAATGGAGAAATTAACGAATAAACAAGCAAATCATCAAGTGAACAAATGAGTCACTGAAGGAGGAACGAAGGAAGGAAGGAATAAACATCACACTTGTCCCTTTGAGCATGCATCGGTGACAATACATGTACGGTAAGAAGGTAACTTTCTGTTCTTCATGTACATTTAAACAAATGTGGATGAAAGAAGTCTCATGGCACAGTGGGGGAAGGGGGGGGAGGGGTAAAATTCCCAGATGCTACATGCTACACAAATAGGTTTAGTGTGCGCATGCTGCCTTCTCTTTCTTACTTTTATTACAAGTAAACCAACCTTGATTTCAATATTAAAGAACTCTCCATCATGCTGAAGGGGCAATGTCGCTCCACCCCACTGCTGTCCTTTAAGGTTGGACCATTTAAGAACATGGCCACCCAAACGATCATACAGTGACACCATCAGGACATAACGACCAGCTGAGGAGAGGAAAGCCAAGTACAGTGTACGAGTTTTTGAGATTACAGCACGTGTGTTGCCATTTACTTCAGCTTAATAAAACATTTGCACATGACTTACAGTAATATGCCTTACTGCCCCTTTCAATAACATACTATGGACTCTAAACCTCAAACCATTTGCACGTTTTACTGCTGTCAATCATAATTACAGCAACAACTGGCTGACTACGAAAATACAGAAACCAACAAATCAGACCAGAATCCACCAATCAGAGCGCACGTCAACATGACCTTTTGACCCCATTGAGCCAAGAGCTTTTGTTTTCTTAGAGGTCTCCTGCAGTGATTGATGGCAGTGAAAAGCAAAATGGTTGGTTGAATCTTGAACTTCAGAGTCTGCATGTTATTGAAAGGTGCAGTAAAGTCACGGCTAAAAGACCCCTAAAAATAACTGCATTTACAACAAGGTGTAACATAATAATTATTTAAAAAACAATTCCCAGACCTGTCAACTCTCCCGGCTTTCCCGGGAGTCTCCAAGTTTTTCATCAAATCTCCTGGTCTCCTGGTTAGAGCACCAAATCTCCCGGGAAATATCTACTGTGTCCTTTTGGAAATAGTTTCATTAATTTCGTTATTTTCGAGATGTCAAGAAGGGAAATGCTGGCTGCCCCTGAAGATTTCTAGACGTCTCCAGATTTTTGTACTCCGGGGGTTGGCAGGTATGAATATCCTAACCTTTAAAATATTAATGAATGTGTACAGTACCTGGCAACTTGTCTTTGACGCCTCTCAAACACTTGAGCTTAATCTGGATAGGCTGTGGCGTCCTGTTCCAATCCACCTTCCATCGTCGTCCCTTACTACCTCCATACTGACCATCAGCCAGGATCAGGTCTCCATACATAGCCTACACAATCAAAAACATCATTATGTAATATATCAAACATGAGAAAGCGTGTTTTATCAGATGTCCAAACACTGAGAAGTAGGTTGAAAAAATGAGGCACAGTCGAGTTTTTTTAAATGGCCTTTGAGGTGTTTGAATATCTGATGAAACACACTTTTGAGTGTTTGCTAATTGGCTTCTCAAATGATCAATAATTCTTGGAGAAATTCAAGGCTAAAGTTGACAAAATTTTATGGTAATTAGGATCACATATCCAAACCACGGTAACGGTAGTGATTTTCTTTGTTTTCTCTTGATGAATTATTAATGAGTTTGAGAAATGCATGTCGACTATTCAACCCCCATACCAATGCCAATTTTCTCCTCCCTGACCTCATGCATTTCTCATAGTTCAAGTTAATTGAGTCCTAAAGTGATGATGTTACAAAAACTAAATTTATGAAATTATGGGATATGTTGAGATATTTTGAAAGAGTATGATTAAACAATGCCTACTTGACAAAATTGTTTCCTCAGTTCTAGAACTGAGCCAAAAATAGAGGGATTTGTATGGAGTCCCTGGAGCATAACAGAGCTAAATTATCTCACCCCCAAATTGCAATAAGATGACGATTTTTGGCAAGAAGGCATTTATTATCATGCTCTTTCTGAACACCTTAATTAACAAATCCCATACAGTAATTTCATAAATTCAAATATTTATGACATGACACTTGAGTAGTCTTATTATTTCAGTAATCATGTTATTTGTTGACATGGCCTGTATGTTCAAGGTCACTATTGGCATTTATACCCTAGTTAAAATAATCCCATAAAGACTAAACAAGAAAGTAAGGCCCGGTTCAGACTTCGAACTTTTCATGAGCCGAACCTAATACCTCGAATTAAGTACATGAAAAGTTCGGCGTCTGAATCAGTTGGGAAGAGCTGTTTGAATTTGGAACGGCTCAGCCATTCTTCCCGCCTGCCTCAGCCGGGAATTTTAGCTTTGGAACGGCTTTGATTCAGACATCGAACTTTTCATGAGCTGAACCTAATGCATAAATTATTATAACGTATTTCAAATAAAAAAAATAAAAATATAAAACAAAACGCTGACATTTCAATTGATTTTGCTTCAAGTAAATAAGTTCGGCGTCTGAATCAAAAGGCTGTTTTTTCGTGATTTGGGCCGACCTTAATTTGAATTAAGTTCGGCTCATAAAAAGTTTGGCATCTGAACTGGGCCTAAGTGAAACCCATTACGGGTTCAAGAAGAGGAAAAATTTTACAACACTTGCCTTGACTTCACCCTTCCTTGCTGACAGGGATTTCAGCAGTTGCTCTTCCGCTCTACGGAATGATCGGTGTATCCTGTTCTGAATAAGTCGATCTTGCTGCATCATAAGGTCCTACAAAAAAAATTAAATTGTAGTAAATCAAATAAACAAACTAAAGAATCACAACAAACCATGTCTGAAAAATAATGACAGTATTTTATACCAATACTCTGGCAAAAAAGGAAAAAACTGGTAGTGTATGAACTACATAATTTTATGGAACTTTGTTGTACCTCTCCAGATAGAATGAATTACTAGCCTATGGAAAGGTAATTATGCAGTTCCACCCACCCCACCCCAAGGAAGGTCTTTGGAAATTCTTAGGGGGAGGGGAATCTTAAAAGCCAAAGTCTTAGAAGCAAAGTATGAAGCTGATCGCCGACCGGTTAGCTCAGTTGGTAGAGTGCCGGACTACCGTGCGGGAGGTCGTGGGTTCAAATCCCGGCCGGACCACCACACAGGGTCTTTAAATAACTGAGGAGAAAGTGCTGCCTTTGCTCTGACATCTGCAAATGGTTAGACTTTCTAGTCTTCTTGGATACGGACGATAAACCGTAGGCCCCGTCTCACAAACCTTGTTTGTAAAATAATTTAATAACTCTGTGGGACGTTAAAGAACCCACTCATTGTTCGCAAAGAGTAGGGGAGGTAGTTCCCAGTGTTGTGGTCTGGTCTTTGTGCGTATATTATCATGGTTGGGTGGGAAAATGCTCGGAGATGTAAGCTGCATTAAGCTACTCTAAAATCCGAGGGTAAATAAAGATTGATGATGATGATGATGATGATGATGATGATGATGATGATGATGAAGCTAAACTGGAACTTCCTGGGGGGGATGGGGGGTCTGAGCTCCCAAACTAAGAAACTGAGCTGTATGAATGTTCAGATTTGAACATGTATGTGTACATATTAGAGTGCTCAGTTTTCAATTGAGTGTTGTAAGACCAAAATCAAAGAAATTAGTTTGGCCAATCACAACAGACATAAACAGTGCAAAGAACCAATCAGATTTCGAAGCAAATACATTTCATTAATGTAAAGCATGGGAAAATGCGGCAATCAAGTCATGATTGTTTTTGGTGTTGTTTCTCATCACTAAAGCCGACAATACCAGTTGAAACTTTTACCTAAAACTTGTGGGCAATGGCACTACGAAACAAGTTTCAGCTGGCGTTGCACCATGTAACATGATCGGTTTCATAAAACTTTTTCAAACTTCCATTGCGAGACAAGTTTCACGAAGAGTAAAACCGCTTTCTACTACCGCAATGGGTTACAAAGGTCGCAGTGGTGAAAAAACAAGAGTTTCACGGTGTAACACCACTTTGTGAAACTGGTCTGGTTCGCCGTTGCACACAAGTTTCAGCTAAAAGTTTCACCGTGTAACATTGGCTTTAGTTGAAAAAGTGGTACAAGTTTTCCTACGCAATCACAGAGCCCAATACATCTACATACAGTTAATTTAATATCAAAAAGCAAAACCACAGCACATGTGAAATGCTTTCAAGGCTCAATCATCATGCTGTGTTATTTAAAGGGGAAGTATCATGGGGTTTTTTATATCTTTTGTTAAAAATGATGAAATAAGACCTTCAATCACCTGCCAAATAATTCTAGAATGACGAGAGGAACGAAATCAACTCAATTCTTGAAAGAAACAACTTGTGATCTGTTCTAGGGCATTTTGAAAACAAAAATGCGAGAACTTGAAAAACATTAGCTTGAAAACATTAACTTGAAAACATTTTTCAAGTTTCAATCCAAACCGGCCTTAACCCTGTCTCTGGCCAGAGGCACTAATCAACAGTTTTTTTGCACTGGGGTGATAATTTTTAACAAACTTGACAATAATTATTTCGTTGTTTCTGCTGACAGTCAAACATTTTTGGGTTTTGAAATGACAGCAAATTTTAGTGATACTTCCCCTTTAAAACTTGTCCATCTTGCTGTAATTTCAATTTGTGCTTTTGTGTTTTGTGCTCTACCTTAATCAATATAATATTAGTTCCATACTACCAACTCACCTCTCTCGCCTGTAGACGTTTCCGTTTTTCCCTCATCACTCTCATAACTTCTTTCCTGGCCTTTGCTTCTCTCATCAGTAAATCTTCCTGTCTCTCACGCTGTACTTTGGCCTGTTGTTGCTGATAAGCTATATGTTCATCCCGCAGACGGCGTTCTTCTTCCTTCAAACAAACAACGACAAAGCATTGTTAACTCCATTTAACACAGCTGGATGAGTGTTGATGCATGTATCTTTTAAGAGTGTTAAATATTTTCAATAATTATTATCAAGCAAAATTACACCTTATATTTGCCATTATGCATTTAGTTCAGTGCTTCAACTTACAGCTGTAATTCTCAGCAATCTTCTTTGTTACTTTGAAATCTTCATTAAACCTGGCCCAGTTCTTCAAAAGCCGCTTTACAGTTATAATGCTTATCCACAATAATTGCGGATTAACAGTAACATGTAACGGAGTTTTCATTTTTTTTTTTTTTTTCATTAAAAGTGTTTTTAAAGCTCCTTTTAAGCTAATCGTAAAGAAAGTCTATGTCAAAACTGAGGGACAAAAATCTTTTGGAAGAATCTTCACTGATAAGTAATTAAACTTGAACCAAAGTTCACATTAACACAGGGTTAGCTAATACTCAGGCTTTGAACAATTGGGCCCTGATGTGTTTAAATCAAGAAATACTGGTCACACAAGATCAACTTCATCGTACAACAAACACATGTAAGCATTCATACCTGAACCATCTCAAGCGATATGTTCCCAATCATAAGAATTTCCTCTTCCATTCTTTTCTCGAATTCGTCATCGTAATCATCAATAGGCTCATTAGCAAGCCCTTGCTTGAGTTCGTCAATTCGTCGCTGCTTGGCATGTTTCTCCTCAGGGAGTATTAGTGGTGGTGGAGCGGCTGTTGTCTCCAGTTCAGACTCGCCTCCATCTAATGTTCCCATCAGCATGTCAAGGTCTGGAAGATCATCATTCTTGGGAGGTACTAGAGGAACAAATGGGAGATTAAACCCTCCCCTCCTGGATTCTATCTCCTGTGTCTTTCCCACCCCTCCCAGCTGCTTGTGTGGTGTTGCTGACTGTCGTCATCAGGATCTGTAAGTTAGCCTGTGAACAAGCTCACAAGTTGGGTATATGGCAAAGAGAAAATTCAGCAAGTCAAGCGAGTCAAGCTTGGTCTGGAGTTGAGAAAGAAAGGGAGGGAGCCTGTGGACATTCTTTCCCTCACCCTCCCCCCCCTCCCATCCCCCCAGACTGAGCTTGCCTCACCAATTTTTCTCTTTGCCCTATAACCCAGTTCGGGGCCTCTTCACAGGCTACTGTGAGTGGGTTTCTTCACCCAGACACAACTCTTGACAGAACTTTATAACTTAACATGGATCTGTAATGATATCGGTAATTGTGGAATGCCAATATTATTGTTTTACATCACTGTCTCAACCCCTCTCAAAAACTAAAACTCAATGCTTTATGAACACATATTATTTATATACACCTGTTATATACAGTAGCAAGCAATTTAGATCACTTTGTGCATCATCAATTTAAAATACAAATAATAGCGAATACAATACCATAATCCCCCTCGTCGTCAGAAGCTGGCCAGTCATCGTCTTCTTCCACAGGAGGCCTGTTTGGGGGAGTATCCATTGATCGATACATCGCCCATGGAAGCTCATCATCAAGCTCCTCATACTTGGAATGATCCACCCCTGTCTCTGTTTCATTGGTAACTGTTGTCTCCAATGTCACTGGTTCCACAACCTCTCGCCTTGCTTCACCCTCTCCTCCCTCAGGCTTGACCTCACCCTCCCCACCCTCTGCACTCTCAGTTTTACCCTCATCCTCAATAGGCACAGCCACATGCTCTACATTCTCCGACTCTTCCACAGCAACAGAATCTGGTTTTTCTCCCTCTTTATCACCATCAGCTTTTTCAACAGGTTTTTCTTCTTCAGTATTACCGGTAGTTCCATCTTGTTTCTGCTCATCACTTGTTTCTTCACTTGTTATTGTGATGGCTGTTTCCTTTGTATCTGCCTCTTTTTCATCTTCAGCTGATTCTGTTTCTTTCTTTTCCTCTGCGCTTCCTTCTTCTTCTTTCACAGATTTCAGCTCCTGGAATAAAAATTGAAAAATTGTTTTACTGCATTAGGATCAACTTGCTGACTCATCACGCCAAATCTTATGACAATCTTGCATACATGTCAAACATGTCATACATGTCTTGTCAAAGACACAGGTCTTCCATTTCCTGAATAACAAAATAATGGTTTACCAGGTAAACAAAAAATTTATATGAGTAGAACCCGGTCAGGGCTACTATATACAAGGATAAGCTTAAACAGTGTTCACAAATGAAGGGGTGCACGGAATAAGGCCCTTAGTGACTTTTGATGTAAGATCAAATTCTCCTTTTGTTCCACAAGTGAATACAAGGCAATTTGGAAGGAGAATCTACCAAATGATCAGAAGTCACTAAGGGCTTTTTTCCAGGCACCCCTTCAAATATAAAGAGATTGACATCACAGATTTTCCTAGTGTGGGAAATCAGAATCTGGGATATATAATAAATTATTATAAACTGTAGTGTGTTAGGACCCATTCAACTTTCTTCTTGTCTATCCATGGTCAAGTTCCAGGGGGAAAATGTTGCTTTTGTAAGACTGATTGGCTCACCATAAAGGTTCTCCAAAAACAATGCAACTTGTTTTTTTTTTTTTTTTTGAAGGTATGTATAGAAAATTTCATTGAATGAGAATGAACCACTTTCCAAATAAAGTATACCAAAAATTTTTGGGGAGTGGCATTTGATTGTCAAATTCAGCGCTAGGACCGGTAGGCATTTGAACAGCTTTTTGGTCCTGTGGGATAGGAATTGGAACAAGCCAATTTTTCAAAAATTGAAATGCCCAGGGAGGTTGTCAGGGGGGGGGGGGGGATGGGGGAATGTTGAAGATTGAAATTGATTGGCACATAAATTCTCTTGAAGGTTAACAAAAATTCTCTAAGGTGAACAGATATAGCCAAATTCCCAGGTAGTCTAGTAGGCTTTATTTCCGCCGCTCCCACGGGTCGGGCTTTAATTTCCTTCCCGAGAAGAGACCCTCTTCAGGGGTGAGCATGGCCTCATTTCCCAAAAAGCCGCTGGTAATCAAGCCTACAGGTAGTCCACCTTAGAGAGACTTAACACAAACTGATCATCAACAGAAAGGGACCCCACTGTGGTTGCCTGGGTTAAATTCACTGGTCAGAGCACCCGCCATAAGATAGGGGTGGGATACCCACTTGGGACGCCTGATTTTAACAGCATTTGTTCATGGGACATATCAGAGTTCTTGCCCGTGTTGTGACATGATTTGTGTTCACCAAGTCTTCAAAGAATGCAGATACAGTCATGTATAAATACTGACAGTGAAGATGTAAGGTAAATTAATTCACTTAGCATATAAATGAAGCTTAAAAACTAGCAAGAAAATTTAAGAATTCACAACGTCTAGTACATATTTACCTCGGATCCAGTTGCTGCCGTAGAAGGTTGTTCTCCATCGCCTTTGTCTACACTCTCCGCTCTTATATCAGACAAAGTAGCCCGTCTACGTAAACCTCCTTCGCTCTCCGGTTGAGCTTCTTTCGTCGCTTCTCCCTCGCTTTCTTTCTTGTCGTCCTTCTTTTCTTCTCTGCTGCTCTCGCCTACTTCTTGAATCACGTTATCTCCTTCAACTGAAGCCTCGTCTTTCTTAACAACAATCTCCTCAAGCTCATCAGCCTGTTTCTCGTCTTTGATCTCTACAATAGTTTCCTTCGGCGTTTCGTCGCTTACAGACTCGCTTACTGCTACAACCTCTGGCTGAATTTCCGATGTATCGCTAACTCTACGAGCTGCTTTTTTCTTTCCCTTCTTTTTCCTTCCACCAGAAGAACCTCTGTCTTCATCCTCGTCATCTTCTTCTCCAATAGATTCACTACGTTTCTTCTTAGTAGCTTTTCCTTTTTTCTTCGCCTTGGATTTCTTTGCAACTCGCTCGATGTCCTCTTCCACATTGGAAGCAGCTGGATTTTCCTCTTCAATTTCTATAGAAGCTGCCGCGTCGCTCATTTTAACGGAAGATCACGGAATCAAACCTCAAAACTGCAAAATCCAAAACATAAAGCTGCATTCAAACCACAACCGCGAAGTCAAAATCTTCTCGTACAACAGGCAGAAATCACGTTGTAAACACAACAAAATTCGCGCCTACGATGGGTGGAATTCTAATCAGATCCTGGCAATCAAAGTCTTCTTCGACGAAGAAAAATGTACAAATAGCAAATATCAGCTCATTATGAAAGAGTTTGAAGAAAATCAGCGAAAATCTTTCACACAGACCGACAGAATATTACAAAGAAGTATGAGTTGCTGTCAGTCGCTGACCGGGTTGTGACGTCATTTCACGGTCAAACGGGAGAATCCTGCGTAGTTAGATAAACACGTCTCCCGAGCAACGATAAAACATTGACATTTAATTGCAGCATCTTTTGTCAAGAAGAATTGTTTCCTATTGTTTCATTGCGAGATTTCGTTGTCGTCAACTAAAAGCTTTTATATTTCCTCCTTGCCCTCCTTGAGGGCAGTTAATCAATTGAGCCTCTTCAACCGCGCGCGAATCGCGAAACAACGCAATTTACACATATGCACGGCTCAGCTGTGAAACGGAATCAAAAGCTAAAATAAATAAAAAATCGGTTTTTTTTTTCCTTGACAACCCTACAATGACTATTTCTTTCCCTCAGAAAGCCCATTGCTGGGGGGGGGGGGGGGGGGAAGCTATGTCACATACGCACTTTTCATTTGACAATCCAGGTCCTCAAATCGTGCAAATGATTTTTGTCTTTAGTTCAATTTGTTTCCCTTTATTTATTTGTGTGTTTTTGTTTGTTTGTTTGTTTGTTTGTTTCCTTTTTTGAAAGCTGTTGGAAGACTCCTATTGTGTGGCCTAATCTTTGCGCTTGTGGATGAATTTATAACCCGTGACAACTGAATTTAATCTGAAGTTTATTGAGAGCAGAGAGAGGAGACTTACCAATGCCAAAATATGTCTGGCGGCATCGGATATCGGATAGTGTGACGTTTCAATACTAGGAAGGTGGGTTAGAGATTACAATTTGTAATGTATCGCGTGATAAAGACATTACAAAGACATATTCTGATGCGTTCTGTGGTTCGTGTGAAGGTCTTGGTTACTTTTCGTTTGAAAAGTGCAAATCAATGGTGCAAATCCGTATAGCTTTGATGCCAATGAGACTGTTTATTCATATATTATCGATTCACAAAGGTTTCCCATCACTGTGAATGTGCATGTGAAAGATTACTGAATACAAGAAAAAAGCGGTGCTATTATGATACAAAAAGAAATAACTAAACAAACAAATAATATTATAATAAATATACAAAATCAGTGGGAGGGACTTAAATAGTTCGTCATAGCAGATTTGAAATCGTCCACAGATGGCTGATCTAATAAAAAAGAAGGTAGAATGTTTCATTGTTTAAGGTTCTGGTAAAGACGTTGTACTTGTAGGTGTTACTATTACTGCCAATGTTAATGAATTTACTGCTATGATAGGAGCGTGTAACACGCGCGGGGTGCGCAATGTACTCCGGGATATTGACTGTTGCCATTACTATTTCGAGTTTCCCAACTGCTTCTACGTGGTGTTTTCTGCAAATTCCATTCCCTTCACTGAGTAAATAACTCATTAGACTGCAAAGCATACTCTTTCCTCTTGAAATTCACGCAAGAAGATGCGAATCGCAGAACGTTCGACATGACGATCTCACCAGAGCATCTCTCCCAAGCGGCTCTCTCCAATTCCTTAACGGCTTATTCCAGTTGGACTACTCTTTTAGTAGACCACTCGTGTTCGTCCTTCGGACCAGCGCAAAAATTGCGGATTATTTTCACACTGTCTCGTAGTCTAATAACTAATGGAAATTCACAGAGCTTCTTTTCAGTTATCGCAAAACAACTTTTAAACCAATCAGCGGAGTGTGCATTCTCTTTTAGTTTTACAGTTGGATAATGCGATTCCAGAGTTTTGATTGGTGAAGCGGCCATGGCAAACAGTTATTAGTGAGATTTAGCAACGACGACTACGGCGGCAACGAGAACGTCAAAAAAGCAATAGTTAATAAGTAAAACAACTCTGCACGTGCATTTCACTTTTTGGTACATTTCTTTGCCGTCACTGCACGACTAGGACGGAGTGAAATTTCCTGATGGCACGTTTTATGAATAAACGACGACGAATTTTTCTTTCAAGTTGGGATAATCACGACGACGTTTGAAAAAACGCATATTTATTTTAGTAGTGACATTTCCGCTGCCATCGCCGTCGTATTTGCTAGAGCCCCCTATTATTAAAAGCTGGATCATTGTATAGAGCGGTTTCCAATTGTGTCGTTAAACCAAAACCAAAGTAATTACTCTGGCCAGTCGCAACAGACAACCCAACGAGCCAATCAGAATTCGAAGCAAATACATGTAACTGGCGCCAAGCGCGGGAAAACGCGTGCAGCGAAAACACGATTGGTTTTGGTTTGGATTCCCATTGGTTGAGAAAGTGGCGCGAGTTTTGTTAACCAATCACAGAGCGTAGCAATGTAAAACCAAAGCAAACGCGAAATTACTTTCGACACTCAATTGAAAACCGCTCTGATGCAATTCTAGCTATTTGATTGGCTTAGCGGCCATGGTATATGACCATAAGCCATGGCCGAGAAATAGCGACCATTAAATTGTCTTCTCGTTGTTCTTCCAAAGCGAAATCAGCAAGGTCTAGAAATATTTCTTGACATAACTGAGAGGGTCTCTCGTTCGGCTACTGCGCACGATGCGGGGTGCGGGGAAGTACAAACTTGCCCCCCACCAAACGTCTGTAAAATCTCGCGACTTTGCGGATGCATACCCTGCTTAGTTTTCAACATATCACTCTCAACCTTGACAACTTTATTGATCTTAAGGCGTTCTTTCCAGCGCTGTCAATAGATTTTCGGCAACTGGTCCATGTCAAAAATTTAAAAAACCCGCGTGCAAGGGTCTATTGCCTGAGCACTGCTCCATTGGTTCCAGGGAAACTTGGTCAACAAACACAGCCTTGGTTTCATGGGTTAATTGTCAATTTATTTACTCTCTTTATTACCTCACAAAAATAATTATGTATTTATTATTAACCAAAACCCAACAAAATTATAATTTATTTCAAGTTATGTATGTGTAAAGGCCCGTTTGAATGGTTTCAACATTTGCTTCCAAATGTCGGGGGCGTTTGAACAGGTCGTTCAACATTGTTGAAAGCGTAAAAATGTTAAAAGCTTGTTGAAAGTGTGTTGAATCAAATTTAAATCGGTTTAAACTTTCATTCAACATCGAACCAACATTTCCTTTGCTCTTGAAAATGTTAAATGGCGTTAACGTTGAAACTGTTTGATCTCTCCGTTTATCCAACATTTGCCCAACATCCGTTCAACTTTTTGCTCAACGAATGTTGGGCGAATGTTGTAACCGTTTAAACGGACCTTAGTTCTGTACGTAAGTATTAATAATAACTTAATAGTCATATATCATTTCAAAAAAATCGAACTCTTCGTTTGCGCACCCATTCGACAAACTGGTAACTGAAATATATACTGTACTTAACACTCTCTTATGTACATGTATGTTGTGTAATACATTAATGTAAAAAAAACTGTAAACCCAAAATCATAATCAATTTATTATTATCTACAGCTTATGTAAGAAAATAAATTACCTTTTTTGAGGAGCTTCTTATTAAATCAATGTCTTGCCATATAATAGAAACAAAAGTGCACGCAAGTTTTTTGTTAACCCAACTTGTAAAAAGACTTGTGGAAATTGGCCTAACAGAATAATTATTGCAAGTAGATACAACTTGCCTGTAAATTGGAAAATGCCTTTCATTGAAGCCAAGGGAACAATTTGCCAAGATTTACCGTGTAGGGAAGACAAATTATAAAACAAAAACTGGTCTAGACTTAATTAGGCATAAGTTGAGGCTTGATGAAAGTGGATGCAACTCATTGTGCAATGAATGCTGCAAATCAGCACAGGTTTCTGACTGGCAATAGGGAGCTTAGGCAACGACGACGGCAACGGCAACGACAACGCCACAAAACAATAGGTTTAATGAGCAAAAACAATCGCTCTGCACGTGCGTTTTACATTTTGGTACATTTCTTTGCTGCCCTCTGCAAAACAAAGTGAAATGACCACATTTAAGGTTTTGTGGAAAACGTGAACGCGCACGACGGTGAATTTTCATTTTCTTTCTTAACTTGTACGCCACTCCTACAAATTTGGTTCCTGGATAGTTCGCCATTTTTGTAAAAGTTGAGCAAGTTTAAATAATCGCGAAGTAGCACAAATGAAATAAAGTTATATTTCCAGGTGACGTTTTCGTTGCCGCTGCCGTCGTCGTTGAAACGACCTACCCTCCACGAGAGGACAATGATTAAAACAGGTCTAAAAATTAATCAAAATTGTGCATAAACTTAAGCTTGATGGAAGTGGATGCAAGTCATTGTGCAATGAATGCCACAAGTCAACACAGGTTTTTCTGACTGGCACTGACCCACAATAAATGATTTTGGAGCATGTTATACAAGTAATTATCATTATGTGCTTATTACCAGGATCTGAGAAAATAGAGGATGTTTTACAATGCTATTTAAGTTGAACCTGAAGTTGCAAATGTACAATTTAATCATCTCCTTTACGCTCACACAAAGGGGCTATTTACATGGAGGGAGGATAATCCTAGCACTAGGAAGATCTTAGAGGGCGGATCATCCTAGTGCCATTTGTTTTCTCTATTCAGTTCACATGCAAAAAGTTGTACTTGGCCCTAGCGCTACGATCTTCCAAGAGATAGGAACGTCCTTAGCTGAGAGCTAGGAAGATCCTAGCACTAGGAAGATACTAGTACCATGTAAACTGCTTTCGCTCGGAAGATCCTAGTACTAGGGACAAAAAGAACAAACATGGCGGCAGCCGGGCGTTCAGCTGCTCAAGACCGACAGTTATTCTTCTTTTCTTTCTCCACTTGCTAACCACTTCGGCCGAAATTTCTGCATGTAAAGCAAACGAAAAGTTCAAGTTTTCCGCCTTCTCGAATCTTCCTGGTGCTAGGATCTTCCTCCCTCCATGTAAACAGCCACAAAGACATGGCTCCAAGCTACAAACACAACATTTCAATCTCCTCAATAGAAACTCTTTAAACCCTAACAATGGCCAGCATTTAATTTTTCAATACCACAACTTACAGCTTGATTAAAATTTAATACACAGGTCAAGAAAATAAAGAAAACGATCCCCAAAAATGAAATGGCTTCAGCTGATGATTGAACAAATTCTCACAAGTAGTAACATAAGAAATATAGTGGAGAACTGTGGGGAGAAAATACAGGTTGATATCGGAGTTGAAAGGGTTAAGGCGGCTGAAACATTTTGACAGCATGGTAAACAGGCTAAAGAGTTTCTAAGGCAGAAGAGAAAAGTTGGCTTCTCCTGGCAGTGCAAATTAAATCGGACATTATTTTAATTGCGTCTGATCTCCCATACCAGCTCTGTCTAGATTGCTTTGAATTTGAGAGCTTAAGCGTCCGACGTGAAAGGCTGTGTTGCAAACTATTCAATGAGATATTCGATGAACAACACAATCTCCTCAGCTTTCTGCCTCCAAGACATCATTCATCATGCAATCTCAGGCGGCAAAGACTTTAGCCTGCCAGGTTTTAAAACTGAACGTTTCAAAAAGACATTTATTCCTGCAATGTGCAGCCGTCACAATCCAGCGCTGCCAATTTAACATTACGTGTTTACATTAGCATAATTTTAAATTGTTTATAAGCCTGTTTTAATATTTCTTGTATATAGTTATGCAATTCAGCCTTTGGCTGCGATTTAATTATTTCAATAAACTTATCTATCTATCTATCCATTTTGTCTTTCATTTCATGTAAGGCTTTTAAAACATGGGCCCGCACTATAAGAGGTATAGCTCCTCCCACTTTTGTCACACAGTCAGCGCTTCCACGTCACATTAGGAATGGCGGACATGTGAGTAAGTAGGAAGTAAACGTTGTAGAATTAGTATTTCAAGAAATAAAGCCAAACATGTCTTGAAAAAATAACCCAAGCTGTTAAAAGAACTTAATTTTTTGGACAAAATATATTGCAATTGAAGCCGCAAAAACAAATTAGCAAATCTCAAGCATTATTTAAGAGGCAAATTCGTGTATGAATTTCAAATTTATTCTGTCAATATTCTATTGTATCTAATGCCACACAGACTCTGTGACGTTCACAGGCCAGTGTCTAAGAAGAAATGACTGGCGGCTTGGCCAGCCCAAGGTTCCTTTTATAGTGCGGGGCCATGTTTAACGGTTACACATATTTGAAACACTTTGACTTATCACTAGGCAGTCTTGTCTTAAACAAAACAGAGTCTGCTCTAAACTGCGTTCTCATCAATGGCATGTACCCATAAACCTCCACAAAAAAGTTGATACACTTGCTCCGCTCCTCAAAGTGCGTCTTATCTTCCCAGAGTTTAACAGGACAGTTTGGACAAGTAAAGGTCCAACGAGACGTTACCTGGAAAAGAAGCAACCTTTACTACTGGCCTTTACTACGGACAGTTAACCCTTTACACCCTAAGGCCGATTTAGACGATACAACTTTCGCTTACGACTGTCGCATGCGATTTCTAGAACGCGCGCTGCTCGCGTCATGCAAAGAATTGCACACAACTCTCGTCATTCAACATTGCCAATACCTACGATTGTCGTAGGATTTTAACACGTTTTAAAATCCTACGACATTTTTTGTGACGTACACGACAGTCGTAAGCGAGTTGTAGGTTTGATTTACACGAAACAATTCGTGTTGTAGGTCTGTCGTAAGCTTGTCGCATGCGACAAAGTCGTACCGGGTAAATCGCCTTTACAAGTGCCATTGGCACATAATGCCATCACTCTTTCAATATTTGACAGATTTCTATGAAGTTTTGACACAAAGATGGTCTTGTGAAGACTACTCCCATATGTGATATGGTTGACCACCCCCATAAGTTTCAAGTTTTTTCCCTAGAAGTTGTGGGTCTTAATATATTAAAGCATCTCTCACATTAATGAACATGTTGAGAACTGCAAAATACTTAAAGCTATAGTTTAGGGGTATACCTACTATACACAAGGATTGGGACGTTTTTGAACTTTTAAATTTTTACATTTTAAGGCCATTTATCTCAAAGCCATAACTTTTCTCACTCATAATTATATCAGTTATGAAATACTATCATGAGTCGCTTTAAAATGGTATATCATACATGGACATTGAGTTTGTAGTCATGGATCTGGAGAAAATGTCGTTTTGCCTAAGGAGTTAAAGGGTTAACACATCTGACCAAAAAATATGACCTAAATGGAGAGGTGTCAATCTGATACAATGTTTCAATGAAAACACTATACTTGCGTTACAAGAAAACCATTTAAACACAATATTTCAAAGTCTACCTTGATAGGTGGTTTTCGTGTGATGTGGGAAACCAAAAAATTCATGGCAATATCCTCACAGTTCATGTATTCATCTATTCTGTCTCTTATGACCTGCGGCATCCAGTGCATGTATAAATAGGCATAGTACTATAACGAGAAAGGTAAAAACATGGAACCTTTAGTGTGAAGATCAAAGACTTTTTCACCTACAATCCTTGACAAAATTCCTTGGGACACCTCTATAAAATTAATGTTTAATGTTCATTTTATTTTATGGTCAGTTAACCAACCGCAACTGGGGTTACATTCATTTGGTAATTTCCTTCCGATGAGACATTAGAGATTCCTTAACAAGCCGTCTCATGAATCTGCAGACTATAGGCTTTGGATTTGCAGCAGGAGTTGTTTCTTTGCGGGACACAATGGGCAGTGTCGATATCTTGGATTGATATATTCTTTCCCATTTCTTTAAACAATTTTACACAAAGCTCACTTGTTGTTGAAGCCGTTATTCACTGTATAGTAATGTCTTCACTGTTATTTAGTCCATCTATATATAGGTAAACTTTGTACTTTTATATGTCCTCAGATCTCCCTGCCTCAATTAGTTCATAAGCTATTTGCGGGGGAAAAGTAATATAATTAGTTATAATAATTAATTATAATTAATTATAATTATAATTAATTATAGTAATATAATTAGTTTTCAGTAAAATGTTGTTGTTGTTGTTGTTGTTGTTGGTCACATAGATGAAACAGTTGTGTAAGTGATAAATCTGTTGATCAAGATTCAATACAGATGACGGAAGTGCTTGCCAAGCCCTATGTTTATAGTCGCATTCTAAAGCCATATGCTAACTCTATAATTACAACTGTCCATCATGATTGATCATCTTGAAGTCAACAAAACTGTGATCAAAATTATTGTTAAAATTTCTTTTTTTTATTTTTTAACTACAGGGTAAAACCAGGGTTGCATGAAATGATATGATTTTCAAACAGATGTTTGAAAAGAGAGATGTCTCGGATTTACTATTAACACGATGACCCTACCTTGTGGTAGAAAGCAGCACCAGTTAGAATCATGGACAGTTCGCATGAATACTCTGAACTATAGAGCCACTGATTGTTCTCGGAATCCCATGCATGGAAGCGTCCCGGAAATCCCACAAGTCGATCTTTGTTTTCTCGCCAAACCCTGAGTACCCAACAACAAAGTCACATTAAATTGCTTCAAGTATAACACTTTGATACATGCAGGACCACTTCTCAAACTACTTGGTATGTACATGCATATGATAATGACTCTGTAACAGGGTGAAATATTGTAGAAGTTATACAAATCCTGGCATTCATAGCCAGCAACTGGCTATGTGACAAGCAGCTTTGTACAATGAAGATAGGTGTCAACTATTAAGGCAAATTTACACATGCTGATTTGCCCTGACATAATAGCCAGACTTGGTTTCAAACATGATTACAATGTGTGCAATATGAAAAGCAGATTGGTCTTTTTCCTTATATACAGTTGAAACTCCCGTAATCACACACCCTCAGGGCCAGAAAAAGTGTCTGCTTATTGGAGGTTAAAAATGTAGTGTTTGTATGTAGTTGAGAATATGACCAAATGTCTGCTTTGATGAGAGTTGTCCACCTCCCGTAGGCGGACACCTCTCGTACACAAGCTGTTCTACGAGGGTCCACTTACAGGAGGTGTCCACGTATGGGAGTTTAAAAATGCAGTGTTTGCATATAGCTGAGAACATGACCAAGTGTCCGCTCATGAGTTCTAAGTGTCCATCTACGGGAGGTGGACACCTCTCAGACACCAACTGTCCTACAAGTGTCCGCTTACAAGAGGTGTCCACGTATGGGAGGTTAAAAATGCAGTGTTTGTATGTAGCCAAGAACATGACCAAGTGTCCGCTTATGAGAAGTGTCCATCTACGAGAGGCGGACACCTCTCAGACACCAATAAATTGTCCTACGAGTGTCCGCTTACGAGAGGTGTCCACGTATGGGAGGTTAAAAATGCAGTGTTTGCATGTGGCTGAGAACATGACCAAGTGTCCGCTTACGAGTTGTCCGTCTACGGGAGGCAGACACCTCTCGGACACCAACTATCCTATGAGTGCCCACTTGTGGGTGGTGTCCGCTTAAAGGGAGGTTAAAAAGGTAGTGTGTCTATGTAGCTGCGAACATGACAAAGTGTCCACTTATGAGAGGTGTCCATTAAAAGAGGTTTGACTATCGGCAAAGAAGTAAAGATGCTGTCACTGCATTAAAGGCAGATTTAGGCAACAGAAAAACTGGGTCTCTGTACAAAAGCAGTATGCACTAATCAGATCTTTCCATGAAAAAATTCAAGTTTAAGATAAAAAGCACCTTAAGGATCTGATTTGAAATATATCATCTCCACTGTACAAAACATTTAGGTTACGTTCAATTTACTGTATTTGGGAATAAGAATAAATGGAATATCTGTTACATTTCTCTTTTAAGTTAATTTGGGACGACATTTCTGCAAATTTTCACTGACACATGATGTCTTAAGAGCGATTTTGTACTCCAGTAACTCCAAAAAAACTCTTATGAGGGATTTCTAGTAATCAGTGTACGTATTCCTATTCCGAAATAGGGTCAATTGAACGCACCCTTGAACTATGGTTTCAAAGCCAGTTTTACTGGGAGCATACCACACAAAATGCCAGGTGAGGGTAGAAGACGCAATTTCACCTAATAAAACAGGTAAAATACAGTCAACTCTCTCGTAAGCGACCACCCTTCGTGCACGACAAAGTGGTCGCTTACGGGAAAGATCAACAAACTAACCCTAATACTGGATTGATTAATTAATTACATAAAAATATTACCTTAGCAGCTAAAATAAGGCAAATAGAAACTAATTTATTTGATATTTTTCACATCTATTCTTTCTTCTGATGAAACTTTGTATGACATGGTTCATGGTTCATTTTGGAACAAATCACTGTAACAATTCCCGTTTACCTAAAGATCTAATAATAGCCATCTTCTCTGTCTGTAAGCTGTCGTTATCTGTCAGCAGCCCGGGGAAGCGTCGTCAAAATTGAACTTTTGTCACTTCTGAGTAATGATTTACAAGCGATCATGCGTAATTATGTTGGGTGGTCGCTTACCGGAAACAGAAAACAAAAGAATATGTGTAATTTCTGGCCTAAAAAGTGGTCGCGGTCCCTTAAGAAATGTGAGTGGTGGTCGCTTACGAGAGAGCTCTTAAAACAGTATTTAACTGAGAAACAAAACGGTTGTTTACAAGGTGGTCGCTTATGGGAGGTGGTCGCTTACGAGAAGTGGTCGCTATGAGAGAGTTGACTGTACCTGAAAGCCAGAAGAATTTCATCATGTCGCATCTCCACATCATCATCAACAGCAAATACAGCATCAGTTTCAATAACATCATACGGAACAAAACGGTTATTTAAACTGTTCTTCGTTACTTTCACAACCTGTTAACAAATGAAAACAACAAAAACAAACATTAACATTACGAGAAACTCAACCTCAATCACCACTGTTTATAGTACTTTTAAAGCCAAGCTAAAAACTCACCTTTCCCGTCATGCATTTTTATCATAGTTGTTTTTATTATTGTGAGTTTACTTTTAATTGTAATTTTAGCTTTTTGAAATCATCGTAAGTTTACTGTTGAATGTAATTTTAGCTTTTTAGCCTTTTTATTCCGTTTTTTAATCTTGTCATGCGCATGAAATTTGGGTATTATTATCATCATCATCATCATCATCATCATTATTATTATTATTATTAGTTCTTTCAATGACCAAGCAGAAGTGTAGTGGCAGAGAGTGATTGAAGGGCTGAGACTGCGGTGTATTGCTTGAAGCATACAGTGACAAAAAACAAACAAGAAAATTATGAATTTGTTCAGAAATAAATTATTGGTGAGCCATGAATCAATTAAACATAACAACATAAAGCGGCTCAGTTAAAAAGTATTTACAGTACAGCTTTAATTCTTGTTTAGGTTTAAAATTACCAATAAACCTTATTCCAAAATGGATGCCATTTTAATATGCTTTTGTTTGCATTCAAATTACTAATCCCTTCTTGTCTCATTCAAGGTAAAATATTCTTTTGATTTTTGAACTTTTAAAGAACAAGGTAAGAAGGGCTAATTTAAATATCAACAAAAGAATATAAATTTAAAATGGTAGCCACTTTGGAATAAGGTCTATTACTGGAGACGTTTGGGGATGAAAAATTTCCTGGTGGACTTTTGTCGCGTGGAAAGTTTTTGGCAGGAATTTTTCTGGGTCTTTAAACAGAATAGAATGGAATTTTGGGGGTTGCATTCCAGGCCATTGATCTCTTTTGGTCCAGTTTTCAGATTGCATCATTGCAATAGTACAGCTGTACTTTTTTTTTTCAGTCTAACAACTCATCCACATTTGCACAACTTCGTCACTAATACATTGTATACCTGAGGACCTGCTTGTCTCTCGATTCCCTCCCAACTTCAAATAATTTATTGGCCATTACAAAGTTCATAAAGAGACTGTGCCCTTGTTTACACCTTGTTCAGATTGCGTCAAATGAAGAAACGAATCCCATTGCCAGGAAGATCACATAAAATTAGTAAGTTTACCAAGTTTGGTTACGTTTCATTATGTAGTATCAAGGCTGTGACCTGTTTACCCAAATTCCATACAAATGTCTCTATTAAAATTTTTTCCATTTTTTGACACTCTTCTACATGGTTGCATTCCAATGAGAGAACCTCAAACTTGGCAGGCTGACTAATTTTAATGTATTCTTTCTTGTGATGGATTCCAATTTCTGATGAAATAAAAATTTAAAATTTTGTCTCCACTCTCTATTTGAGCTACGGAAAGGGCAATACTTTGCTTACAAGTCAGAATAAAAATGTCCAACTTACATGAATAGGAACTCCAATATCTGGCCATCTAAGGGACAAAGATGGTGGCTCTGGACTGTTCCAAACGACGACCACTTTGTTGAGGTATTGTAACCCAACAAGACGCTGAATGGCCTCCATGAGTACCAGCTCTCTCTCGTACGTCAAGATGACAATCGTGAACTGTTCCATTGGGTAATTTCCGCCCAAAGCTCTGCTGAATTCTATTCCAGCACCCCCTGCACCCTCGCCAATCAGTTCAAACCCTTTACTAGAGTTCCTGAAAGGTGCTGATGAAGGGAGCACAGGATCAAATGGAGAGCTTGGATACATCCAAAAAGGACCCGGTGGAGAATTCCACATACTATATGTATCCACCACAGACGATGTTAAATTTCTAATAAATGTTGGAGATTCTTGTGGAAGTGCAATTAGTGCATCAGGGTCCGGTGAATTTGTTGATGGTGGCCTAGAATCACCAAAGACCGATGGTGTGGGAGCTGCAGACACGTGGTGAGCAGGAATTGATAATCGTGTTCTAACAGTGGCTAATACTGTTTTTAATATAGCATTTGTGGTTGAAAGGTAGGTTTCCCAGAGGAATCTTCCCTGGCGACGCAATTCAAGTATATCCTCATTTGTGATTGTTCGAAGCAAGACATTCAATTCTGCAAGACGCGCTGGTGCTAAGATGATAGCAGCTTTGTGCCAGTCAATCATGTCATGAAAAGGAAGAATTGTTCTGCTAGATAATATGACTGGTATAGCACCAAACTGTAAAGCTTCAAGAAGTCGGATGTGGATAGGTGCCCAGCTGCAGCCAGGATTGTGCGGACCTAATATTAACGTGAATGTTGATTGCTTGAGAACTTTTGTTCTGTTTTCATGTCGCCCCCAAAGCAACCATTCATCACTTGCCTTTGAGTCGGATTTAGATAAATATAATTCGATAAAAAAGTCACTAGCCTCTTGGGAAAGCTCATTTAGTTTATCACGAACATTTGACACCGCTTCGGTGAGATAAGTAGCATGCTCAGATTGAAAACTCAACAAGTATTTTCGTCTTGCTGGAAGTTGTAATGCTGCAAGATTCCATACCTCTCCCTCTGTAGGTCCATTTGAAGGTGGCAATATGATGTCAAAACCATGGCGATAACTAGCGCCATCATGAAATGTTGACTGTGCAATTAAAGCAAGTCCTGTGTTGATGTTTAAAGATGAAAAACTAGAAGAAAAGTGCAAGTTTTCTTTTGTTAACTGTACATGTAGAATCAAGTGATTTCTGCCATCTCCTCCCCAGTATGGCAGAGAATGTAAGTCAAACTCAATCTCCGAGTTACTTTTCTGATGATCAAACACAGCTGTTGATCCAACAATAACTACATATAAACAGGCTCCCTCTGGTTCTGACGTATAATGGGGAATTCCCTTCAACAACTCCCAGATAACCACGGTATCGGAGTCAAATGTGCGATGGCCTAATGGGCGCTTGTACACAAACACAGGGAAACCAGAGCTGAACGAACACCTAGAAAAATCAAAACAATTGTGCAACTGGCAATTTGATGAAGTTTTCTTCTCTGGCAATGGGATAATTTCACTCAAGGATGTCACCATAAGTTTTTGTGGTAATTTTAAATGCGGTAATTGCGGACAATCATTAGCCCGCTCTTTGGCAAGTTTAATTAATTCAAGCTCTCTTTGAGCACGGACCACATCTGCATGATAATGTTCTGCTTGCGTTCGCGATCCATCTGCTTTTTTAGCAAAAGTGGAAATGTCATTTTGAAGTCTGCTCTTTTTTCCCTCCAACTCCCTTAGCTCATTCCCCAGGGACAATTTAATTCTTTGAAGTTCCTCGATTTGGTATTTCAGTTCGTCGATGTTCTCTAGTAACGAATCAGCCTTGCTAATGGGTCTGTCCAACTTCGATCTCGATTGAAAGTGATCAATTGGAGTTTTTTCTGAAGGCACAGTATGTTTTCCTAAATAATAATGCGTAATTAAAGGTACCAAGAGTGCAAATACCAAGAGAAACGCGATAAGTCGCCCAAGCGACGAGTCTTTCAGTTTGTACATCAATATATGCATGGAGCCAAGAAGTTGTCTGTTTTTCCAAGGTGAAACAAACTGTATGTCGATACCAGGAGGAAATAACGTCAACCAGTGCTTCTAGAAAACGTCATTCATGCATAAACGACAACATTCAAAATGCTCCTGGGAAATTTAATCCATTCCGGAAACACATTTAGCTTGTATTTCAAGCTTAAGTTTACTTGAAAGAATGAAGCGAACCGACGAAGTGTTACGATGATTTCCAACGTGAATTATTTCTCCAAATGTCCATTAAATACATAACTCTTCTCCTGTGCTTGAAATATAAATCGAGTTGTTAATCCAAACGATGCAACATGCAAAGCATGGAAATCAAACCGCACAGTCAAGCGAAATTAAACAGCGACGTAAGATAAAACACACAAGATTTTCGAGGTTTCCCGTTGCTGATAATCCTCATAGAACATCCAGTCACTTCATCCTTGAGTCAAATCATTTTCTGTATGATATAGGCGCGATTTAGCGAAGGTTGGACGTGACAACGGACCGGTACAACTCGAAACGACCGCTAGAAGTAGCGAATCGCACAAGACGTGATCTGACGGGTCGGGAGGGACTGATGCGAATGACATTGGAAACCGGAAGTAACCTATACACACCGGAAAGGCGTTAATTTTTAAAAGGAGGTGTAATGTTCTATTAACTTCTTCTTCCTTTTAAACTTTCGCCACTCCTTACGTGTAATTCTAAATTTAGTTGGTACTTATTCAATTCATGCAGCAAACGGGAAAACATAATTGGCGAAGGAGCACTGTAAAGTGCCGAATCGAGTACCGTGCCGAAAACAGTATGACGCATAAATTATGACAAATTTATGCATTGTGTAATATCCCCTCAGTAAGCATGCCATCAAGTGTCTAGACCTATCTGTTTCACGCCAACACAAGCTATCTACGTATTAACAGAGTCAGATTACTAAATTGCTTTGCCTTATGCACGTAAATAGTTCCAGCAAGTAAAGCCCTAGTAAACCAAAATATCATACTTCGTGGTTTTCTGTGTACCTTTACACTATAGTCTAACATGGTTTAAAAGGGCTTTTCATTTCAGGCAACCCGAAATGGCGCGAATAATATTTCTCTCATCAGGCCGGTCACACGATATGCAATTGATCAATCTTTCGGGGTCACGCTTTGACCTCCCAGATTAATACGTCACGTACATGTAACAGCATGTCACGCATATGGTACACGCCTCTGTCACGCCTTGCTCAAGCGCTAAGCATGTAGCTCGTTTCCTTAACGCAGCTTAACGCAAATCCGTAAACGTGTTGTACGTTTAACTTTCTTTGTAGATATACAATTATGTAACTATCACTTGTCAATCAAATCCCTCGTGAGGTAAGCAAAAATAAAGCCAAAATTTTGCTTAGTGCTACTCACTTGTTTAATATTATTTTAAAAAAATTCTAAACAAAAACTACGTTTATGTTGTGACAAAATTTTTACCTTTTACAATCATAATTTGAAACATCCCAATCAAGACAGGAAAACATTTTTAATGCATCACGTACATGTAACAAACGTGTCACGCATATGACAATTTAATAAAATTATTTAATAAAATTATTACAATTTAATAAAATTTAATAACATGTCGGCAGTCGGCAGTCATTTTTATAAAAAAATATACTTTATATGTCGGTATTCTAGTGCGTGCCAAATAGAGTACGAGATATAGACTAAGTTAACACTACAGCCAGCAGTCATTTTTATGAAAAATATACTTTATTAATGTCGGTATTCTAGTGCGTGCCGAATAGAGTACTAGATAGAGACTAAGTTAACACTATAGTCGGTAGTCATTTTTATGAAAAATATACGTTATATGTCGGTATTCTACAGCGTGCCGAATAGAGTACGAGATACGGACTAAGTTAACACTACAGTCGGCAGTCATTTTTATGAAAAATTTACTTTATATGTCGGTATTCTAGATCGTGCCGAATAGAGTACGAGATAGAGACTAAGTTAACACTACAGTCAGCAGTCATTTTTATGAAAAATATACTTTATATGTCAGTATTCTAGTGCGTGCCGAATAGAGTACGAGTTACGGACTAAGTTAACACTACAGTCAGCAGTCATTTTTATGAAAAATATACTTTATATGTCGGTATTCTAGTGCGTGCCGAATAGAGTACGAGATACGGACTAAGTTAACACTATAGTCGGTAGTCATTTTTATGAAAAATATACTTTATATGTCGGTATTCTACAGCGTGCCGAATAGAGTACGAGATAGAGACTAAGTAAACACTACAGTCAGCAGTCATTTTCATGAAAAATATACTTTATATGTCGGTATTCTAGTGCGTGCCGAATAGAGTACGAGATACGGACTAAGTAAACACTACAGTCAGCAGTCATTTTCATGAAAAATATACTTTATATGTCGGTATTCTAGTGCGTGCCGAATAGAGTACGAGATAGAGACTAAGTTAACACTACAGTCAGCAGTCATTTTTATGAAAAATATACTTTATATGTCGGTATTCTAGTGCGTGCCGAATAGAGTACGAGATACGGACTAAGTTAACACTATAGTCGGTAGTCATTTTTATGAAAAATATACTTTATATGTCGGTATTCTACAGCGTGCCGAATAGAGTACGAGATAGAGACTAAGTAAACACTACAGTCAGCAGTCATTTTCATGAAAAATATACTTTATATGTCGGTATTCTAGTGCGTGCCGAATAGAGTACGAGATACGGACTAAGTAAACACTACAGTCAGCAGTCATTTTCATGAAAAATATACTTTATATGTCAGTATTCTAGTGCGTGCCGAATAGAGTACGAGTTACGGACTAAGTTAACACTACAGTCAGCAGTCATTTTTATGAAAAATATACTTTATATGTCGGTATTCTAGTGCGTGCCGAATAGAGTACGAGATACGGACTAAGTTAACACTATAGTCGGTAGTCATTTTTATGAAAAATATACTTTATATGTCGGTATTCTACAGCGTGCCGAATAGAGTACGAGATAGAGACTAAGTAAACACTACAGTCAGCAGTCATTTTCATGAAAAATATACTTTATATGTCGGTATTCTAGTGCGTGCCGAATAGAGTACGAGATAGAGACTAAGTTAACACTACAGTCAGCAGTCATTTTTATGAAAAATATACTTTATATGTCGGTATTCTAGTGCGTGCCGAATAGAGTACGAGATACGGACTAAGTTAACACTATAGTCGGTAGTCATTTTTATGAAAAATATACTTTATATGTCGGTATTCTACAGCGTGCCGAATAGAGTACGAGATAGAGACTAAGTAAACACTACAGTCAGCAGTCATTTTCATGAAAAATATACTTTATATGTCGGTATTCTAGTGCGTGCCGAATAGAGTACGAGATAGAGACTAAGTTAACACTACAGTCAGCAGTCATTTTTATGAAAAATATACTTTATATGTCGGTATTCTACAGCGTGCCGAATAGAGTACGAGATACGGACTAAGTTAACACTACAGTCAGCAGTCATTTTCATGAAAAATATACTTTATATGTCGGTATTCTAGTGCGTGCCGAATAGAGTACGAGATAGAGACTAAGTTAACACTACAGTCAGCAGTCATTTTTATGAAAAATATACTTTATATGTCGGTATTCTAGTGCGTGCCGAATAGAGTACGAGATACAGACTAAGTTAACACTACAGTCGGCAGTCATTTTTATGAAAAATATACTTTATATGTCGGTATTCTACAGCGTGCCGAATAGAGTACGAGATACAGACTAAGTTAACTCAATAGTCTATATGATGCTTTTTTTTTAAGTTAAGCAGTCTGTATAGTGGAAAATGTATGGTAATTATCGGTATCCCAATCAGGCCATTGTGTATTTCCATTTAAGGGTGCAAGGAGTGTGGTACCTTTGTAGGACCAATGTGTTTATACTGCTGGTCGACACTTTTTAAAGTCATTCAATTTTTGCCCATTCTGAGAGATCGAAAGGCAGTGAAGCTCGATTCTTTTAGTGAAAGTGAGTGGCAAGTTCTGCGTGCTTTCTTTTCTAAGCACAGAGATAGGTTGTTTTGGAAGGGGAAACAACTAAGCCGAGGTACAAGCTCTCAACTGAACTTCACGAAGGCAAAAAACATTCTATATTTGCAGTACACTCGGGATGGTGACCTTGTACAAGACGGAGCAGTGTCCTTTCTCTCTAAGGATACAGCGCTAGAACGACTGCGAGAGATTCATTCTTCCTCATCTGGAGTTTGTAAAGTTGTCGGTCTGAATAGCTAAGTGAAGCAGTTCTGTCTTCGCTTCTATTGCAACGGCATCAAGCAGTTGGCAAAACTGAGATTTCCTGAAATCGTGCCCTACATGCCAAATGCATACTTCCTTTCCAACCATATCCCCACCACCCCGCCCTATCCGCTCTTATGGGCCATTGGAGAGGATACAGGCTAACATTATTGACATCAAGTGGCCCCTGGCAAGAAGCGGTCATTTATGACTAACAACAGAGGCCAATATAGATATATTTTAGTTATCAAAGACTGTTTCTCGAAGTTTTGCTGGTTGATACCAACAAAAACGAAATCTGCGAGCGAGGTCGGTGCATGCCATTCTGCATAATTTCTTCTGTTATGATGAAGGGCCGCCGAAGTACCTGCATGCAGACGGATAATGGCACGGAATTTATTAACGAGGTGGTCAAGAATCTATGTCAATCTTTAGAAGTAAAAATCATCCATGGAAGGCCGTACCACCCAGAAAGTCAAGGGCAGGTGGAAAATCTCAAACAAAAGGGTCAAGAAAAAACTCGCGAAACTACTTTGCCAAAGATCGGCGGATGAACAAGTTAAACTATGGCCCTATCTGCTACCGCTTGTTGCCAAGGAAATTAATACAACTTGGCATCACACCATTCAGGATGTTCCGTTTAAGGTGTTTAAAGGGCGTACCACTCGCGAGTTTAGTTATCCAGTCGACGAAGACTTTTTTGACGAAGTGCCTTGTGGAGCTGACGCCGAGTTTGGAGAAGATGACGTAATGTCTGAATCCAAAGCGTGTACACGTGGATGCAGCGATCAAGAGAACGATAATGAGGAACATGGCGCCTTTGACGATGGCTCGGTGGAAACATTGTTATCCTTTGTTGACCGATTGGAGATTGGGTGCAGCCTTGCGAGTCTAAGGGAGGAGACGCGACTGCAAGCTCTCGAGGCAACTGAACGCATGATTGCCATCAACACCAGACATCGTTTTCGTGTTTCAGGAGAGCGTATTGCGCGATTCTCTGTTGGTGAAGTTGTCATCTTTAAAGATCCAGAAAACATACCAGCAAAAACCCCCCCCAAAAATGCAAAAGATCCTTTCAAGGCGAGAAACGTTTTGGGCGTTGTGAAAGAGAGAAGAGCTCTTGACTTTTATCGAGTGCAGTGGGAGAGGAATGGTAAACTCTAACTGTCCACTTTGGTCGCAGGTATGCTAAACAAATACCTTGAAGACACAAAATCACGAGACGGGAAAAAATCACCAGCCAATACCATTTCCCATCGGGACGTTGCAGACGAAGTGTCATCGTTTGCTTACTCGTTTCGCCTGAAACACAAACCCAACCGTCAGAAAAAAATGCTAGTGCTCGAAGAAATAGAAGAGGATATGAAAAGGCTGTGGTTCGCGTTAGACTTCGGGGTAGCTGGCTGCATTTTATACGGCGAAAAAGGTGATTGCGACGAGGTCACAAGATATCAGAGTAGATATGAAATGGGCATTTCAAGCTTATTAACAGAAAGGAACTTCAAGTTCTTTTTGATCGGATCTGTCTTGTGGGAAAAAGAAAGAATACGTTGTCCTGATAGCATCTTGGAAGTTTTGGATGAAACAGAAACCATTATCTCCAAACTTCATGACGGAGACTGCGCCACCTGTCTTGCAGCTGATGCCTGCAATCACCCCTGCTGTCATGACTGGATCCTCGATATTGGCCATCGTGTAGGACTGCTTCAAGAGGACGACGCTATCGACAATCGCAGTACTGAAAAGAACAAATGTCCCACCCGCCCTGAATCAATCTTCGATTACTCGCAAGCGGATCAGATTGATGACGCCTGTGACAAGTCAAAGGCCGCCAAAAGGACAGCAGTACAAGGAGAGCAAGAAAGAGCCAAAACTCATACAGCAGAACAGAAAACGCCGTTACAGCCAAACACTGTCCGCAGAAGGGAAGCTAAATCATCCCGAAAAGGCGATAATAGCTCTCAAAAGGCACTCCGAAACAGGAACATGCCCGGAATCATTAAAGTATACGGCAAGAGCTCGCATTAGAGCGGACACTGAATTCAAAACTGACATCTTACTTGACATGAACCGTCAACATGTGTCTTTGCTTGTATTACTTGACCTTAGCGCTGCGTTTGATACGGTCGACCATACCATCCTCTTACGCCGTCTCGAGACATCGTTTGGTGTTACTGGAGATGCGCTCAAATGGATCGCCTCTTACCTGTCAGTTCGATCTCAACGTGTTATTATTGATGGTGTACTGTCTGATAGATTTGATTTGTCATTTGGGGTTCCTCAAGGGTCATGCCTTGGACCACTTCTGTTCTCTACTTATGCAAGCAAGCTGTTCCAGATTATCAAGAACCATTTGCCTAATGCGCATGCGCACGCTGACGACAGTCAGCTTTATTTGTCGTTCAAGCCAGACAGTTCAATGGGTGAGACGGAAGCAAGAGGTGCTATGAAAAGATGTATCAGGGCCGTAAGGGCGTGGCTGATTGTTGATAAATTAAAGCTGAATGAAGAGAAGTCTGAATTCATGCTCATTGGAACTCGCCAGCAACTTAGCAAAGTTAGAACTGACAGCCTTATGGTTGGTGAATCAGTCAGTGAAGCTAAGAATTTGGGTGTCTGGTTCGATTCTAATTTCCAGTTTCGCAGCCATATAAACAAAACATGTCAATCGGCTTTCTTTTCGCTATATAACATAAGGCGTATAAGAAAATATCTGCCTTTTGAAGCTGCAAAGTCATTGGTGCAAGCTTTTGTTATAAGCAGAATTGACTACTGTAATGCAGTGTTATATGGTTTGCCTGCCATACTCGTTAATAGGTTACAACGCGTTCAAAACGCTGCCGCCAGGTTACTGACCAATACACCACGTTATTCGCACATTACACCTGTGATGATTAATCTCCATTGGTTGCCAGTTAAATTTAGGATTATTTTTAAGGTGAATTTGATGACTTCTAAGGCTCTCCATGGCCTAGCGCCAGCATATCTTAGTAATATTGTATCATTCAAAGGCAATTCTAATTATAATTTAAGATCAAATTTTAGAAATTCATTAGCTCGCCCGGCAATAAGATCTGCTAAGACCACTGGAGACAGAGCTTTTTCGGTAGTTGCCCCATTTTTATGGAACTCTCTTCCGAAGAACCGGCCTAAGGGCTGTAAGTAATGTAAATATTTTTAAGAAACAACTGAAAACTTATCTTTTTAAACAAGCATACTATCAATTGCGTAAGCATTTTTAGGCTATGTATCATATAGATTTTTATCGCTTTTTAATTTATTGTTAAATATGATTTTGTTCCATTTTGTAGTTTTAACTATCATATTTTTTAATAATTGTAAAGCGCATTAGATCATATATATAATGAATTTTGCGCTATATAAGTATTAAATTTATTATTATAAAATTTATTATTTTGGTGATGTACCATGGCCATGCGATGGAACAGCACGAGATATGAATGGCGTCACGCTGTCAGGGGAGGACAAGGCAACCAAACGAAAACGGATCAATGACCTTGTCCTCCGCTGGCATCCAGACAAATTTTTTTCCCGCTTTGACAGCATACTCGCCGAGAAAGATCGGAAACTGATAACTGATTTAGTTCGATATTTCTAAAGAGGAGAGGAACGATGAGCAGACGGAATACTCAAAAAACAAAAGTAATATAGCGCATTTTCTATGTGGTTAGATTCATTTCAATACAACTAGAAATTCACTAAAAATTTCTGAAATTTCGTACCACTAATTTCTCGCAAAAGGGCGTTATCATTTTTTTTTTTTTTTTTTTTTTTGTTCAATATACCTTTATTCCAGAACACTTAAAGTCCGAATTGGGCACTAACCTTCGTAAATGTTCCCACCCATATTTCCCTCCTCTCTGAGTTAATCAACAAGCTAATAAGATTATTTGTAAAGATTACAGTAACGGTAAATTTTCCTCTGTCAATTCAAACATTGTTTTGTCGAATAAAACAACAAGTTCGCTCACAGGTTGTCTAAATCATAGTACCTGAAGATTCGAACAGGGTCGCCACTCGGTGATGTTTTAACAAAGATTTTTCCATCGATTGTCCAAAAACTCGTCAAAAGCCCATCTTTTTTCATTTCGCTTGCCCTCGATACAAGTCCTCGTCGATAATTCGTCAGGTTTTCGTTGAGAAAGATTCGAGGTTTTTCAGCCCTCACTGCATTGGAATAACCGGGAAACACATCCGACACTTTAACATTCCTTAACTTAACTCTTTCCTTATATAAACTCGTTTTAACCTTGTGGCTAATAAATTTGACGATAACTGGACTCGAATTATTGCCACGTCGTTTGAGTTTGTGTGTTATCTCAATGTCACTCGGATTAACATTAACATTTATTGAGGTTGCCAATTTTAATACTACCTCTTCCGTCGTTGAATAGCAATCTTCTGGTATCCCATGAATTTCTAGGTATACTGCTCCAAATCATCGAGCGCCGTGTACAGATTGTCCGTCTCTTCCACTTGCTTCTGGAGTTTATCTTTAGCTTGTTGAAGTTCGGTCTTCAGAGTTTCATTAGTTTTTGACACCTTTTCCAAAGATGTTTTTAAAACGCTGACTTCTCTTTCTTTTGACTGAAGGGACAATTTTAACTGTTGTATGTCCTCTCTCAAAGTAGAGTTTTCTTTTAAGATGCTTGTGACCGACTTTTGAAGGTCCGCTAACATGTCACGTATTTCATAAAGCGTTGGTTCTTCCTCCGAAGCTGCATGATCAGATTCTTTACGGTCCGCCATGTTATCGCTATCTTCTTCGTGAGCGTTTGGTTTGTTATTTGGCCGTTTAGCGACGTTCGTCTCTTCCTCTGTCGAACCGCGGTCTCCACGTTTGTTTTTCTTGCGAGTCATATGCCCATTAACCAAAGATTTTCACCGAAAGAGAGGAGGGAAGACGCTGCTCAAAATTCACGTCCGCTCCACACGAGCTCCACTCATGACCCCAAAAAAAAATTTATTGTTAAATATGATTTTGTTCCATTTTGTAGTTTTAACTATCATATTTTTTAATAATTGTAAAGCGCATTAGATCATATATATAATGAATTTTGCGCTATATAAGTATTAAATTTATTATTATAAAATTTATTATTTTGGTGATGTACCATGGCCATGCGATGGAACAGCACAAGATATGAATGGCGTCATGCTGTCAGGGGAGGACAAGGCAACCAAACGAAAACGGATCAATGACCTTGTCCTCCGCTGGCATCCAGACAAATTTTTTTCCCGCTATGACAGCATACTCGCCGAGACTGATAACTGATTTAGTTCGATATTTCTAAAGAGGAGAGGAACGATGAGCAGACGGAATACTCAAAAAACAAAAGTAATATAGGGCATTTTCTATGTGGTTAGATTCATTTCAATACAACTGGAAATTCACTAAAAATTTCTGAAATTTCGTACCACTAATTTCTCGCAAAGGGGCCATTATTGCTATTTGTTTTGCGCTATTATTTTCGGCGGGTCTCGAAATCTCGGCGTCTCAAACTGGAGTCTCGGAATCTCGAGGGGATCTCGAGCTCGTAAAAAATAAAACAGTTCTCGGAATCTCGCATTTTGAAATTTGAATTTGAAATGTGGTTAGATTCATTTCAATACAACTGGAAATTCAATAAAAATTTCTGAAATTTCGTACCACTAATTTCTCGCAAAAGGGCGTTATCATTGCTATTTGTTTTGCGTTTCATAAGATTTTCATAAAAAACGACAGGTTAAATCGTTCATTATGAATGTGCGTTGTAGAAGTTAGATTCGATGAGAAAAGGTAAAACAGTAGCAAAATATCGTGACAAATTGCCGGTCTGATCAGTCTGCCTGTCAGTTCCTTAGCCTGCGAACAGCAGACGTATTTCCAATCGTCGCTTCTCTCCCTCCGAAAAACAATATTTTTCGGAGGGAGATAAGCGACGATCGGAAATACGTCTGCTGTTCGCAGGCTCGTCAGTTCCTACGTGTATTCCGGTTTTCGGACTCTTGTACTGTTAAGATTAAAGTTTTCGACCTACTATCCCTCAGGCTTTTGCATTCTGTACTTTTAATGTTAGTAGGAGACTGACAAATGAACGCAAGGTTTCTTTAGTTTGAATTTGTTACAGTTAGATTTAAGAAATAAGACAACGTTTTGTTGCCGTAAAATGTCTGCTCCAGTCTTTGTATCGCAAGCCCACGTAAAAATATGCGTAATGACGCTTTCTCCTGTATTAATCAAACTACTAAATGGCGTTGAGCTGTGGTTAAATTTAGTTTCTTAAAATATCATCCTGAATAGAAAATGCCATCAGCTTCTAGTAGCTGTCGTGACCTATGGCGAGAAGGTCATCAATTCCGGTATTTCATAATTTGTCATAATTTATGCGTCATACTGTTTTCGGCACGGTACTCGATTCGGCACTTTACAAGCACCCGTGAGCTGCGTAAGACGGGAAAAACCCGTTTGTTCGTCTTGAAAGCCGCACAACGGAAAATAGTTCGTCCAGACGGATAATGCGTCTTGTGCCCGTCTTTATAATAGAGACGAATAACCAGACGAACGACAAAAGTTTGCCCAAAAATATTTGTCTGACAACAGCAACAAAAAAAAAAATGTCTAGTTTTGTTATAAATTATCACCCCAGTGCAATAAAACTGTCGATTAGTGCCCCTGGCCAGAGACAGAGCAGGCCGGAATGGATTGAAACTTGAAAAATGTTAGGCTAATGTTTTTCAAGTTTTTGCATTTTTATTTCCAAACTACGCTAGAACAGAGTACGAGTTGTTCCTGTCAAGAAATTAAGTTGATTTCTGTCCTCTCGTTGCTCCAGAATTATTTTGTAACAAAGTGAAGGTTTTATTTCATCATTTTTTTTTTTAGCAAAAGAGGTCAAAAACCCATGAGACTTCCCCTTTAAGGATGTAATGAGTTTGATGGTAAATTAATGACCTTATGCTTCGTCATCAAAAAGTGTGGAGAAGAATGTCCTAATTACTTTTACAAGTCTTCATTAGGATCCGCCATAAGCTGGGGTTTTAAAATTCTTTCTTTTAAGCTGAACGGCCTTGTAAATTTATAACCCAATACAAGAAATTGTCGTATCTTTTTTAACTGAGCAAGTTTTGGATTTTCTAGGAACAAGCTAAAATATATGTGTATAAGGCTCCGCTCCATTACTTACATGCAGACCATCTGCTCTTTTTTTTACTTTCTGAGGACTTTTGTCTCGTAAGAAGCTTTTGAAAATCCGTATGCAACTTTAATTTTAGTAATGTTTGCACACTCCGCGAGAGATGAGCTGATTAATATTGTGCACAGTCCTGTCAACTTGTTTTATCAAGTAAATGCCGCCTTCCTCGAAGAGCAAGCTAAGAAAAGAAAAACAAAACTAACGGATGTACCCGTTTCTCTGTACCACAAAGGGGCTGTTTACATGCACGAGGGAGGAAGATCCTAGCGCTAGGAAGACCCTAGAAGGCGGATCAACCTAACGCCATATGTTTTCTGTATTCAGCTTACATGAAAAAAGCTGTACTTGGCTCTAGCGCTAGGATCTTCCTAGCTGAGAGATAGGGAGATCCCAGCACTGCGAAGATCCTAGCACCATGTAAACTACCTTCGCTCGAAAGATCCTAGTACTAGGGACAAAAAGAAAAAACATGGCGGCAGCCGGGCCTTCAGCTCCTTAAGGCCGCCAAGATTTCCTTTTTTCCTTCACCACTTGGTCATCAACCAGACCGACATTTCTGCAGGCAAACCAAACGAAAAGTTGTTACGCCTTCCAGGTTCTTCCTCCCTCTATGTAAACAGCCCCAAATTCATCTTTCCGTCGATTACATAGGGTGCTTATAGTCTCGTCTATAGACAGACTCCACAAACGGGCGTCAAGACCTATACACGGGCTATCTTTTTACATGGCAAAAATCGACGTGAAATTGAAAACAAACTGCATGGGGTTATCTTTTTCATAACTAGATACTACAGTTGTTGGGGCTTTTTTATGAACCCCATTCTGGGTTATTGTCCACTGCTTTGCCAGATGACCTTGGACGCAAAATACTCCCCCCCCCCCCCCCCCAACTCACGTTCAGGGTCCTTTAAAGGGGCACAGTATTAGTTTTACTAGAGGTGCCCCTCTACTCTCCTCTCCTCTATTTGAATTGTATTTTTGGACTGCGTGTTAGTCTATGTTTTCTAATACCTCCAACTTTTGTATTTTGCACTTTTGTAACAGTAAGAGTGTAGAGTATAAATAAAAAAATGTCAAAATGTCAAATGCCACCTCACGTTTAAACATAAGCTGGTAACACTTTCTTTTCTTAGATCAACTTTTCAGCGTCTAACAAGGGGAATCAGCTCAGATGTTCGAAGTTCACTTGACACACACACTCAGTTGTTGTTCAAATGGTTGTGTTCTATTTCAAGGGTTCACTCTACGGCCCAGCTTACAGAATTCGCTGCTGAAGAACTTCTTGCGTTGCTGGGCTGGAATATCTCCGACTCGTGAAAAAGATCGGACCCAGTTGTTCAAACACGGATTAAACTAATCTTGGATTAATGTAGCCTGCAGAACGGCGTTATTTATTTTTCGTTTTTCAGGCGAGCGGTAAAAGAAAATAACGCCTGCAAGCTAGGATTAATGTAAACTTTGATTCAAGTTTAATTATTAATCAACGAAAACAATTCAAAAATATTTTTGTTCCTCAGTTTTAACGTAGACTTTTCTTTACTACTAGCTTGAAATGAGCTTTTAAAAACATTTTTAAAGAGCGAGATGAAAACCTTGGATAATTTTTAATCGTGGATTAGCATTAATCGGCTTTTGAATAACTGGGCTCGGAACTCTACCCTTTTGTCTCCGATTTCTCTCTGCCGCGCGGTTGGGGACTGGCACTAGTTACTGCATGTTATGGCGGTTTTTAGTTTTTAAAATCCTTCTGTTTTCCCACAAAGCATGGCAAAACAGAGTATCACAAAATGCCATCCCTAAAAATCCCCTAGCAACAACTCTTACACTCTACAACGTAATTTTACCGTAATTCTACTATTCTATCGGTCTCTGTTTCTCTATGATTACAATAAGCCATTTCCGAGTTGCTTTGAACCTCATTGTGAAAGCGAGGCTAAGGGCACATTTTTTCACATGAAAATTAGTTTTGTTTGCATACTTGTGAAAATGAATTTTCATGATAGAATCTATGCACGAAGCCTCGCTTTCATCATGAGGTTCAAAGCAACTCGGATATGGCCACTCACTAATCGATTGCGTTTTTCTTTATTTCTCTCTGATTTCCATGGTACATAGTTTCTATATTCTTACTGCTCATACATACTTTTCTAAAATATTTGCTTCATATATACGCTATTTTAATTAAGTATACGATTCCCACAACATTCTAGCTATAACTGTTAATCGTAGCCGTCTTTGTCATATCCTTGATTGATTCTGTCTTTTTCTTTTAAAAATAAATAAGGAAAGCTTGTACAACAAGAAGAATGTTTACTCAGGCTTCACAGTTATTCCACACGATTTCACTTGCCTCCAAAAAAGTTCTTTGACAAACTCGTACAGTTTAATGTCGGCCCAGTTCGCCTGTTTTATCTTTGTAATCATTTCTCCACTCACAGTTTTCTTCGTTCCCTTGTTATCTCTCCAGCTTGTATCTATGGGAATCACCGGTAGAAAACAAGGGAGCCGTTTTTGTATAATCTGCAATGTGAGATGAAAGTGCTCGAGTAATCCCACAACAGCGTAATATTTCACGATATTTTCTTTGGCTTTTTCCAGGGCTTTCTGTGGATCGATCTTACAAAAAGCCTCAGGGCCGCAGAAAAACCGCGTCATAACATTGTATTTACACCCCTTGCCTTGCTTTTCAAAGCATTCCTCGAGTGTGTCATTTATCTCTCCGCTTTCGATCATTTTTTGCAAATGCAATGGATTTCTGTGTCGAGTGTTGTGCTTGAAAAAGTAATGCGATATATACCTCGTTACCGGTTCGCGGACTTGGTTGATGTACGTGTGTGTTCTTTGAACTTTTAAATGATTTCTGAAGTAAAAGTGTGCATTGAAAAGGATCTGCTGACGAACGATTCTGGCTCCTTCTTCGATAATCTCTGGGTAAGGTGCGGATGTTCCCTCATCATAGTAGTCTTCGGTTTCTTCTGTAGAAAAAGAAAGGAATGAGTTGAGAGTTTTAACCTCCACTTACGAGCTATCGACAAGAAGGGCCGCACTATGTCAAGGAAGACAAAAAAAACGGCAATTAACAACGGGTCCCACTACCCTTTAATGCCATGATGAGCTAGCCTGCACGATGCGCACGAAGAGAAATGACGTCATCACCAAATTTAATCTCCACCAATCAGCATTTTGCATCGAAGGAATGCCTTCCCAAATCTAACAACTGTTTCGCTTATTCTTATTCCTGAATACACCTGTACGGTCAATCGAGCGCAACCTAAGGTTACATTTCAAAACCCCATTTTCTTTGGGGTTTTTTTTCATGAATTATTAATGAAAAGAGAACAATCCAATAGCACTTGCGTACTTGCGTACGAGTCCGGTAACTTTTCCTCTAGCTACAAATTTAGTCTAAATCTAATGCGATAGAGCGGTTTTCAATTGGCTGTCGAAAGTAATTTCGCGTTTGCTTTGGTTTTGTATTGCTACACTCTGTGATTGGTTAACAAAACTGGCGCCACTTTCTCAACCAATGAGAAGCAAAACCAAAACCAATCGTGTTTTGGCCGCACGCGTTTTCCCGCGCTTGGCGCCAGTTACATGTATTTGCTTCAAATTCTAATTGGCTCGTTGTGTTGTTTATATCTGTTGCGATTGGCCAGAGTAATTACTTTGGTTTTGGTTTTACGACACTCAAATGAAAACCGCTCTAAATACATCATTCGGTATACTAACGTTTGGTATACACGTAATTCATCATGCCGGCCGCAAGCTCAAAGTGAGACCCCATTGTTTCGCTCCCGGTCTTGAATACCCGGTTATACAAAACCAGGCTGGCAGGTATCGGCGTACATGAAGCATTCTTTAGGAACTGCACCAAGCCATTATGACTTGCAAGCCGAAAATCTTGCAATGGTTGACGGCGAATGAAATCACTAAATTCTGACTGATCTGTGTTTGGAGAATTGAGGCTTGACGAAGCTTGATTGTAGGCATGATCACTTTGCAAGTCTTCCCATTTTTCCAGCTTCTTTTCCCACCAGTTTTCTGCAGTCCTTGTAGTGACTTCTCTCTCTTTCCCGATATTTCCATCAATAACTAGTTGTCTTAACTGTACACCTAAATATACCCACACACATAAGTTTAACAGTATACCTATTTTGACCAAGGAAATTAGAAACCATCGTTTCCTGGGATTCTTTGGCAACTGGTCCATCGCTTGAGGAGTTGTGAAACCTGTGAAAGAAAAGAAAAATGGACTTTGGGTGCAAAAATATTATAGCGGCGTTGCGAACAAATTGCGCATCGCCAAGGGTGGGCCGCGATAACAGTTCTTCAGTTCAATTTTTAGCCGATATTTCTCGCGAATATCGAAACTTTCAGGGAAAGCACAGTATCTATAACATTGAGTTTCGACCAGGAGCTCATTACCGATGAACCGTTTATTTTTCGATTGACATTCCCACAAACTCACGGCAGTCTCCCACCGGACCTCTCTAGCCAGTCTCAAGCTTTGCATAGGGCATACCGCGGGAATAGTGAAAATGCCATCGCGAAAGCCATACTAGTAGTATGGGAGCTATGCGCTCCAAGTAATGAGCTTCCGTTTCCATCCATTCGCAGTGGTTATTTGAGCATAGTGTGCGTCATTCCCGTTCCCCGATGCCTATTTTACGTGCACAATGTTCATTCCAGAATTTTGGTTTTTCATAATTTTCAAAGCTAAACTTTACAAGATTCATGTGCTGGTTTGCTTGAAAATTAAGACTAGCACAAATTGATCAGATAGTTTGTGAAGAGTTGGGAACGAATCTTCCAGTTTCCTCGGACGTCAGCACTCGAATCTCTTTACGTTGGCCAAATTACCTTTAGTTATCAAGTCTGTTTATAAAATCAAACATTCGTTGTTGCTGTTTTCTGTTTGTTTGTTTGTTTGTTTGTTTGTTTATTAGTTTAATTATTTTCAAAGGTTATTCAAAGGAAACCAACTGTCGATCGTGCGGTCTTCGATCCGGTCCGCCTCCAGGCCTGTAAAAAGCTTCTTGTGATTTATTTTAGATTATAAACCTTCATGAGCTTGATCACAGCGAAGAGATTGTAAAATCTGTAACAAACACAATTACTTGACAAAAAGTAGATTTGTCTTGCTTTTTATTTGAGTGCCGAGAAACCAAAACCAAAGTAATTACTCTCACCAATCAGAACAGACGTAAACAACGCAATGAGCTAATCAGAACTCGAAGCAATTCCAAAAACCCGCACCAAGCGCGGGAAACACGTGCGAGCAAGACGCCATTGGTTTGGGTCTTGGTTCTCATTGGTCGGGAAAGTTCACGTGAAGGCGGGTTTTTCTAACCAATTACAGGGCGAAATGAAGCAAAACCTTACGTAGCTGGGGGGGGGGGGGGGTGAAAAAAGAAATGCCCAAATTCCCTATTGTCTGGAACCCCAAGGAAGCGCAGGAGGAGAGGCCCCTTACTGACTTAGAAACTAGAAGGATATAAATTACATCCGAAAGATGTTTTCCCAGTCTTTGTTGCCTACAACGGAAAATGATGTCGTCATATGGTATGGTGATTACGCCATTATTTCCAAACAGCGGCCATTCTGGAACACTACTGATTGGATTTCTGGATTCTCCAAAACCACTAGAATTGACCGAAAAACCGATAGATTAACATTAAATGACCTAGAAATATGAAAGTTACTGTAAGAATCTTAAATTTCAATTATTAAGAAAAACAGTACTCCTGTTTCTCAGTAACTTGTCTGTCAAATTTGGTTGCCAATGGCCCTTTGCCGTATTGTCAGTCCTACAATCAGTTTGGTTTGTTTACGCGTAAAGTGACGTCTGGCACGAGCATTTCTGCTACAAGAGATCGATCCGGCAACGGTGCGCTGCTTCGGTCTTGAAAGTGAATCGTCACATATCGGATAGGTTTTCGTGACACTTTCTTGAGTAGTGTGAACAGAGAATCGAACCGAAACGGAAGCTAACAACGAGGAGCGGGGACTAGATTCTAGTGGAAATGGGCCACTTCTGTTCACACTAGGCCGGAGTATTTTTAACAACACACGGATTAAAATGCTGTCTAGGTTAATGCAGACATAACATTAGAATACAAAAACGCCAGGGGGACTTTATCTGATATTTTCATCAGGTATGACTACCAGCAACTGAATATTTTTCCATAAATCAACAATTAATGATTAGAGTGAATTAATTCGAAAAATTTTTTTTAATCGGAATTAAGAGGAAAAATAAGAAAGAAACCACGCACCAAACTCAAGCCGTGATCACTTTAAATTCCTGATTATGAACATTTATTTAAAATAACTATCCCAAAATGAGCTATTCTTTTTTCCCCTATTATACGAACTCACGCTGTTAACAGCAAACATTTTCAAAATACATTCCAGGGAAGAAAGTCAAAGGCTTAGTTACCCGCACGCCGAAACAAGACAGATACCAAATTTTAAACAATTACATAAAAGAGCTCAAAAACGAAGATAGAAAATGGAGGAAGAAGAAATTAATAGTACATTTACTGGTATTAATTTCAAAGTGAATTAGAGTGATAGACTTAGACGTCGCTTGGAGGAAATTATGCACAGGAAAGGCCCACAGCCACGCGACAGCAGTTGGATGCGTGAAAATTAAAATTATTAAACTGTCCTGCATTGGATTGTACTGTATCAATGTATGAATGAATGAGCAGATGTTGGCACTTTTGTCGGCGAGAATTCAATTCTCGTACGTTAAAAGTATACGCATATCTGAATCCCTTAATTAATTGTTCAAATCCGCGGCCACGCTTTGTAACCAGCCAACTGGTAAGCCTTCCTGCAAGTTGGGATTTTTAAGACGTTTCTGTTTTGTTTTGACCACACAGCCTCACATGCAAGCTTCTAGCTTTTAACCTAACCGTATACGAATAGATTTGCTTTTCTATGCTTAAAATAAATTTCTGCCGGAGATCTTCGGGGGGTACTCTAAAATTGTTTGGGTGGGTGTCAGTTCCCGGGAAACCTAGTCTAGACTAAATTCCTCAAGCAATTGATCAGTTCCCTGGAAAATTATACCCTTTTCTAGACCAAAACTCTGATTTCTATACCCTATCCAAGACTAAACTGCTTGAAAACCAAACCCTTATTTCAAGGTCACATTGGTACAAACCCATATCGCTTATATATGGGAGTTCCCGTTCTATCCCCCCCCCCCCCCCCGCTTTCCTTGATCTTCACAGAAATATTTTGTAAGTTGAAAGCCATCTTGCATAATTCCTCCATATACTGTTCTTACAGGAGCGAATAAGATTCTCATAATTTATTTCGACCGCGGAATTAGCTCAGCTGAAAATGAAAAGAAAACATGGAGAACAAACCGACGGAGATTGTAAGCGGAATTCGAAATAGATTAATTTTCGCGTAAAGAGCAGAGGCTTTAAATAGTTAGTGTTCACAAGATATCGGGCTTTCTGTTGACGTATTTATAACACTTTCTGAAAGCGCAACAAATTTCGCCGAGAAGTTATTTACTTACAGTTTTGGCCTTGTATGTGTTCCCTCGCGGCTCGACTGGGCCCACCAGCTTGTAACTTTAACTGTTAGCGTATTTAACAAAGGTTTAATTATATTATCATTATTATTATTCAGCATCAATGTGCGCACAATTAGCTACCGAATTAGCATCACTTAACAATTCTTTACAAAGAACAAAGCGCTGGATGACAAACAGATGAATTGATACAAGACTTTATAATCAAAAACACTATACAAATGGCATTAGGCTACTAGACAATCCGCTGTACAATACCATCTACATAGCTAGAAGTAAATAGGCCTGATCACGGTTTTCGACGCCATTTTGACGAGTAGGCAAACACGTCTTGAAATAAGTTTGTATGGAAATCCGATGTCAAATATTTTTCATAAAACATTGCTCCTGAAAAATTCATGAATTGGAAATTTTAGGCACTATGCAAATGATTTTTCAGAAAATAACTGACGAATGTAGCTGTGCTAGAAAGCGTCTAGTTGCGTTTTGACATTTCCATTAAATGTCTGTACAGCGAACCAAATAGTTCGCGGGAAAAAAATACAGGGAAATGTATGGAAAGTTCAAAACACGACTGGACGCTTTCTGGCACAGCTAAACGATGAATTGAAATCTTTCTACTATCGATCATTAGTATAAATCTACTAGTGTTCTATCACGAATGCCGTTCTCTGATTGGCTACGCTACTCGCTATCTATTCGGTGATAGATAGTGAGTAGCGGTTTTCAACAAAATGGCGGCCACTTCATCGCGTTTTCGAAGTGTCTGCGATGAGGATATAGTTAATTTACTTGTTTAGTTTTGCACGACTAGTAGATTTATACTAAAACAATTAGATTATTCGCTCTCGATTTCTATCGCGTGATAGCTGATTCGGGGCTATCACGCGATAGAAATCGAGAGCGAATAAATTAATTGTTAATTATTATTGTTGTGTAACTGCTCCTCTCAGAGTTGAGCGCTCTTTAAATTTATTCCATTCAAGTTCAAGATTTTGATACCAGTTTATATCAACTTTTGTTGTTCATATTGTGAATCTCAGAATTTTATAATATTCTAATATAATTTCCTCTGGAATTATTATTTGATTATATATGATCATACCACTGAAAATAATAATGTGAGTAATTATAAACATAATAATATATGAGATTTTATTTTTATATAACAAAACTAAATGGGAAAATTTGATGAAAGATATAGTTTCTTATAAATTTGATTTAACAATTTTATTTGACCGAAAATGGAAAAATTTAAAATGGTCTGGTTGCGCCATCGCCTATACTACTACTGTTCTAACCGCAACAAATAAGATTCTTTTAATTTATTTCTACCGCGGAATGAGCTCTGCTGAAATAAAAAAGAAAAAACATGGAGGACAAACCAACGGACATAGTAGGCGGAATTCGAAATAAATTAATTTTCGCGTAAAGAGCAGAGGCTTAAAATAGTTAGTGTTCACAAGATATCGGGCTTTCTGTTGATATATTTATAACACTTATTTCGCCGAGAAGTATTTACTTACAATTTTGGCCTTGTATGCGTTCCCTCGCCCCTCAACTGGGCCCACAAGCTTGTAGCTTTAACTGTTAGCGTGTTTTAATAAAAGTTTAATTATATTATCATTATTATTATTCAGCACCAATGTGCCCACAATTGGCTACCGAATTAGCATCGCTGACAATTCTTTACAAAGAAAAACTGATTAAACAGAAAAAGGAAGACTTCGCGATACTTGACAAACCAGACGATAATAGATAAAATGGATGACAAATAGATGAATTGATACTATACAAAGCAAAATGGCATTAGGCCTCTTGACAATCCGCCGTACAATATCATCTAAATACATACAATCGTGGACAAAAGCTGTTAAGAAAACTACGAATTTTGCTCATATATTTCAATCTACCATAAAGAAAACACCGCCTGGAAAGTACCAAACCTTCACTCCCCCTCCTCCTAACTCAATGTTGGTTTGAAGGCCAGATGATGACCCAGCTTTTTTTTCAGCGGCAGAGCAACATTGATGAGAGGGAGGGGGGGGGGGGGGGCTGTGTTGTTGACGTATCATTGAAGTGCTCGAATTTGGAGATAGACAAACAGTTTCTTGGCAGTTTTGTCCACGATTGTAAAAGTAAATTATACCACTAATGGCTACATTTATGATCATTACAATGTATTGAAGATTTGAAGTTTGCTTATTTACTTTTCAATGAAGAGAGAAACAAAGATCAGAAAAACAGTTTCTATTTTGGAATAAATGAGTGAACAACACGTTTATTGAATACGCACAGTTTGCAGTCTTACCAATTGAATTACGTGTCCAAAACGATAAAATAAAAGATAACTACAATAAAAGAATAAAAGATCTACATGAATAATTAAAATCAAGAGATTGTGCACAAATTATCGTATGCTATGGCTTGAGATGAAATAATCTTTAAATGGGAAGCTGCCTGCCGGTTTAGGGTTCCTATCGGAAGTACCAAGCGATTGAGACCCTCAAAGTTATTTACCCAACTTAAGCAGTTGCGAAAAAAACCCTGAAAAAATCAGGCCATATTTTTTTCAGGCTTCTGGGGTTTCAAGCAGAGACCACCATCTTTTCAGTGGGGTTTGGTGGGTCCTGTTCGAGTATAGTAGTTTTGGCCACCTTCCTAAACAGGTCCGATGCGTGCGCGGATATGGCTCAAGTTATCTTTGTTTAAGAATTCCTTTGGAAACAGTGGGCCCACCAGAATGGTGTAGTTCGGAGTTAAAAACTAATTTCCATTTTCCTTGGTTTGTTGGGTGAAGGTTAATTTTTCATCCAAGTAGCTTTGAGGGTCTTGTTGTAGGATCATCCTTAATCCACCACTTGAATATTCGCTGATCATTTTAGTTCTGACGATTTTGTCACCGTTGCCGCTCCAAACAAATTTGAAAAATAAATTGATTTCTCCACTAGCACGATGGTTTGTTGGCAAGGACGACGAAATGTACACAAGTTGAGAGGCAATCAAGCTTTTTAACACCTTGATTTTGCCAAGTAAATTCCCAAGAGCTTCAGGTGGGGGCCGTGACACCTGAAAGCCGTTTACACGCCGCTTGAAATCGGTTTAACGGAATGGGGTATTTTGTAAATTTTTGGGGGATTTTTAGGTATATTTGGGAGGAGATAGTTTTTCTCTAAAGAGTAGTGAAATTTGAAGTAATATATAAGAAACGGTTAAGATTTGATGTAGTTTAAAAATTAGAATTTGAAGTTAAAAATTGATATATTGACACCCAAACAGTCCCCTACCAACCTGGTGTGCTCTTGGGTTGGGGGCAACTGTCTGTTGGTGTTGCAAAAATAATTTTCTTTCTTTTATCTCTTCTTTAAACCTCGTAAAATTCCATCCAAATTCACGTTTACCCCCACCTTAAGCAATTACTGACTTTAGTTAGTTTTTCACAATAATCTACCTTCGTAGTTACCTCGGGGTTGGTTGATAGCCAGCCACCTAGGGCTTTCATTTTGTCTTTGATCCACTTTGAACCATATTGCGGCAGCTAGAGCTCCTCTCCTCTCTTGGTAATGGTGCCAGAGTAAATCTTCCTCTATAATTAACCCTTTTAGCCCTAGCAGTGATTAGCATCAAATTTCTCCTTGTAATATCAATGCTTTTGATCAACCCTGAGGTCATGAGAATTAAGGATATGATCACCCAAGGTGAATTTTCTTGATATTTTAATAACTTCTCCCCAGTACTTTTATAAGAAAAGTATGGGGACAAGATAGAAGAATTTCAGCTTTGATATTAGGGGTTTAAAGGGTTTAATCTTCACACTGAAAATCAAGTAGATGCTAGTAAAGAAATCTTGAACGAATATTGGCCCCTCATCATTAGGAGTGTGTATACTAGCAACGGTAATGTATTTCTCTTGTATTTCGATGTCAGCACAGGTGATAAATCTGCCATTTGTATCTGCGTAAGTTTTTTTGAGTTTAAAAGCAAAATTCTAATAAGAGTGCATTTCGACAATTGATATAAGAAAATAAACAAAAAGAAATCCGACGATTCGAAGTCATCATTTTTTTCGCTTTATACTTTCATCAAAAGCAAAGTTGTAATAAATAAAATAAAACTACAACTCCCCTTTTGGCGATAGAAAAGCTACTTATAACCCCATTCAGCCGACCAAATAGTGGTAACGTTATCAGAACAGTGAACTCAGTCTTGAAGAAAGCATATTGAAAAAGGTTTTAAACCCGGAGGAAGGCAGTTTAATATTTCTCTTCTTTTCTGGCTGTCTCCCAGCCCTCTCAAAGTTTCGAGGTCCACTACGTTTGAGCTCAACGTATTCCAAAACATAAAGCCTTGTAATTGAAGAGGCTAAAAAAACAATCTGGTCGAAAGGACTCCGATTGTGCACATTACATTAACAGTACAAATACATGAAGACATTAAAATCTCTTTTTATGGGGACTATTTTCCTAACAAGCTTCTGAAGTGTTGAAAAATATACTCATCTATGCCTGTAGGTGATTTTCGTGCCTTTGAATTTGCGTATTAGGTAATTATGACTCGAGGTTCGTGGAGGTTGATGCAGTTTGTTCAAAGCACTTATTTTTGGTAACCGGGAATATTAGATTTGTGATCATACCTTCAAATTGATGCTTTTGACTGCTTTGATTCGCTTGGAATAGTCTTTTACCACCTCACTTTAAAGATATTCTCTTTGTATTTTTCACTGGAAAATTAAATCGCTTGTCGGTTAACCAACCAAGCGTGAAATGGACAATGCAAAAACGCGCGCTTTGATTGGTCTAGCGGATTTTGTGCTTAGAGTTCAGACGCTCAAATGACGTCATAGCTTCAGCTAAACTGAGGTCACGGATTGCTAGCCTCGTATTAGTCAATAGGCGTGCTCTCTTGTTGTACATCATAAACGTAACCACATTTGCCCTCTCAATCGCAGACCAAATCATCTCTGTTTGAAAGAATTTCTTATTTTGTGCGGAACAACCGATACAGTCAACACAATGTATAAAACAAATACCTTATTAGAACTTAATTTCACGGTACTCAATTTCGCGATTATGGCGAAACAGTATTTCGGGGGGGGGGGGGGGTATTTTCGCGATTTCAATAGGCAAATATGAAAAAGGGCATTAGATTTCGCGATTGAAGCGTTCTCAACTTCATTTTACTTTTCAAAAGGTCTCAACTTTTTAAAATTTCTAGATAAACTGGAACAAGCAAAACGCATATTCAAAAATTAACTTTTAAGTGTTGTACAACGTGGATACGCATTGTCTCAGTACGTAGTTCGCGGCAATGGTGAATTTTCTATATAATATGGGTATTAAATTTGGCGAGGATTTTTATTCGCGGGTCTTTTCTTTCGCGACTTTTTTACAATCTCGAAAAACGCGAAATTAAAGGCCCGCGAAATTAAGTACCAACAAGGTAGATTCAGTTAATTTGACCATGCGTGTGTATACTCTGATAAAGCCTGGTTTACAAGTACGACGAAAGCATAAGCATAAACACAAGCATAAGCACAAGAAACCAACGTGTAAACCGGTGCGACGCAAGCATAAGCACAAGAGCAAGGAAAGGAAACTGAAAAACAGTGACAAGTTGTCAGCGTACATTCTAGTTACTCATGCGTTGCCATTTGCAAAATGGCGGCAGCAAATTTTTATGCTTCCACGCTTGCGTATGTCACCGTAAGCTTATGCTTATCGAACGTGTAAACATCCTCGTGCCTATGCTTGTGCTTATATGCTTGCGTCGTACGTGTAAACCGGACTGGACGGCAAAATGTGATAAGAACATCAGGCCCCATCTAGTCCATCCACCCTAATGCGTTGCCAAAAGTGTCCGTTTTCATCTCGGCGAAAACGAAGACTAAATATTTTCATCCATATTAGCCACGCTAAAACGATGAAAACGACTGGTACCTGGGATTGTGCATGTCTTAACATCACAAGACCATCCGCCATCTTGGATAGGTGATCCGATTTGGACTGGAACCGATGACACGTGACGCGGTTTACTTTTCCAAAGTCTCCGTTTTCACCTGCCCACACTAGAAACGAGGCATTTTCAAAAGTCTCCACAAACCGTTTTTCGAAAGTCCCCGTTTTCAACGGCGTTTTTGGGCGTTTTAGTGTGGATGATAGGCGAAAATGCATCATGGAAAAAGCTTTGTGTGAATGGGGCCTCAGTGACGCCACTCGGCTGCGGCTCGTAACGTACTTCTTTTTTCTTATCGCGTTTAGATCAGTGTCATCAAAGTCACTTCACTGGTAAAGTTTATTTATTAAATTGCAGGAATTTCTTCAATGAAGTTCAATTCACCGCGGTCTATGTGGACAGACAAAATTAATACAGGATCGATAGAGCAATTATTCTAGCAAATGCCCCAAATCTTGGTATTCAATGTCTGTTCAGAAAGATACCACAGGCTATCACTGGCTCAAGTTTAATAAAAAAATCGTACGTAAATATTGGTGTTATTGGAATTAATTTCATCTTCAGAGCGCACGTTGCCCCCCACCCCCTCCCCCTCCCCCTCCCCCCACTCCTGCTTCCAGCTGCTCTCAAACTCGTTCCCAGGGTCTCTCCTCTGTGCTTTGGTCACGTCCTGTTTGAAGAGCGTCCACTCCAGTTCTTTCTACAACCCAGCACGCAATTGCAATATCTAACGAAAAACTAATCGTTTATTTCTCTGATCGTTTCCACTAATTTACTTAATATGTATTTTCCCTATTCTTTTAAAAATTTTTAAAAAGGAAAAGTTGAATCCGTTCGCGATCTTGCTGTGAGAGCACGAAAGAATCCAAGAGGGAGCTAGCCCTCCTATATTGAGAAAGTAACAGAGACATTTACAGCGTACATGCTTGCATTTTCAGAATACTCGTATTTAATACTCACTCGAAGCCCTTTACCGAAAAGAAACGAAGGGATTTAATACTAAAAGCTAGTTCCGTACGAAAGACAGAAATTGTGCAAGCGTATACGTGAAAATTAACACGCACATCGTTTTAAAAGCATCATGTATTAGTTGCCCGGCTGACCAGTGTTCAATCCGTGAGCAAACAAAGCTTTGGTTCTTCAGTAATTCAAGAGGATAACGAGTCATTCATTTCCTGATTTGCTCCAGACTTTGAACTCTTCAAGACAAAACGTGCAGGGAGACTGGTGAAACAGTGTAGACTAGCATGCGCCAATGCGCCCTTTGGCTCCCTGGCAACACGTTCAGTGGCTGAAAACCGCGCTCCAAGTTTACTTACGTTTTCGAATTGCAGATGGCTTTTCAGGAAGTCCAGACCCCAGTCAACAAAACATACATTCAGTAGGGGAACCAAGAACAGACACGTTTCAGTCTTGCATTAATTTGTGAAGTTTCTAAGCTGAAATGGCGTTTAGAACCATTCAAGTTATATTTATACCTGACTTGAACACTACATTTGCTGGCTTCTTTTATAAATTCAGTTTTAAAATTAAAGAGATGTTATTGAAGCAGCTTACGTGCACGTGTGGGATGCCTGCACGTACACTGTTATTGAAAATACGTCTGTGTCAATTTAAGCGAGTTATGAACTGAAACTTTGCACGTCTTGCCAATAGATGAAAGTACACACTGCCGAACTTTAAGATGATGCAATGGAAAGCAAATAAAAAAAATTAAAAAAACTACTAGTTATGCTTGAACGTGCGCCCATTAGCGTTCGGATTGCGGTAAGATTTTGAACAATGGATCTATGGTACGTGCTTAATCTGTAGCACTACCGGCTAGTGTTGTTCCCGTTTAATTATATTCGAAAATTAAAGTTTCATGATGTCCTTTAAATAAAATCTTTACTGAAACCGGCAGTGACTGATCATTGACAATTATATATAATTTATATTTGTCAGCGAAATTAGTCGTCTTAAGGACGGTATAGTCACGAAGGCGGCCGGGGAATCTCTAAGTAACAATAGCACTTAGAGTAGCTTTAAGAGAGTATGAACGATTTTAGTTGTGAGTACTAAAGCCTTTAAATTCGAGGGACTTATCGACAGGGCCACCTTGTACAGCATTATAAACCGAGAACCGTGGGAAAGCACTTGTTCATTTGAATAGTCACATGAATCACACACAGCCAACAAGGCTCAATAGTGTTCATACGAAGAACCACTTTTCCATCCATGCACGGACCTTGAAAAATTGGAAATAACTACTTAAATTTTTAAGCATAATAAACCGTACCACATAGAGGAAAGCGGGTGCTGAAATAATAAGGCGACGTATGGTGTGCAGTGGGGAAAAGGGGATTTGAAATCCCGCCGCTATTTTCGCTGTTTTCCCTCTTATCCCAAAAACTGCAGTAGCACATTTTAGAGGTAATTTTTAAAGGATATTTTTTGCTTTACTTGAATATACCTTGGGATTCCATTCCAGATTTTACGTATCAAACCTTGGGTTGACTTTTTGGGGGGACATATTTTCGCTCCTTTTATAGTCTTTTTTATTGTTTAAGGGAAAGAGCCTTTATTGTTCGTCAAACAAAGGTTGTGATTACCGAAGAGTAGCCTACTCACCGATATCTTCGTAAGCGACTGTAGTGTTACAATGCCTCATATGGGTAGTGGGTTGTGAAATCATTTGTTGAGGCAAAAATAATCTAACAGGAGAGGGCTGGGGAGAGGGCTTTGTGATATGAAGAGTTGGTTCACTCGCGAAAATGTCTTAAGGCTTCCAAGAGGCTTAAAAAAAAAACAAAGTGTTTGTAAAATTGTCAGCTCTAAAAATCAACAAACAATCTTTCAGGCCCAGAAAATTTTTCAGAAATTTTAAAAGGATACACGTCCGGACATGCAGAACAGCCGCTAAAAGCCGACGTGCTTTCATGTCTTTCGCGCTAGGACCTGTAGATGTCCGAATGCTCACTACCACCACTATCATAGAAAGCCGTAATAGACTAGAACGACCCCAAAATAAATTTGTCTCGGTGGCGATGAACTAAACTCTGCAAAACTGAGCCATTTAGCGTTTTTCCTTGAATTGCTTTCAAAGTTTGCAACTTTTGACGCTATTGGCTGTTAATAAAGTCTTTATTATTATTATTATTATTATTATTATTATTATTATTATTATTATTGGCTTTTAAATTTAGAGAGATTTAGCATCGCATTTACGGCAAACGGCAAACGCCAGGCTGAAATTTTCTCTTTTATGAACACTGAACAATGAAGCTTTTTTGGTTTAAGCTTATCTCCACCCAGTAGGCGACAGCTTTCGAGCAAACACGAAAAAGAGAGAAGTGAGTACGAGAAACACAACTTTAAGCTAGTTTATGCATTTTAGAGCAAACAGCGGCTTGACGTTTCCCGTTTGGCGTAAGCCGTTAACGCAAAGCTAAATCTCTCTTTTGTCCATTTCGCAACCATTTCCAATCCTTGAAAATGATTAATTCTGTTGTTTAAGCCTTAAGTAACGTATAAGGAATTTGCCAGAAGTGACTGCTCTAGTTTCATAGGGATGGACGGAAGCTGCGAGCGAGTAAATAAGTTCAGCAAATTTGGGGATGCGATTGCTGTTAATATCGTGCATCAAAATAGATACAGATTTATAATAGTGAGTTACGCCAAACGGCAAACGTGAGATTTGCGTTAATGATTTCTTGAAAAAATTAGTACACAGATGAGAATTGTGCAAATAATTCTGGCCTTTGATGCTTATGGAAAACTACTCAATTTTACCAAGAAACTGAAAACAGCGAATGGCAAATATAGGGTAAATATGAGCACATGATCATTTCTACCGTTAGCCGTAAGCGTAATTGTATTCGACGTAGGAAGAACGCACTCCTAATACAGATTGGAGTGGAGATTGTATGGGACAACGTTGATTCAGTGAATGGATGGATCTTGTGACACGTATCTGGCATCCCCCGCAGATTTTTTTGCAGGGGCGGATGACATGATAAAGGAGAGAGAGCCTGGGATCGAGATATCGAACGCACTCCCTAATCTTTTATTATTACTAGTTTTAAATCTTTCTAATACTGCCATTGTTATAAGCAGGCTAAAAGAGAAATTAATGAAAGAAGATGAAGTGCTGAGAAGATTTATGACCACCAAGTACAAACATCAATTTCCGGCGATTAGTGAACTTTTAAAGGGGTTTCTTTTTACAAAGTGACCGGCAGTACAGTTAATACAGTTCAAGACAATAGAAACAACTTCGTTGGGACTTAGAAAATGGTGATATAATGGAGGAGCCACTTTGTACTCTGTTACTGGGAGTTATTGGCCACACTTTCCCATTTTACTCTTTCAGTACCCTGTTCGATAGCTTACGTCAGACATGATTTGAAAGCCGGGTGACTCATTTGAAGGTGCATGAACTCATTGTGCTGTACAGGGGATTCATTTATGTGTATGAGCAGAGGTTTAATTGCTGGGATGAGCGATCCAGTCTAATTGCTGGGGTTATAGACAGTAAGAAAAAATAGTCATTTCAAAGTTCACGGGAAAAATTGAAGGCCTTTCAGGGATCACGGAAAAATCACGCCTTTACCACCCTTTTTATAGGACCTGTTTGAGCTCATTCGGCTACCGCTAGAACCGGGGGAATTGAACGAGCTTAAGGGAGGATTTCACCTAAATTTGAATGAAATTTGAAGAGGTTTTAAGAAGGGATAGAGGAAAGAAAATGATTTTCGGAACACTAACAGACAGTTGATACCCACGCAAGAGCACCCCGGGTTTCTAGTGGACTAACTTGGTATCCGTCTATTAATTATTAACTACAAATTTTAATTTTAAAACTTCACTAAATCTTCAATATTTCTTATGTCTCTCAATTTTACCAATCCTTCTAGAAAAACTACCTCCTCCCAAATATACCCAAAAGCACCCAAAAATTCACAAAACACCCCACAACATAGGTTCACGGGATGAGCGTAGAGTTTTTGGATTGCTTGAAACGTGAACGAGATATTTCCATTAAAGCCATGTCAAGTGGCGGAAAAATGGCGTTTAGGTTGAATCCCCCCCTAAGGGTACCACTCAGCGCCAATGACAATGTCAATGACATTGACTCTATTTATTTCTATTACTTCGACAACTCCGAAACGTTGTTCGGTTTTATCGTTTATTTTCACTTGCATATTTAAAAAAAATTATACAGAATAAAATTGTAAAAATTACAGTTGAGTTCTCTATCTATCATGTTTATCATGAGCGAAACCCCATCGGCCAGTATTTCTTTTGTTACAGGAATTGCCGAAATTGGGCAATTGTCTAGTCAATTAAACCTTTTCTTATCAAAAAATCCAAAAATATGTTTTAAATTTTCACCTCCAAGTCCAAAGATCGTACTTGTTTTTGTACGCGAATGGTTCTTTGTTAGGAGGCCGAGGAAGCCTGGGAGGAAGCCAAGCGGGCACGTGATTCACGTGAGTAGCCACGCTCATAAATTACGTGCGACAACAGACTTCCTTTAGAGAGAAATTATTTTAAACATGACCACTTCCCTTTTCACTGAATAGAACAATCATATCTTGCTGAAGGGCTTCAAGCACGTCCTCTAATCTTGAGAAATGAATAAATGTCACATCTCTTGGATCTTGTACTTGCAGGTTTTCAAACTACTTTTAAAAAACGTTTGAGGCTGTAAATCAAAGCCTCGTTGAAGTGTGACCATTCAAATGAAAAGCTCTGTGCAGTGCTTTGCTGAGCAATAAGAGAGCTGACCAATTTTCAATGTTTCCAAGTACGCAAATGTTTTTTACAATTGTCCGAAATTAGAACACTCAGTGGCGACATCGGTACCTTGAAGTAACTAATTGTCCCAGCCAAGAGGCAATATCAGTCATGTTCTATTCAGCACCCAAGATTGTTTTTATTCGTTGACAAAGGACTTGTTATGATCTTCAAATCACCAAGGTGTTTATCTGAAGCCAGTCACGTTTCAGCCGGTTAACAAGCACCATGCCACACCTCTAAGTCGATATGGATCAATATTTATTGAAAGCTAAGGCTTCCTTTACTGCCCACAAATCATGAAACTCAATAGTGAAAATGTAGTGGACGAGCATGACTAACAAGCATTTTAAAAACATGTCTTAGTTTTTCCTTGATAAATTAAACGTTCTTATTACATTAAGGTTCGCCGCAAGCTATTTCTGTGGCCTTCAGTTTGTGGTAAGCCGATTTTGCACAGAAACTTAGCCTTATAATAATAGAAAATCAGTTTTCCTTGAATAAATCACACGACTGATGCAACTGAATGTAACAAATTATCTTTTTTCGTGGACTTGACGAAGAGTTATCGCTCAGCAAAACGAAATGTTTTTTCAGATTAATAAAGACTGGCTTTTACTATCGACAGCTAGTCACATTTTCCCTTGATCTTAATTGTTCTATTACCATATATTAGATTGCATGGATAATTTTGAATATGTATTTTTCCACGTAAGATTTCTTTCACCGTAGCCGATCGAAGTAGATATATTTGCCATATTGCCGAGACCTTAGCTATTAAATACCGAATTAAGGATTCAAAAACTTTTCTTGCCCATTTAAAGGCCAGATTAGCTGCCGGTTCAAAGTTTTGTCTCAAAAGTGATCGAAACTAAAACAACTTTGAATTCTAGTGCAGTCTAATAGGTTACACTTGAATTTAATTTGACGCAAGGTGAAGCCAACCATTTCAAACAGACAATTTGTTATCTGTTATTGCGACAAGAAATATGAAATATGATTTCTGATCACAGAACCAAAAGCAAACAGATAACGATATTTTAATCGAAAATTATGTTAAAGATAAGAACAGAGTGAATGAAAACAGTGATTTAATGAGATTCAAGATTTTCTGGCCGCTTGCCTTCATTTTCCCCGATTCAACGTTTAATTTAGGAGCGAATTAACCTGTTTAATAAATTAATCTGGCAAACCGTCTATCGTTAAAATCTGCTTACATTTGCAAGTCTTACTTATAAAAAAAACAAAAACAAACGAAAGATGGAAATGAAAGTGCTTATCTATCCTTTTCTGATGCAAGAATTGCTCATTATTTTGGTGAGGAATGTCACGCCGGGGTACACGAGGACAATGTGTACACAACATATGAATGCCAATTAGCCGGCCGTTTGACAGGTACGGTCACGAATGTCCGCTTCGGCGAATGTTTGTCTACGGAATTGTGCTACAAGGCGCAAATCTAAAATTTTTCATCTTTTCGCTGTTTAATTGTTTAAACTAAAACATTAAATATGTAAGAACATCGCTGATAATTCCGTTTAAGCCGGGTTTTCGTTTTGTCTTGCTTTAAGTGAGTTGTACGGCGGGTCATGAAAACATCAGCTAAACAAAGGCAATTTATAAAGAGAAGAAAAGGACAAAATCACGCCTTTTTTATCTTGCCTTTAATCATATTATATTGGCAAGAAGTAAAAACTTTCAATTGAGTGCCAAAACCACAGGAACATAACCGCAAAAACACCGTGTCAAAACCTTCAGTTTCGAAAGAAACCTGCTGGCGTACGTATTAAACAAACACTGCCAGATTCAAAACATAATTTCAAAGCACTGTTTGTTGTAAAATCAGCAGTTTTGTTTTCATTTCTCGCTCGCTATGTAGCTATTTTAACCGGAAACTACAGGTCACTACAGGCGTCCATTTTCTAGCATTCATTGTTCGTCTATCCGGGCCATTGCTTTTTCGGATATGAAAGGTCAACAGTCAATAAATTCTTCAAGAAGATAATTTTAGTGCTTTTTCCGTCTGCTAATATTTTCACCTTGTCTCTCGGCGTTAAATAAATTCCCAATTCTGTCTTTAAGTTCGAAAATACCCTCAAATGGGAATGTTTAAAACTCATTGTCAATCATGACAATGTGGGGTGGAATATATGATGCTATCAGGTTAGAGATAAGACGGATAAAGGTGCTATTTTGCAGTCAAAACAACGCCTGACCAAGCATTTTGCATCTAATTTTCTAAACGAGTAGATTAGCAAAACAAAGCAACTGAAAGTATAAATATCTTTTCATATGTAGGGTCAAAGAAAATACCGACAAATTAAAAGCAGTGAATGTTGTTTTCGGTGTTAAAATTGTGCTTGAAAACACCATTTAAAGTTGCTGGGTTGCGGGTTCGAAAGAATAGAATTTGTTCCAGGTAGCAAGGACTATCAGATGTCATTGGATTATTTGTCTAGCAACCTGTATAAGCAAACCTCTTTTTGCACAATACTGCTACTATCAAAACTAGCTGTATCAGAAAATGGCAAGAATGAAAAAATCGAACTTGCTGATATCAGTAGTTTCCGATTAAACACAAGATCGAAAGCGAAATTACAATGAAGACTATCACGGGGTTTTTCCCCGACCGTATTCTTAATTTTTGCTTGTTTTTCTATTTTGTTTTTACAGCAGACAATGTCTAAACCGGCGCACGAGATGCCGGCAAACAGTCCCAAACAAAAGCTTGTTATGCTAAAATTTGAAACGGAAGCGACACACCTCCAAATACCCACCAATCAGAACAGATCAGCTTCAAGTTGTTTACTACGAACGCCGCATTTGGAAATGCAAAAAATCGTAAAAAAAGACGGCGAAGTGGTGCGATTTAGCGAACTTTCATCGAAAATGAACTGTTCTCACTCGTTTCGTTCGTTTGGGGTACGAAAAATAGCTCGTAAATAATGGGACATGACCAGCATAACTAATAAGGATACATAAGGTCATTCAATATTCATAGAAATGTCACAGGATAACATAGAAATGTGATTGATTGTACGGCAGAGCCGGCCATATTGTCTTGCACTTTAACTAGCCAATCACATCACATGCTAAAGATCATAGTTCACAGTACGGAGATAAACAACAAGAGAGCGGGGTGCCCGACGAATTTGTTTTAAAAAATAGGACTGGAAAACAACATGCAAACTCTCCTTTCAAATTCTCCACGTTTGATTTACGATCTTGCGAAGGTTTTTTCCGTCGAAAGAACCCCCTTAACACCGAGTTAAACTTTCCACCGGCACGTGCGAGCTTCAAACTCCGAAAACAGCATGATGCTTTGGCTTTGCGCCAACGACGATCACGAAACAGCCCGGACGAATTTTGCCGGATTACATTTCCGCTTTTCAAGCTTGGCCGGTCGTGCCGCTGTGCTTTTCCAAAATTGCTACTGCAAATCAAGCGTACATTCGTTCAATCAAAACTCTTATTCGTGGCGTGCTTCACGGCTACCACTGTCGTGCGAGAAAAAACGCATCAAGTCGTGATAAACCCACGTGTAACGTTTATTGGAAATATTTTTTTCTCTTATAACTTCCAAAGTCTATATTGATATAATAGTTTAGACAGTATCTCGTGATAGTACGACAATGACAATGGTCCATTGCCGGGGACGTTTTTAATATGAACTTTCTTGTATGTCCAAAACCTGAACAAGTCGCGAAATATTTTTGCATCAATAGCATTTTTCGTCTGCCCGTCCTCTCTAAATCAACGCTTTTGTACCAATGAAATCTTCCTTCTTCCACAGATGTCTTACATCGGGAACTGTGATATATAAAAATATAACAATTTGATAAAATATTTAACCTATGTACACGTCCTTGATTTTAATTTACGACTCTCTACTGTTTTTGTTCTGTGACTAAATTTACGAACACATGCTATAAATACGATGAGTGAGCAGTAACTATTTTGCCGGCAAATGTTAAATGTTCAGTCAGCGAATCGCACACAAGCCTTTTTCCAGCGACACTGCGTACACCAAAGATGTCTGTTTTCCATTCCGTAAACTTTACGGCATTTTTTGCTCTCCCCTCGGAGCTTTCGATGACTGTGGTGATTTGCATGGGCCTGAATTCTTGCAGGGGGGCTGTTCTTGCCGCTTCCTTTTGAATGCGGTGTGTACGAGAGCTGACTGATCGCTTGCGCATCCCAGTTGAAGCGTGGATGTTGCAGCGATCCGTAGGTTGGAGACACGCCTGGTTCAGACCAAGGGCTCTTCACCATGTCGAAATGCGATTGAGTTGGTGTCGGAGAGAGGGCAAGGGGCGCGGGGAAGACGCTATCGTTGCAGTCATCGTCTAAGTCGATTTCGTTGAAGTAAAAATCTTCCTCTCCGTCGCTAAAGCCATCTTCAACCGAACTTTTGGGCCTGAAACACACAAAAGGGAAAACCATCACCAATGCTGGTTTCACGTTTTATTCCCCGGGTCTGGGTTTGGGTTGTGTTTTGCAGAGTTTTGCGCCGTTTTGCGAAAATACTTTTAGAGGAAATTCACAGCCTCAATTCATCCCACATTTTCTTTCTTAGCAGATTTTTACCTTTTTCAAAGTTTTCCCCCTGAAATTTAGTCGCGTAATTTCGCGATTCACGCCGTGTAATCTTGGTAACTTTGTAGAACGCTTCGCTTGCAACTTATGGACCAAGCCGAAGTCAAACCAATAACAAGTTGTTTCTGTATAATGGAAATAAAGCGCAATGCGACAAAAGAAGACATAATCAAAATAGATGCTGTATACCGCTTACCCGAGATGAATGGTTCGAACATGCCGTATGATTCCTGGTGCCGTCGAAAGGGTTTTCCCACATCCAGGCCAAGTACATTTGTACAATGTCTTCAGATTTGTATTCGATGAGGTGGAATTCTGAGAAAAAGAAGACCAGCAAGGGTTATTTTATTTAGGATACAGTTTAGAGCTTGAGCAGATTTTTAGGACGCGAAAATCTCGGAGCGAATTGAACCGGTAACCGGAACAAAAGTGAGTAAACGCGCTAGTCACGAGAGATGCCGTGCAAAGGACGATCGAAGGTGTGAAATTGTTGATAGATAAAAGAAACCAATAACAGCTCTCCCAGACAGATTTACAGTTGCAAAATCAACATTTTAAACTGAAGGTTTTCTAGTGCAAGATTTTATGGCATCGGAATCTGACGTACAAACCGATCGCCAGTCTCAAAATGCAAAGACCGGCATTAACCGCTAAACGAGGAAACAGGTCATCGACGTAAACAACTTTCACCCCAATTTGTTTTCAATAAAATAACTCCGATTTCGGTGTCTACAAAGCTCTAACCTTTCTCTTGCGTGTGTTCTCGTATCGCTGAAAATCCGCTCCGATTTCTTCGTCAAATGGTGAGGGTGGACCGTTGAAGAAATAGATAGAATCGTGGGCGTTCGTTGGAGAATTAGAATGAATCGGCGAAGTTGTCGGGCTTGGGTAGAGTGCCATTTCGGAGCCCGATTCCGGTGTTGGGGGAAAGGCAAAACTCCCATCTTCAGCTGAAAAATAAAATAAACAAACCCATAAATTACGTTATTTTGGAAATGTGCAGACCAAGCAGAAGTTAGCCATATCGTAGCTCTAATGACGAAAATTCAACGGATCGGTAAAACACCTCGAGTGTTAAAAGGCAAATAAATTGCAAATGAGGAACGTGCGTGCTGGATTAACGAGAATACAAAAACACCATGAATCGCATAATCTTGAAATAATTTTTCGCCCTTACTATGATCCACATCCTTGAGAACTGGGGAAATTGATAATGCTGTGAGTACCAGCGCAGCCATTTCTTCGCTTCTTGTAACGTTTTCTTGCCTTTTCGAGCAGCCGCTAAAAATAAAAGGAACTGGTGTAAGATTGTATGCATGTGCAAAGGACAAAGGAAAATAAAAGGCCTTAATCTAAGAGCCTTAAGACGAGAAATAAACCTCTTTTCTCTAAGCCATAAAGCACCGAAAGAGAAGCACTAGAAAAAATAATGTAACTGAATGAAAAAAAAAATGTTTTGAGCGCGCAGCCACTCTACCATAAAACTTACTCGCAAGATTCCATTCCATGTGCTTTCACTATGCATGGCAGAGGGCACGAAATCGTAGAACTGGTCGGAGCGATTTCGTTTGCTGAGCCAGAAAACTTTTCTCCTTTCATAAGATGAACTTCCTCGGGTTTTAGAGCCACTATCGTATCCTGATGGTCCAGCACTTGCACCAAAATTTCGTTGAATTCTGAGCGGGTTTTGAGAACGCGCGCCGCAACTTCACGGCCTTTGAGTGAGATAAAAACTCGCTGTCCGTTCTTTAACGCTGTCACACCAACAGCTTTAAATCCAGGCCCGACAATTTCTCCCTCGTCCACCTCCGCAATGTAGTCATCCTCAAATAAAATGGTGTATGTATTTTCGCCGGTCGGCTTACTCTTAACGGCTTCTATCACACCACTGTAGAAGAAACCGTCTTTCCACGGAGCGCTGACTCGAACTCCAAGAAGCGAATTTTTGGGCCGCCTTCTCAGCGAACACATTTTTTCTCCAAGATAAGTGCTGAAAAACTCCACAGAAATTGAATATTTTGCTCCTGTTTCGTCAGAACCGGTGAAAATCTACTCGTGCGAAACTCGCCGATGGCAAATTCTGTTTTGTTGTTGTTTATACGGCCGATTTTTTGGGGGCGTTTGGGGGCGTTTACAGTCTTCTCCGAGATTTGCTTCTATCGGCAAATTTGATTGGTTTATAAATCCGATGAAACACTACGACATTATTTATTGGTCGAATTTTAGCCAAAAATGACGTCTGATTGGCTAATTCGTTTTGCTATTTTTAAATCCATTGAGCCAGCTTTGTTGACATTTTGTTCTTGCGATGTGTGGACGTCACGTACAATTTCTGTTCAATGAATAAAGATTGTTGCATTGTCTGTTTTTCAGCGTGCATTAACAAAATTACAGCTACATCGCGTTTCTCACTCGAGCAGACCCAGAAAAGCTGCTACAAATAGGTTGTTTATCGCCCACGTACGTTTCCTTTAGAAATACGACACTATTCCATGTGACAAGCGTTACGGTTAGCTTCCGACATTGACCAAATAAATCCCGCTGTCTGATTGGTTGCGATTAGTGGCGAGGTGTCAAAAAGCGATTAAACAAACGCTCTGATTGGTGGATGAAACAAATCAATTGCACATTAGGCGGCCCAGCGGCGCCAGAACAATTATACTCTTCGTACGATTATGTCAACCTTTCGCCTTTACAAACAAGACATGTTTTGACCTACGACAATAACTTTGGAAATTAATTCTGCAGTTGTTGTGTTTCACTGCACGCAGAAGGTGATCGTTATTTTGCTTTAGGTACACAAGTCTCTAGATTTATCAAATAAACTGTTACTTTCGTTTGAGTATGTAAAAGACTTGAAAAAGTTTTATTCTCAGCCCAGTATCAGTTGAGAAGCACTTAAATATTGTGAAAAAAAAAATAACAAAAAATTAAAAAAAAGCCCGGAAATATTGCACCAGCAAGACAGCCTTCAGAGGAAAGCAGATATCACACAGTTGCTAAAAATATCTTTGAAAAAGGGTAACAGTGCTCCTTAATTTTTAGCAAACTGCAATCGAAGATTCAGGATTTTCGTCGCTTGATGAGTTCAAATAGCTTTAAAAATTGGGTCAAAAGCACGCACAGAGTTGGAACTTTGCACCCTAAATGTGTCTGACCGAAAATTAATAGTGTTATTCCTAAAAATAAGATCGTGCCCGGCTGATCGAGAGCTTTTGTGATAACTTTTTGCGCGTTACACGTTAAAACCGGCTAGCAAGAAATTCAAAGCCGGTTTACTTGTATTGCGAGTGTGTAAAAATAAACGGGGGATGAGATTTTGATCAGTTACAAGAAATCAGAAACTACAAAGTAACAGAATACGCGAAAGTTAGTCCATGATCGGGTGGATATCGCGTGATTCATCGAAATAAACAATCGAAAATTTAAAACGCGAGCACGCCACGGCGAAACAAAAGTACTTGAAAAATGACAGCTTGCATTTTTGGAAACTTTAAAATACATGTATATAGCTTTTCAATGGACAATGACTGAAGTAGCTTATCTATGATCTGAAAATTGAGTGTAGCTCAAAATATATCGTATAACCTAGTCACGTAGCCTGAACAGAAAATCTTGTTGTTTACAACTTCGTGCTGGATAACACAAGCAAATTGTGCTCGTGATACCAAGAAGAACAATAGAAATTGAGGAAAGTAATTCACAGTTGTTGATAACTGACGCCTTGGAACAATGCAATTGCATAAATTCTATACATGGAAAAGTGTGCATGTTTTGATGTGATATTTGCTACTTTCTCGATTGCGAGAATGGGGCATGTGAGATGTGTCATTTAAGTGGCTTCGTTTTAGATCGTCTATTTGTGGTGAAATGTCACGCGAGCCCGCTCTTGAATGAGATAATTGTATTTACATATTGCATCATGACAAACAGCACCCGAGCAATTTTTACTAATTAAAGCAACGTGTTTAACATGTGGAACCGAGAATCAACTTCAACTGATAGGAATAAAGTTACAAAAGTGCTTAAAAATTAAAAATGATCATTGCTATGTGTGTGCTTTTTGCCAGCGAGGTTAGAACTGGCTGATGTCCAACTTCGCTTCAGTTTGAAAACAACAAACGCATACACGCATCACGAGTTTCAACTGCGCTAAAATCGTGCACCGGCCGGTCGGCAAAAAACCCCGAATTAAATTTGCACCTGCCTTCAGAGGGATCAGGTTAATTGACTAAATAATTCTCTCATGAGAAACTAAACAACCCATTATATTGTACGTGTACCATTGCACTAATTTTTTTTTTCTTTTTACGAAAACTGATCGATCGCACGATCTGTCGCTCGAGCTGACACGGCGGTGTTGTAGTTTGGACTTGAAACAATAATCACACTTCCTCTTAAGCTGAAATTCTCTGCTTGTGATCAGCACGTTCGTATGTTTACGATAAAATGAAAGGTCGTGGAAGGAGGGGCTGTGAGCGGGTCTGGGGCAGTATGTGGGCAGGGAAGGGGGAGGTGGCTCTGGTTCTCGTGTGCATGTGATGCCGAGCTTTATGCTCGAGTGCGGATCGTTTTGGGTGTGTGTGGGGGAGGGGGAAGGTGTGTGTGAGCGGGGGGAGGGGGTCAAAGAGAGTAATGGAGTATGAAAACATGCTCGCACAAAGTAATTTTTGTCCTTGGGGGAGGGGGTATTCCTTGCAGTTTTTGGTGTGGGTTTGCGGCTCGGTTTTACCAAAGCCCTGATTTTTTTTCAAACCTAGCCTTAAAAATTCATACCCATTTTAAAACCTTGTCCCGTTTCTGTAAAATCCATACCCATTTTCAGCCATACTGACAAAAATCATTAAAATCTACACCTATCTTCATACCAAAACAGGTAAAAAACTATACCTTTTGGGGCCGCACATACCCTAGTATTTAACTTATAGGGGAGTACCCCCCCCGGGTTTTCTCCCCTGCCTGCTAAAACTTTTTCTTGCGTTTCCTGAATGACTTAATGGAAAGTAATTTCCCATTTAAATGATGGTCCATCAATTCGAAGGTGAGATTTTGCTCTGTCGTTGCCTTGTTTGAACTGTTTCTCAGTCAGGTAAGTAGCTGGGGGGGGGGGGGGGGCAATAAGCTCTTTGTTCTCGATGAGATGGGCATTTTGTTACAAGGGGGTAAGATTGACTCTATTACCAGGGTTCCCTAACAGTTGAGAACACGAAGTTGTCCCGAGTTCACAGGATTGGCCACAGACACTCTTGTACGGCGAAGACAACTTTTGAAGCGTCACGCTTCAGTATATTTACGTATCAGCATATTATGCATTATATTAATGATAATGTTTAACCGCTTACAAAATAAGTTCTGCTACTAAGTAATTTTGTGTACAATTCCTGAATTTATAATATTTACAGAACAAAATTTGTTCTGTGATATACATGTATCTTATCCACACTAAACAAAACAACAACAAGCAACTTATTGCCGGAATTTTTTTTCGTTTGAATTATTTTTGAATTCGTTTAACGAAAATTATGCCTCAGGTGATTCGCCTGCCGGAATGTTTTATTTTCGTAGAGATTTATGTTGATCAAGCCATAAACCTGTGATCACTCGTCCAGTTTTGCCCAGGGTAAAAAAAGAGTAATTGAATCAAATAAAAGTGAACACTCGCAACTCTTTTTGCCATGTGTAAAAGAGAATATTTAAAATGAGTGAACAGTCACTCAACGTTTCGTCCTGTATAAATTCCTTGGGTCAAACGATTACTCGTATATCGCTTCGTTGCGTAAATACCTTGGACCATGTTGGATCAAAATGTTACGTAAATGATCCCTCCCTTATCGTTTTATTCTGTACAAATTGTCATGCGTTTTGTATACGTAGGCATGGCTAGTTAATGCTTTATCCCAACTGCCTTGTAACCAGGAGCAAAAAATCAACAACAACCGCAGCGCAAGAACGCTGGTGATCAATCATGTTTGACATGTCTCTCAACAACTCTTTCATGCTAGTTATCGTTATCAAAACAGGCAACAGTAAAGAACATAGAATTCTGTTAACTCAGGATCGACAGGAGCGAATTCGCCCCTGATTAATGTGTTGCAGGTTTAAAATGAGATTTTCAGTCAAGTCTTACATTATATAGTTCTAGGCCGAAGGTAAACCTTACGGCGAAAGAACGCAATTCTGGGCGTGAAGAAGACTTTACACGGGCTATTTTGCCTGTTGAAACATATGTACAGTACTGACTCTTGCCCGTTACATTTACACTTGTTTTTATTTTTGTTTTTTGTTTAAAATTAGCACTGTTTTGATGCAGTGGAGATAAATAAAGATACATACCAAACCCTGTTTATATCAGTTACTTAACACGTTTGCGTGACGAGACAAGCCGCTACGTTGTGTTAGTCACGACAATAGGGCAATTGTCACGCGAACACGAAAGTCATTCATCAGTAATAAAACTTTACGCTCTCTTTTTATAGTGAGGAAGATTTGTGTTTCTACCTTGAAACTGGAATGAATTGCCTAGAAAACTGAAATAATTTGAAAATGTTTCTAAAATAATTTACAGACCTAACCGAAGCCTATGCTGGTCTCCTTAAACAACCTCGAAGCCCTTGTAAATTGGGAAAGGCCTTGGAAAGGAAGATCCCGTTGGAGCATGGAGATACTCAAGAAGTTTATTGCCTGGAGCACCGTACCATTTCATTTACTGCCAACTTTTTGTGAAATGGCACCCCTTTCACTTACACAAACCAAAACAAAAAATACCCTTTCCTTAAATGCCTAGAAATTAAGAATGGGCCTTATTTTTTTCCCGAAGGAAAGCGTAATATTTATCCTGCAATTTCTAATTCTGTTTAGTTTTTGCTATTAACTGCTGTTCTCTGGTTCACAGGTTATATTTTTTCGACCTTTTAAAATACTAAAGTTTAACATTTCGTTACCATTCAGTGTACTATGAAGTTTAAAAAGGTACTTCTTTCAGGCGTAGCAGTCTCCGTTTTGTCCGCTATATTGAGCACACCGTCCCCTCCCTGGATACAGACAGTTCAGACAATTCAGTCACTGCATCCCTTGTGCGCAACCGTATATTTAAAAAGACGCCGATCGAATCATTTAGTTTGAAAAGTTTCTTAATATTTAAGCTGATGCGATCGCTTTGCATATGACAATAAATTGTTCCGGATAAACCAATTAGCAAAGGATACAAGAGTTGAAAACCAGTCTTTACTGAGGTAAAGTTCGTACAGGCCCGCAAATGATCCCGGCCCGCAAATGATCCCCGGACCGGAAATGATCCCCAAATTGGACCGCAAATGATCCCCGGACGGGAAATGAACCCAAAATTGGACCGCAAATGATCCCCGACCGGATTTCGTCGCCTCATCAATAATTATAAAATGGAATGGACTCGGGAATTTGGACACTGTATTTAAACTTTATACACTTCATTTTTTTTGTCTTATAACGCAACAATCATTTTATTTAAACGCTTTGCATGCAAATTTTTTTAGTTTAAAAATTACAGTGCAGCTGCTAAGTGCAAATAAAAAGAGAATCAATTGTCCTATAAACTGGAACATACATGTAAATTTTTCACTTGTACGATTACAACGCCAAAAATGGGTACGAATTGTACGAAAAGCGCAAGGGGAAACAGCAAACTCAACCGCGCCATTTTCCCACAGTAACCTGGTTCAAATTATGAGCTATGTTCACTCCAAATAGCTGTCGCTTTCGCAAGTGAGGATTGTTTCCTTGTTCTCACGCCTCAAAAAAAAAAAAAAAATCCCACGTGCACACGGTAGTCCCAGCTCAAGCTGTGAGCGATGATCATCTTGTGACGGTCTCTTGTGCAATAGCGGTCACGGCTGAAGTATGGGAAGCGTTTTCCCATACTTGCGCCGTGACCGCTATTGCACTTTATAATCGGGCCTAGGAAGTAGAAATACTGTAAAGTTCTTAGAAGGGGTGTCATTTCTATCAAGAACTTTACAGTATTTCCACTTCGTAAACCCGATCGTAAATATTCCCATACAAACTGTCGTATTTTCGCAGTGACAGCTATTGCACAAGTGATAATCGCTCACAGCTTGAGGTTGGGCCACCTAAGCGTATGGTAGACTATCGAAAGGGTTCCGATAAAGTTTGTTAATGGCACGACCTAGATTAAGGAGAAAAATTCAATTTCGTTTTAAAAGAGTTAAGTATCTTATCTAACATTTCTAAAACAGAGTTTTAAAATATTGAAGCAATAGCTAATTGTGAAGGAAAATGTATTTTCAAATCAAAGGTGTAATAATCTCCGAGACTGACGCGTTAAAATCAATAGCTTTTATGTTTTGTCCAAAAATTAAATATTTCCAGGTTAATTTTGTCTTTTAACACAGTGCGTTTACCGGTTTTTATTGTTGTTACAAAAGCCTGAGGAATTTGTGTTTTCCTCATATATCCGTGAACTGACATGGAGTCCAGGACATTCCTTCGTTTTGCGGTACATTTTATTAAAATCACTTCCGGTCCGGGGATCATTTGCAGTCCAATTTGGGGATCATTTCCCGTCCGGGGATCATTTGCGGGCTATCTCTAAAATAGGGAACGGGGAATGGAGGAATGGGGAATGGGGAACGGGGAACGGGGAATCTCTAAAAGGGGGAATCTCTAAAATAGGGAATCTCTAAAAGGGGGAATCTCTAAAAGGGGGAATCTCTAAAATAGGGAATCTCTAAAAGGGGGAATCTCTAAAACGGGGAATCTCTAAAATAGGGAATCTCTAAATGGGGGAATCTCTTAAATCTCTAAAGCTTTTTTACAACCACTGTTTCGGCAGGCTTTTTTGTTGTCTGATACTGGGTAATAAACACCGCGCCAAATGAGCCTTGACCAATTACTTCCTGGCTCGTAATCTCGTCCCAGCTAAATTTTGGGAGCCCATCAAACGCCTCAAGCTTTTTTTCTTTTGCTAGCAAACGCCAATGGAAACTTGAAATTATTATCCATGTTGACCTGAAGCCACCGACTTGAAAAAAGGTCGACCGAAGGTCGGGATGACATGTTTTATCTTAACACGTTCTTGCAGCCATTTCCTGCCATTTGGTACTACTTTAAGAGAATTTGTCTTTTTGGTATAAAAAAGCAGACGCTATTAAACCTTATATTCTCATTACTAGTCTTGTTAATTACGCCATGAAACGTAAAACCAGGAGCCATAATCAGGGATCCCTGATTATGGCTCCTGATGAAAACATATTTAGCATTTGCAATTTGGGTGGCTTCCGGCCTACGTCAGACATGTCTTTATCCCAGGGAGATAAGCATGTCTGGTACCTGAGTGATAACATCATAGATAATTTTTTCCTTGACCAGTGAAACCATTTTTTTCTTAAAAAACATTAAGGGCGTTTGCTGCAACTTTCGAAAGGCATAAAAGGAAATTGGTTAGGGCTTTTTTATTAGACATCGTTGTAAGGCCATTAGGGCTGATGGATCAATCGCAACACAAACACCGCGAATTTCACAATTCTCGGTTTTCACTGTCACGCCATTGAAAAAAAAAATCGAAACCATTCCATGAATGAAGTCAAGAAATTGACATGGTATAGAGGATAAATAAATAAGGCATCTGCCCAAGTGTCAGGTCTGTGCGGCATTCCGTACTCGAGTTATTTGACAAAATGTTCCACATAAATTTATAGAGCTTAGTATGGAGACGCCATGTTTGTGTCCCTCTGAGGGGCACAAACATGGCGGCCGGAAATACGAAAAAACATCTGCAGTTCACTTTTGCCAGAAAAGAGGTTTGTTTGCCCTTGTGAATTTTCGAATGTTTAGATTAATATTTCTCCTCAAACTGAAATTGTTTAGAATGCTGAAAATCACCCGAAGAGTCATTTTTAAGATACGGAAAAGCTCTGTCACGGCCGTCCTCCTTGTGTCACGCACGATGGAAACTCGGAAATTGAAACTGTTCTATTTTCAAAAGGAAGCACGACATCGAGCTAAGAAATTGTGAACAGACATGTGGGGGGGGACAGGGGGGCGGGAGCCCGGGAGAATAGGGGGCGGGAGGGGTAAGGGAGACGGGAGAGGAAGGGGCGGGAGGCGGGAGTTCTAAGAGAACGGGAAGCGGGAGAGCAATACAAAACGGTGAATTTCTTTGTTTATTAATGCGTTAGAATACTATCAAAAAAAGAACCCAACAATGTTTTACAATGTTATTTGTCCTCCATTCAGCGTCCTCCGAGGCTTTACACAATATTTTATATCCAAGGGCACACAAAAATTCATGCTCAGGCGATAAACAGGGTTACTTCCAGTGAAATTGTAAACCCTTTCATTGTGTTACGTCATAGCTCATGAAATGTCAAGCGTGGCATGTAAACACGTGTGAGTGCCGCGCAAGTTGTTAGAAGTCTCAAAAGAGGTGAGCAAGGCGAGCAAGCACGCGTCTTGTAAATTTAGTATCAGAGATATAAAAAAAAATTTAATGTCGTCAAAGACCATTTTAGTAGTTCTTAGTATCTTTCACTACGGTAGTGAGAAATCTGGGGCATGGACGACCTCTCCCAATGACCGTCAATCGGACCGTACTAAAGATTTAGCTGCATGGTGTAAGGGAATTTGCGAATAGAATGCTGTTTCAATGAGCACGTGGAGAGTGTGGAGTGGTTCGTTTCACGACGCTGTTTTTCGTTTTGGACAAGGCAAAATCGATTCCTATCACAATAGGCAGCCAAACAGCATGGGAAGCAACCAGGAACGACTTTATAGAAAAAAGGAGTACGATTAGGAGTAGGAGGAGATCAGTGCAGCCTCCTCGGCACATTGATGAAGACTTCTTTTTGATGAACAGTTTGCCTAATTTCGAACGCTTTTTCTTTCCCGAACTAAAAGCAATTTTTTTCACGCAGTTTTTAGATAGTAAGGATATCGAGAAAGATATCAAGATTATAATTAATGTATCAAGTAAATGCGATGGATCCGCAATACAGCGCCAAGAATTAGGCAGACGTACTGAACTCTAACTGGGGCGTTTGGCTGCCAGCTCGCCATGTCCCCATTTGAATTACATGATCCCAACAAATGAATAATTAAGAAATGCAACAACTATTACACTGTACGATGGACTAAGACTGTTGACACTGAAAAAATGGTTAAACCGTCAAACGAGACGAACATGTTAGTCAAAAATTAAATACAAACAGCGGTGATAAACATAATAAACTTGCGCATTTTAGCTTGACGTAGAATATGAAACGTCAAGTTACATAAAATGCGCAAGTTTATTATGTTTATCACCGCTGTTTGTATTTTATTTCTGATCAGGCTACGATGGCTCAAGAGCAAAAGTCTTTATGTTAGTTAAAACTTCATTAACTCCGAGTACAAAACCTATCAATAATGTTAACGTTAATCAAAATAAATATAGTAAAAAAATGAATAATGAACGGCCTACAAATGATACGTCCTGCTAAAGCTTTATGACTAATACGGGTTTTAAAGCCTTCTAATTTACTAGGGGACGGGAGAAACGCGAAAAAGGGCGGGAGGCGGGAGGCAAAGGTACGGGAGGCGGGAGGTTCTGACCCCCCTGTCCCCCCCCACAGACATATTTTTAGGTAATCTTTCCTTGAATGAAGGTAAAAATTTTGTAGGCCTCCCAGTTTTGAATTTTAGAATTTGGTGACGTCACGTGAAAACCGAGAATTGGCATTTTTGAACTGATCACTAGATAAGCTTTATGCAGGCGTAAAGTCCAGTTAATGATGGTCGACGCGTGTTACAGACGGCTTATTCAGAGATTCAATTGCGCTTTCATCTTTGCCGTTTTGCAGTAAGATGCTGTAGAAAATTCGATTTCTCTTGGTGTATGTGGCCCTTTGGTATCGATTGGCATAAATTTTTTAGACCACCCCTACCGAAGATATTGCGGCAAGCGACGACAACAATTTATTTTTATGTTATATATCTAGTAATTATGCAACAACTGTCAATGATATTATTGGTTGTTGGCAAATGTTGTAAATGTCTCTTAGGAAAAACTCTACCTCTAAAACGTTCATAGATTTATCCAGTTTGTTGATGGATTCTCCCGTTTAGAGATTCCTCTTTTTTGAAATTCCCTATTTTAGAGATTCCCCCTTTTAGAGATTCCCTATTTTAGAGATTCCTCCTTTTAGAGATTCCCCCTTTTAGAGATTCCCTATTTTAGAGATTCCCCTTTTAAAGATTCCCTATTTTAGAGATTCCCCCTTTTAGAGATTCCCTATTTTAGAGATTCCCCCTTTTAGAGATTCCCTATTTTAGAGATTCCCCCTTTTAGAGATTCCCCCTTTTAGAGATTCCCTATTTTAGAGATTCCCCCTTTTAGAGATTCCCTATTTTAGAGATTCCCCCTTTTAGAGATTCCCTATTTTAGAGATTCCCCGTTCCCCGTTCCCCATTCCCCATTCCTCCATTCCCCGTTCCCTATTTTAGAGATAGCCATCATTTGCGGGCTGGGATCATTTGCGGGCCTGTCTTTACGGTTGCAAAGTGTTACGGTGTCAAGTACGTGTCTTAACGTCTAGCACGTTTGTTCAGGCTTTTGACACGCAAATTCGGTTGCTATCAGGTAATATTGCCTAACAAGATGAAAAATGTAAATATAGATAGTTTGAAAACAATAATTACCTTTAAATAGTACACCATAACTAAATGTTCACCTATTTTGAGAAAAAAAATTACTGAAAGAATGAAGACATTTAAGACCTATTTACTCTTTCAACTCACCTTTAGCCTGCGTAGCAAGCGTTTCCGTGCTGTTTCGGAGCAAAGAAAGAGCGAGGAACGAGATTCTCGGTTTTGGCCGCGCGAGAAATGAAACGAGAGCCATTTTTCGCGCGGTCCTTGCTCGGAAACAGCACGGAAACGCTTGCTACGCAGGCTAACTCACCTTAGACAGAGGTTAAAACCGTCAAAGTCTTAATCAGTAAATACTTGCCCTTATTGGTCTTCAATAAACACCCAGAAAGGATAAATGATTTAATTGGACCAGTGTATTGCCAATTTAAGTTAAATTGCATGAAATGGAAGCTTGATGTTTTAAAGTAGAAAGCGAAAGCAAGAAAGAAATAGAGACGAAAGACATTTAACTGTTATTTACAAATTGGATTGTGCGACGCCGGTTCTTTGATACCCGGGTTTAATAGGGTCAAAAGCTATTGCAATTAGCTCCAATCTCGTTCCGGGAACGAGATTGGATCAACCCCTATATTGAAAAAACCAAGACATGTACAATACACCCATGTTATCAATAACATGAGGGTATTCAAAACGATTTGAAAGATAAATGAAACAGTAATGTTACCCTCTCTAAATGTTTATGTTTTTAAAGTTGGCAACTGAAAAACTTAGTCGTTCAATGACAGCGATGATCTTAGAAGGAACAATTTGAATTTTGATGGATAGAGCATGGCAAGTATAGTAAAGATGGGCCAAATTGTGTGATGATCGCCTGGTCTCTGTGCATAGATATTTATTACGAGCTATTATGGCCGTCTAAGAAGGACTTTGATGACAACTAATTAACGTCCAGTCTTAATAAACAGCTCTAATCTACGAGATCAAGAGAGATAAAGATGTGAGATTTTACTATTTTAGCGTTAGCAAGGGGATCAACAGACATGCCATGGATTAGTCGAATTATAGCTGAAATCGGTCACTGCATGCAGAGAGTTGTATGTTTGGTATGCTAATCTCGTATGCTTGATTTCATTAAGACGCATTTTTCTCGTCAACTTTAATGATATTGTAACTATTGTATAAATGAAATAAACCTGGGGTCAGGTGTTACTATCTTTAGATAGTGTTCAATATAGATTGTGTATCTAATCTGATGAAAGCTGGTATTTGGACAGCTTAAATATAAAAGATACGTTTCTTATTTCTTATGTCCCGGGGCGGGGTTCGACGGGGGGACGTGGAGGCGCTGCCCAGAGCTTCACTCTCTACCCAGTTACCCTTTTTCACATATTGACTTTTACCCTTTTCACAACATGAACAGAAAATTAATTGCGTTAACAACAAAAAAGTGCTGTAAAATGGAAAATAAAAGTACTGTAACGCCTCATTTTTTAGGCACCAAGAGGAATCTCTGCTCAGTTTTACAACTTTTTCTAATACTTGGTTTGAGAGCTGCTAGCTACCCTTGCAGTTAACATAGCATGGAACTTGGGTGCACTTAAAGGAAATCAACCAAAACAGGGATTTGTTTAATAAAAACACTGTTTATTTGCCAAAGACATATTATCACCCAATTTTACAAGGAAGTCTAAGAATATTAAACAACATAAATTAACTAGATAGCGATCGATCAATAACCTAAAAGCACGGCTTTATAACGACGAACTCTGAACGAATATAAGTTCGACTTGCCCATGAAACGGCTTGACCCAAGCATAAACGCAACTTAAGTATTTCGTTTTTAATTCACCCTGAAAATCAGCTCTACGCCAGCGTAAAACGTAAGCACAGACGCAAAAACAAGGATCCAAATAATTCGTTTTCTTAGCGGGAAGTTGCGTTCCCCAGATGCATTACTCTCGTGTTTGAACAAGAACACCTAATCTAGGTTGTTCACAGAGCGGATAACTCTATCCAGCGGATAAATCGATATCCAGCGGATAAAATGAACTCCAACCAATACATTTTATTCACTGGATAGCGGCTTTTCCGTTGGATAGAGTTATCCGCTCTTTGAACAACCGGGGATTAGTCTAAAGTCGTTTCAATGGAAAACACAGAGAAGTCAAAACAGTAACTAACGATTTTTAAAATCACTGTGGGTAACATTACCGAGCGAGATATGAAACTCCGCTCCTTTTCGATTGCCTATATCTCTGTTATTGCTAGCCCCTAGATAATTATTATAACCTTGTTGCTTGACTAAATGTTGAAATTGCACTGAGCACGCAAAACAACTTAAATTATTATTCACCAATCGAAGGTCTTCGTTACACCTATGAAAGTACTTTCTGTTTAGCCGAATACCTGTCACGCAATCAGCCCTGCTTAACTGCGTGTTCAGCCAACAGGATTAGTTCACTAGGGACTACAATTTCATATACAGCAAAGGTATCATGTCACGCATATTTGGTCTAGTCACGACTGTCTTTGTTCGAGGCGTCACGCAACGTTCCGGGAGCATCACGTAACGCTTTGCTTAACGGCGTGACCTAAAAGCGTTGCGTGATTTAACAAGCGTTGAGTTGTGCAATGGTTTTCAAAGGCCATTTCAATTAATATTTTTACCGGAAGTCACTTTAAATTAAACATAGCACGAGCGAATGCGAAATATTACTTAAACCCACTGGAAATTATTTACATGTATAATATAAACAAAAAACTCTCAAAAGGTGTGATTCACCTAATTTTTATATATTTTTGATTCACTCAATATAAACCCAAACTCTGAAATATTAAAAGGTCGAATTCAATTGCAATAGTAATAAAAATTTACTTCATTATAAAATTTTAAAATTCACCTATACTTACGAAAAAAAAAAAAAAAGAAAAAGAAAAATCACAATAATATTATTATATCTAGGGGTTGTGAGACAAAATTATGAAACACTTTAAATAACGTTATTCCTCTTTTGTTGTGATTCAATCAAATATTGTTAAGATGTCTGCAACAAAAAAACAAGACTTAGATTAACGCCCGAAGCTCAAATCAAAGCAAAAACGTTTAAACATTTATTCGCTAGCGTGGAGGACGGTAATATGGTTCCCCTTAAAACGACCGCGTGGCTCTGTCATCAACACTGACTCGGAGGTGAATAATTGTTTTGATATATAGCGGTTTTCAATTTAGCGTCGAAAGTAATTTCGCATTTGCTTCCGTTCTGCGCACTGATTGGTTGACAGAGCTTGCGTCATTTTGCCAACCAATGGGAATCCAAACCAAAATCAATCGTGACTTGCTCGCACGCGTTTTCCCGCGCTCGGCGCCGGTTGCATATATTTGCTTCGAGTTCTGATTGGCTCATTGTGTCGTTTACGTCTGTTGTGATTGGCCAGAGTACGTCAAGTCTCGCCTTGCGGACACCCCGATAATACGGACAGCAGCTTAATCCCCAGCAAAATAAATTACAGACGTTTGACTGAAAAAAATTCCCGCTATTACGGACTCCCGCTATTTAGGACAATAACTTGCGGTCCCGAGGGTGTCTGCAATAAAGGGAGTTGACCAAGCGGTGCTGTCTTACGCCACTATTCGTTTCAAATATTTTGTACCAAATGTAGTAATACTAGTACTTTGCAGTGGCTACAACAGCTTTTTAATTTGTCCTACATAGAAAATTTTTCGAAACGTAAACAAGTGTACGATGTGGCTCTATCGCTCTTTCTCTCCACAATTCTATCATAGAGTCCTTACCGTCCATTGTATATTCCTTTTACTGTTAAGATACTGTAGGTTCACTCTTAATGTCATCGCCAATATCATCAAAGTCATCGAGAGTAATGTCGGGTAGGGGCGCTCTCCAGTAAGTGAAGGAGCTAAACTGGTCAGGCGCTACGAGCCCCGACATCTTCTTTGTCTTGAATGGCGGGAACATTTGGTCCACCAGATCACTGAGTTTAATGTACCTAATGAGAAACACAATGTAGAGCTTAAAATAACGGACAACACTAAAGGAATCTAGTTTATCGTGTAGCCAAACTAGTCCACGATGAAAAGGAATATTCTCACTGGTTCCCTGAACGGTCCGAATTCTGGTTTAAGAATCTCCAAGGACACGTTCTTTAGGGTCTATTCCGCAATAGGAATACACGAAAAAGACGGTATTTGTTCAGAAGATCATTGGAGGGATGTAGCTGTGCTAGAAAGCGTCCAGTCGTGTTTTGAATTTTCCATACATTTGTCTATATAGCGAACCAGCCGTGAACTGCGACTAAAAATAGTTCGCCGGAAAAAAATACAGACAAATGTAAGGAAAGTTCAAAACACGACTGGACGCTTTCTGGCACAGCTACATCCCTAGTGCTAAAAGTTTCCAATTCATGAGTTTTTCAGAAGCGATGTTTTATGACAATTATTTGACATCGGATTCCCATACAAACACTGTTATTTCAGACATGTTTGCCTACTCGTCAAAATGGCGTCGAAAACCGTGATAAGGCCTACTACTCCTCCCTGTTGGAAAATATTAGTATCGCCTTTGGCTCGGTCCAAAACACGAGAAAAAGATAACATTGTCCGAATACGGAGCTCACGTTTGTGAAATGACATCTAAATCCCAAAGTGTAAAATGAACAAAAGTACTCACGATGTTTGGAATGCATTCGTCAAATCATGCCTCACTTCACCCTGTGAATGAATAATTGTAAAAACAAGACGTTAATGCAATGAAGACAAAAAAAGTTACCGTATAAAATGAATCACTCTACTGCGTATTGGCAATTTACATACCGCTAAGTTCCAAAAGTAACATACACATACACATTTGGTTTAGTCTAGTCTAATCTAGTTTAGGTTTAGTTTAGTCTCTACGCTACTCTACTCTACTCTACTCTGTCTAGTCTAGTTTAGTCTCTACGCTACGCTACGCTACGCTACTCTACTCTACTCTACTCTACTCTACTCTACTCTACTCTACTCTACTCTACTCTACTCTACTCTACTCTACTCTACTCTACTCTACTCTACTCTACTCTACTCTACTCTACTCTACTCTACTCTACTCTACTCTACTCTACTCTACTCTACTCTACTCTACTCTACTCTACTCTACTCTACTCTACTCTACTCTACTCTACTCTACTCTACTCTACTCTACTCTACTCTACTCTACTCTACTCTACTCTACTCTACTCTACTCTACTCTACTCTACTCTACTACTTAGTTTAGGTTAATGAATTCTCCACACAATAAACACAAATTAAAATTGGACAATTAAAAATTGCAATGAAACAAGAACGTGGGGAGAGAAGGGAACAGAACTTTCGCCATTCTACTTGATAGCCGGCTCTCGCAGGATAAAAATTAGAACTCTAAGGCCGGATGGTCGAAAGCCGATTAATGGTAATCCCCGATTAAAAATTAACCGAGGTTTTCATCTATCTCATTAGAAATGTTTTTTAAAAGCTAATTGTAAGCTAGCGGTATAGAAAAGTCTAAGTCAAAACTGAGGAACAAAAATCTTCTGGAAGACTCTTCATTGGTTGGTAATTAAGCTCGAATCAAAGTTCACGTTGGCCCAGGATTAGCTTAATCGGGCTTTGAACGATTGGGCTCAGTGTGGCTCAATCATATTGTGGCAATCTCATAGAAAGTAAAGCTATATTTGTGCTCATAACTCTTCAGGGCTCGTTGCTATCGTGAAACTTTAATCATTTAGCCAAGCAGAAAAGATTAACATCACTGTTCGTCGCAAAGTGAGTTAAGGACGGTGCCTACTAATACAGAGGTATTTTTGGGCAGTTTATGACTATGCGGGAAAAGCAGATCTTAGCAAGGGTTATTGGAATCCAAAAAGAAAATTGGGGTAACCACGCATTTTTTAGAGATAATTAAGAAACAAAAAATCTAAAAAGTGCTAAAATACAAAGCAATGTATGGCATTTTTTTTTTTATCAAATTGAAGCTTTGTTATCTCTGAAAAATGCATGGGTACCCCCAATTTTCTTTCTAAATACCAAGAGCACTTGCTAAGTTCTGCTTCATGCGCATAGTTTTAAACCGCGCAAAAACATCCCTGTATTAGTAGGCACCACCCATAGGAAACCCGAGTATCTCGAGATGCGCAGAACGTATGCGCAGTAACAAAAGTAGGTACCGTCCTTAAATGGCTGACAACGTATGGTACATATCTTACCCTGTGGTTTATTGTAAAAATCCTGGACACAGCAATACCAACCGCGCGATAAGAGAGTACATCCTGTGGAAACCAAAGTTCGATATTCAGTCAATTTGCAACAAACGCCCTCAATGAAAAGGTAACTCGCCGACACCATCCAGCCCAAAGTTTAACTTAATGTCGTGTTTTCCATCCACTTTACGCTGCAGGAGAAGCCGCTCGTCGATCGCCCTACAGCTATTTCGCCCCACGAGATGGCTTACGCTAACATCATAACTCAGCTCCGATGGCCTTTCTAAAGCGCGCGAGAGACATCGCCCACACATAACAGTTAACTCGCCCAACAGCAAGACGTCGTATTTACAGCTATGCTGATGTGGAGAACTGTGTATTTTTATCAACAAATAGACTAGAAGCCGGAAAATGCGGCTTTTCTTCAGTTACAATCGGTGGGAGCTTTAACTCTTAATCTAGCGGCTACGCGTCCAATCACTGCATTACCGCGACGGGAAGATGGCGGATACTATAAATCATACTCAGCTACTTTTTTAAGTTGGAAAAAGAGATGACTCCAAGAAGAGTCAAACCCGGGTCGTCGGATTCCCAAGCGGGACTAGACACTAGACTAACGACGACTGGCTACTAGATTTTGCAACGTTTTTGCTAGATATCCTATTTCCAAATATTAAGGCTAACCGCAAGCTACGTAAGCTAAATAAGGCTTACCGGAAGGCTATTTTGACTAACGGGAGTATTATTTTGTTAGTTACCAGTCTGTAACGGTAAATATTCGCCATCTTGAAGTGGGCGTAAAAATAAAAATGCCCGCGACGTAGATGCGTAATAAAATGAAACTCACATTGACTTTGTTTCCAAATCCGGCATAAAACGGATTTCTGTTTGAAGGGAACAAGGTCTGAATATCTCTCAGACAGGCGATCTTGAACTCCTCTGGTTTCTTCTCAATGACTTCTCTGTAGAACAATAAAGAATAAACAGCGTCAAACCTTCGTTATTTCAAGTTTATGATTACAAAATTAAACCAAGAATGGACCAATAATATTGAGCACTTGATGGTAAAAGGTTGATCCTCCCGTTATTTACAATAACTATGTCTCACTTGGGAGGAAGGGGGAGGGGGACTGTCTCCCTGGAATTCCTTTTTTCAGACGACACTCTCCCCCAAAAGAAACAAAAAAGGAAAACAAAGATGGTTTTGGAAATTGTTTCAATGACAATGGGATCACCACCGTTCCTTCGGTGGATTGAGGTTAGCCACCCCCAGGAAGTATTTTTTCGCTCGTCCCCACCCCCTTCCCTTAAAAACTCTACATGCTTATCCCAGTCTCAAATACTAACTGCTCCAGTCAGTATCGTCCAGTTACTCAACCCCCCTCCCTCCCCATCCCTACCTCCCAAGGGATGCTCATTCACTCACCTGTGAAAAGCCTTGATAAGTGACTCAGGAGATAACAGAAGCGGTCCGTCGGGCAACATCAGTTGGTCTTGCTTTACACTCTTCAGGTAATCACGAGTTTGCTGTGCCTGGATAGAAGTAAAGCACAATTCAGAACTGTTGCAGACCAAAAAAATATGCTGTAACTATTTCAGTTAAGCGTGAGATTTAGAATCGCGTTTCTAAATCAACTTAGCCTTAATTTCAGCCACTTCTCTGTCGACACTCCCAAGAAATTCAGACTATCATAACGCTGCCTCTTACAACACTTCATTTACTGCAGCACATGATTTCGACCACTCAACGAAGAGCTTATGCCCGAAACGATAAAATAACCACCAAATGCACAACGAATACACCAGAGGTGAGTCAGTTTTATTCCTTTGTTGAATGAAAGTTAAAATTAAGCATTATTTAAGCTTCGGAATCGACAATGTTTTATTCCCCATACAAAGTCTTATAACGCGTTTAAATTCTCAACGGATAAATACCGCTTGCAGTCAAAGGTCATCGTCCCACTAGTAATTAATTATTACATGCTCTATAGTGACGGGCCTTGGGCTGCCTGTGGTCTAAGTGACTTTTGTGCGAAAATTTAGTGGCGAATAACAAAAACAATAGAGTGTCCCTTTCTCAGGGCCATCGGTCTGATAGTTGCCCCTTGAAAATTTGATGTTCTTAAACTAGTATGTAATTTCCGTGAGGCAACTATCAGACGATTGTCCTTCGACAGAAACACTCTCTTGATTAAACTGATAGCGAATAGCGTAGCCAATCAGATTACAGGCATCATAAAACTAATTAATAATTCACGTTGGCAAACTCAAAATCTGGGACTGATCTTGGCTACTATAACTCCTCACTCTCGCTGTCTTTAACGGTACACACAGTTGATTTTACCATAAAAACACAAGCCTAACCTGTCCAATAGCTCTAGCTGATAAATAAAGAACCTTGTAGCCATTCTGTTGGATCTTTCCGAAGAAATGAGCCTGAAATGAAAAATCAAAATTGATTTGCCCTTTAGCTGACAATGTATATTACTTTTATATCAATAAAGGCAAAAAATTAGAACTGTGCATTCTATGGACTTAACACTTAAAGTGCACCTAACCCCTACAAATTTTTTTCGCTAAAACAAATCCTCTTATTGTCTGGTTTATCCCCTCGCAAAAAGTTTTTGATTTGCTTGAAACCTCGATTTCCTATTGCCACAGAGATTGCACTGTACGTTAGTCAAAACTGCCCAGATATTTGACTAAGGACCTCTTCTCAGACTTGAAATTGTTACAGCACCGGGAGGGGAAAATATAAAATGATTTCCCGGAGGAAATACGTTTTTAGCGATTTCTCCAGAATACCCAGGAAGAACTTGGACAAACTGGCCAATTTTTTCAAGTTGCAATCCATTTCCATCCTAGCCATCCGCAGCCAAAGATGATTGATAATAATTTCTGTGCACTAGTAGACTTACTGTTAACAAAACTGGGCCAATATTTTAACGTTTCCATCGATATAAAAACGTCTTTTGGATATTCAAAGTGACGCTAAAAATAGGTGACACGGCCCCTTTAAATACGAGTGAAAGGACTACATACCACTCCTGATTGTGCCCAAGCCTGTCCAACTACTGGTAAAATCTGACCCAAGACATCAGACCTACAAAACAAATATTCTTTTACTCCACAAGCAAGAATCCTTCTTAAAGGACCCTAGTCAGCCTCCGCCATTTTCGATGCCATCGAAATTATTGATATTGCATGGTGAAGCGAAATCTTATTGCTTAACTGTAAGTTGTGTTCCTGAAAGTATGTTTCATTATCTTTAGTAGTTTCAAAGTGATTTCGTTCATTTCGACATGCTCCGAATTAAAATTAATATAATAGCCAAACTCTTGCATATAAACAAAAACAAAGGCGTGGCTGACTAGGGCCCTTTAAGGCCGATTTAGACGGTACAACTTTTGCTTACCACTGTCGCATGCGATTTCTAGAACGCGCGCTGCTCGCGTCATGCAAAAAATCGCACACAACTCTCGTCATTCAACATTGCCTATACCTACTTTGATTGTCGTATGTTTTAAAATCCTACGACATTTTTTGTGACGTACACGACAGTCGTAAGCGAGTTGTAGGTTTCATTTACACGAAACAATTCGTGTCGTAGGCCAGTCGTAAGCTTGTCGCATGCGACAAAGTCGTACCGTGTAAATCGCCCTTTAGAGCGGTTTTCATTTGAGTGTCGTAAAACCAAAACCAAAGTAATTACTCTGGCCAATCGCAACAGCTGCAAACAGTGTAATGAGCCAATCAGAAATCGAAGCAAATACATGTAACCGGCGCCAAGCGCGGGAAAACGAGTAAGAGCAAGGTGCGATTGGTTTTGGTTTTGATGCTGATTGGTTGAGAACGTGGCGCGTGATTTTCTGGCCAATCACAGAGCGAAGTAAAGCAAAACCAAAGCAAACGTAAAATTACTTTCGACACTCAACTGAAATCCGCTTTATGTGTCAATCTTTGAGAGTCCTTGAAAATGGCGCCCGCCAATTTCCAATTATTCACTCCATTTTTCAAGCCGGCCAGTTCTTTCCAGTTCAGGGGCGCATAACACCTTAGGAAAGCACATGCAACAGACAAATAATAGAAATCTCACTGAACTTGATCCCAACCGAAATTTATAAAAGAAATCACAAACGTCTATTGTTGGACTAAAAATAGCCTATTGTCAATAAACAACACTAAAGATATATCGTAACTTAAGCCGCCGTTGCACGTTGAAACATTTAGCTGAAACTTGTGGGCAACGGCGCTGCGAAACAAGTTTCAGCAGGCGTTGCACCGTGTAACATGGTCAGTTTCGTGAAACTTTTTCAAACTTCCGTTGCGAGACAAGTTTCGCGAAAAGTAGAACCGCTTTGTACTTCTGCAACGGCTCGCAACGCCGTCGCAATGGTGAAAAAGCGACCGTGTTTCACTGTGTAACACCACTTCGTGAAACTGGTCTCGTTCGCCGTTGCACACAAGTTTCAGCTAAAAGTTTCAACGAGTAACGGCGGCTTTAGGTGGGCTTTGTGTATCTGACCTCAGGCTAACAAGCTAAAGAGTTAGTCACCAAATGATCACTGAAGAAAAATATTAACTTGTCGGTTGTCTTTGCCTTGACTTACTTGGTTATTGTACCATCGATGTCTGAGATGACAATTTTGTCACTGTGGTTCCACAAGTAGATTGTTGCCATGCACATTGCAGTGCCCTGGAACACAAAACAAACCACAGTAAGCTACTTATAACACTCAACAGTAGACAAGTCAAGATACAGCGGTATTTTCAATTGAGTGTTGAAAGTAATTTCGCGTTTGCTTTGGTTTTGCATTACTACGCTATGTGATTGGTTAACAAAACTCGCACCACTTTCTCAACCAATGGGAATCCAAACCCAAACCAATCGTGTTTTCGCTGCACACGTTTTCCCGCGCTTGGCGCCAGTTGCATGCATTTGCCTCGAATTCTGATTGGCTCGTTGTGTTGTTTACATCTGTTGTGATTGACCAGAGTAATTACTTTGGTTTTGGTATGACACTCAATTGAAAACCGCTCTAACAAGCAGATATCAGAGCTAACTTAGTTAACCTTATGACTCCAGAGTGGAAATAGCAGTTTCTAATTTTTTAAAGTTATTACTCTGGCCAATCACAACAGACACAAACAGCGCAATGAACCAATCAGAATTTAGAGCAAATACATGTAACGGGCGCCAAGCGCGGGAAAACGCGTGCGAGCGAGGCAGATTGGCTTTGGTTTTTGTTTCTCATTGGTTGATGACGTGGCGCGAAGTTGCTAACCAATCAGTGAACGTAGTAAAGGAAAACGTGAGCAGACTTCGACACTCAAATGCCACCGGTCTAGTAGCAAACATCGTTGTAAATAAGGTTTAGTAGATTCGCAAGTTCGTTGCACAAACTAATTTTCATACGATTTTATCTTTGAGTGGTTTTGAGCGGTCAAACCCTTTTTAATTACAGTCAAATAACAGGGGGCGTATTATACATGGGCGTGCTTTGTACGCGGGTAAATTCACGTTTGTTTTGGTTTTCTTGCTACGCTTTGTGATTGGTTAGCAAAAATCGCGCCATTTTATCAACCAATGAGAAATGAAACCAAAACCAATCGTGACTTGTATGCATTCATTTTCCCGCGCTTGGCGCCGGTTACATGTATTTGCTTCGAGTTCTGATTGGTTCGTTGCGCTGTTTGCGTCTGTTGTGATTGGTCAGAGAAATAACTTGGTTTTGAGTTTTACGACACTCAATTGGAAACCGCTCTACACGGCAATGATCGAATAATTATTAGAAAGGTGTGTACGCGCATTTAATCTTATCAGTAACAGTCACTGTACCTGGTACTTTGTGGTCACTGAAAATGTTATGCTGTTAGCTCCTTCTTTTAGGTTCAAGCTTTTCTGGAAAGGAAAGAGATGAAAGGTAATTTACTAAAAGAGACTATCCCCAAAATGAATGCCAGGGAAACAAAGAGTACTTTCCATTTGTCGGAAGAAACCAAAAGTCTATGGTAAACTAAGTGTGACAGAAATTTTCCGTTTGAAGAATAAACCGAACATTTCTGTTCCATTCATCAAGCCTTTTCAATTTTATCTTTCAGCCATTTATTGAAAGTAAAACTATCAGTGAGTCAGCATTTTGTTCATTGGGCAAGGGTACTTGTAAAGAGGAAAACTTGCTTTTTTTCTGCAGTCATTGGCTTCCTACTACGAGTTTTTGTGAGTACGGCGTAGTGGCCATGACAAGTCCTCGAAACGTAGACGATCTCGTTGTTTTGGAGGCACAAAAGGGTTTAGCTATGATCATTCAAAACAAACGCGTCAAGTTCGTCGCTCACAAAGAGTAAAATGAAGCTTTCTGGAACTCTGTTCTTACTACTTCGCTAAAAGCTTGCAGCCAGATCTTATTGCGTTCGACGTAGAAAGAACGCACTCCTAATACAGATTGGAGTCGAGATTGTATGGGACAGTCAATCAACGAATGAATGGATCTTGGGACGCTTATCTGGCACCTCCCGCAGATTTTGCAGGGGCGAATGACATCATCACCAATTTGGCAAAGGAGAGAGAACCTAGGATCGAGATCATCGAACGCACTCCCTAATCTTTAATTATTACTACTAGTAGTAGTAGTAGTAGTAGTACTCGTGCTAGAATTTAAAGATCTATATTGCGCCTTTCGCAAAGACTACAGTGCCACTTACAATTTGCTCCGATGACAGCCGCGTAACTTTCTTGTAGTTCCTCTTAGGAATATCAGATTCATTTCCACTGGCACACTCTGATATCTTCCTTTCTCTCTCGTCCATCTCATTTTCATTGTTGCCGTCTTTCTCAGCAGACTCCTGGATATTCAACTGTTTTCTAGCAGTGCTGCCATGTACTCTCGGCCGTGGCTTATCCTTCTTAACGTCGTCATTTTCTTCATCAGAACTCTGAAATAAAAATGTCAAACTGTCAAAATTCCCGCGCGCTGATTGGCTAGTAACTATTGCCTATGAGAGTACAGACAAATGACGTCAACTGTAACACGTGCGCCTTCTCAACGAAAAATAAAGCCATTTCCTCTCGTACTTTTTCCATGTTATTGTAAAAAGTGAAACCACTCGCCTGTGGAAATATAAATCACCGATTTTACACTATTAAATTCCGCGCGCTGGTTGCCGAATGGATAGTAGCTATTGGGGAGTTTAAGAAGCTACTACAGTGACGGCAACAAGAACGTCACAAAACAATAGGGTTAAATGAAGAAAGACGAGGGTTAGGGTTATAAATTATAACGTTATAAATTTTGGTACATTTCTCCGCCGTGCAAGGCCGAACAACGTCAAATAACCCAATTCAAGGTTTTGTGAAGAACGTGAGCACATGACGGTAAATTCTTCATTCTCTATCTCAACTTGAGCGGCGTTCCCAACTTTTCTGTTACTGGATAGTTCAGCCACATTGTACAAGATGAACGAATTTCAACAAGCGCAAAGTAGTACAGGTAAGGTGGACTTATATTTTCAAGTGACGTTTACGTTGGCGTTGCATTGGTGGTTTCTTTAAAGTCCCTATTGCTTATAAGAGTGCAGGCAATAAAAAATGACGTCAGATGTAATGCGTGTGCTTTCTCAACGGAAAATAAAGCTAATTCCGCTCGCACTTTTTCCCATGTTGTTGTAAAACATGAAACCACTCGCCTGCGACTCATGGTTCCACTTAAATTTTGAACAATTTATGGTCTACTCAACAATTAGATTATGAGCGAGATTTCTATCAAGTGATAGTTGATGAGGGCGAAGCCCTCATCAACTATCACGCATAGAAATCGAGAACGAATAATTTAATGCTTTTAGTATAAATCTACTAGCCCTTCAACAGGTTACTTTTTTTATTGAATAATGATATAAATAGGTCACGTCACGCGCGCACTGTTAGGTCACTCACTCTACTCACTATCTACTTAACAATTAGATTATGAGCTCGACATTTCTATCGCGTGATAGCTGATGAGGGCGCAGCCCGAATCAGCTATCACGCATAGAAATCGAGAGCGAATAATCTAATTGTTTTAGTATAAATCTAGTAGTCGGTCAAAACTAAACAAGTAAATTATCTATTTCCTCATCGCAGACACTTCGAAAACGCGACAAAGTGGCCGCCATTTTGTTGAAAACCGCTACTCACTATCTATCACAGAATAGATAGCGAGTAGCGTAGCCAATCAGAGAACGGCATTCGTGATAGAACACTAGTAGATTTATACTAAAATAGAATAGATAGTAAGTAGCGTAGCCAATAAGAGAACAGCATTCGTGATAGAACGCTAGTAGATTTATACTAAAAGAGTATAGACCATAGAAAATGCCATAAATTTGTTCAATAAAAAACAAGTCTCTGTTGTATCAAAATTGTACTATTTAACATCCTAGAATCTGAAGACTTGTATGAAGATTTTGAATCTCTAGTAAAAAAAAGTCAAATCACAACTGACATAGTTGTATGTTACCGTTTTGTTATTCCTTTCCTTCCTACCCTATTTCAAGTTTTCCTTGTCTTTTCTCCTGTTACCTTTAAAGAAGCTCAAAAAAGTTCTTCATTATTTTAGTCCTCCCAAAAACCTTTCCTTATTCTTGTATCTTTGATATTATAGCTCAGTCTGCCTTCTTACTTAGCAGTTAAAGTCTGGCCCGACTAGATTAGCTCTGCTACCTGCGGCGCTAAGAAATTGTATATGTAAATTTATACAAACACCTAATAAAGTTCATATGCCCGGCAGTATTTGAACTGAAATCTTGGACAAAACTAGTTGAAAAAATGCGAATTGTGCGCATAGAGTTCAATCTCCCTTAAGGAAAACACCGCCTGGAGAGAAGCAAACCTTCAAAATGATATTACCAAGGGTATGCGCAAGTATGACCTGTAACTCTTGCTGAAAACTAAACTTACGTCATCGTACTATTAGTAGCTACTTGTGTGGGCCACTATGAACCCTTTCTCAAGCAAATTTGTGTGCAACAAAATAAGTTAAATAAATCACCGCTTACCTTTTCTTCATTAGCTCTCCAAGGAAACCAGTAATACATATTTCTGTAACTCCTCCTTTTTTCCTAAAAACACAAGGCATAAAAATTATAAATATTTACCAGAAGTCCTCTCCAAAAACTGGCTGAGGGCTGTTTTATTTTAGTCTTTCAAATGGTGAGTATCGTAATTAATATTGGTCCCACACTTTATTCTGTGGATAAAGGGTTAGTTGTTGCGTCGGTGGGGAGTAGAAACGAACATTTGTTTTATCAACAGAATTGATAACTAAAGGTAAATTCAAGTCCAGCTTTCTGAACAGCGCTTTGCTAAGACAAGTTCAGTGTTTAATATACTATACAGGATGGTCTTAACTTTTCAACTTGTGGATGAAATCTGAACGTTTTACTGTTCAAATGAAAAATCTCAAGGCCGATTTAGACGGTACAACTTTTGCTTACGACTGTCGCATTCGATTTCTGGAGCGCGGGCTACTCGCGTCATGCAAAAAATCGCACACAACTCTCGTCATTCAACATTGCTTATACCTACGATTGTCGTAGGATTTTACGACATTTTTTGTGACGTACACGACAGTCGTAAGCGAGTTGTAGGTTTGATTTACACGAAACAATTCGTGTCGTAGGCCTGTCGTTAGCTTGTCGCATGCGACAAAGTCCTACCGTGTAAATCGCCCTTAAGATGTTTCACCATATTTTTCAGAATTAATTCAAGACTTTCATCCATTTTTTCGACCTTGTGCCATCCAGCAGATCTGCGTGCTTTTAATCTACACACTAACCTTTTTTGGCATATGCTGTTTGACCAGGGACTGACAGGTTTCCTATCAATAAAACAGAAATTAAATCTTCACAAAGAGAGAGACGGCAAATTTTTGAAGCTTGGTCTTTCTTTGCTAATCACCATATAGGAAACTTTTGACATTGTTGATCCTAGCAGTATGCAGGACGCAGGTCGCGAAGGTTACAATAAGTATCTTTAGCAACGACGACGGCAACGGCAACGAGAACGTCAAAAAGCAATAGGCTTAATAACCAAAACAACAACTCTACACGTGCATTGCACTTTTTCGTACATTTCTTTGCCGTCACTGCACAACTAGAACGTGAAAATTCCTGGTAGGACGTTTTATTGAGGACGTAAACACACGTCGACGAGGTTTTCTTTCTCTTTCAAAACTTGATCGCGGTCTCCAAGAATTCACCTCCAGGAAATTTTACCTACATTTGACATTTAAAGCGAGTTGGAATAATCGCGGCGACGTTTGAAAAAACGCGAATTAAAGGGGCAGTATCATGGACTTTTTGACCTTTTTTGTTAAAAATGGTGAAATAAGACCTTCACTTCGCTACAAAATAATTCTAGAACAACGAGAGGAGAGAAATCAACCCAATTCTTGACAGGAACAACTCGTACTCTGTTCTAGCGCATTTTGGAAACAAAAATGCGAGAACTTGAAAAACATTAGCCTAACATTTTCAATTTTCAATCCATACCGGCCTACCCTGTCTCTGGCCAGAGGCACTAATCGACAGCTTTTTTGTGCTGGGTGATAATTTATAACAAAACTAGACAATTATTTTTTGTTTCTGTTGTCAGACAAACGTTTTTCGGTTTTGAAATGACATCAAATTTTCGTGATACTTCCCCTTTAAGTTTAATAGTGACGTTTTCGCTGCCGTCGCCGGCCGACGTCGTTGTTTAAGCTCGCTAATGAATATAGTGCCACTGGCTTTGATGGCATGATACAGCCATAACACGCCCTCCGGTCCCTCTTTTTGCGCTTAAAGGACAAACAAACATTAGCAATTAAACAGTTCAAAACGTCTTTTACCTGTTTAAGAGGTCTTTGAAAAATGACATGGGACATCAACATTGGAGCTGCGATTTGCCAGTTATAATACCTACAAGCATACAATTATTCGTAACCCAGTGAAAAAGCAATATTTTACAACGTTCAGATACTCAAGCGTGTTAAAGCAGCTGGCACTTGTTTCCTTTGTTCAGAAGCACTGAAAATATCCTTGTAGTCAACGAGCTTCTAAAATAATTCAAAATACTAGCCTAGTGAGAAAGCTTCAGTGGGAGAGCTTCATGTAGCCTACAGAACAAGCCTTATTAATTTTTTTTTTTTGCGCTTTCCAGGCAAGCGGACGAGGCTGGGAGCTACGAACGGCGGCTCCGCGCTCGCCTTCGTTCACCTGAAAAACGCAAAAAAATATCGCCTGTTCTGCAGGCTAGCTACATGTATCTTGTTGCCAAGTACATAGACAAACCATATACTAGCCTGTGAACAGGCTCCCAAGTGGGGTTTAGGGCGAAAAGAAAAATTGGCGAGCCGGGCGAGCGGAGCGCTCGATTTTTGTCTTCGCCCTATACCCCAACTTGGGAACCTGTTCATAGGCTAGCCATTTACTGGTACCACACAATTCTAAAGCTAAAAAAATGCCTTGGATAACTTAAATTAGACTTGCAAAGGATAAACAGTTAAGCTTTCTCATGACTCGACTTTGAACTGTAAATTTTGGTGTGTGGCTCATCTGAGAATGCAGCTCACCTGCTGGAGTTTATGGCACAAAGATTAACTTGCTTTTACGAAATGCAACATTTCTTTATAGCAGATACAAAAACAAGTCAGATAAGAAATAAGCTATGTTTTAACTGTGGGTAACTAAGTCCAGTTACCTGTCATTTATCCTGATAACAAGCTTAGGGTCTGACAGCAGCGCTGGGTTGTTAGACAAGTCATCAAATGTCACCATAGAGTGAATGAAACTTTCTACAAATTTAAAGCAAATTATCAAATAATGATCTTGATAACTAAAGGGGTGCCTGAAAAAAAAAAGCCCTTAGTGACTTCTGATAACTTGCTAGATTCGCCTTCCAAATTGCCTTTTATTACCTTGTGAAACGAAAGGAGAATTTGACCTTACATCAAAAGTCATTTAGGGCCTTATTCCACGCACTAGAAAAAACCCCGAAGTGACTTCTGATAAACTGCTAGATTCTCCTTCCAAATTGCCTTGTATTCCCTTGTGAAACAAAAGGAGAATTTGACCTTCTATCAAAATCATTTAGGGGCTTATTCCGTGCACCCGTTGTACTGTAAAAAGGTATGCTGAACAAAACAATAGAGAACCAGCGTTTCCAATAAAGGAAGGTAGAGAGCAATATTCACATGCTGTGTAAAGCTGCCTTAATGGACTATTCTGTAGACATTACAGTCAATCCATGTGAAGCGTGACCAGTATTTCCGAGAATGAAATGAACATTCCAATTCTCTTTGTAATGTCCAACATGTGAATGGAATGTTGGACATTTCTCTGGAAATCTTTCTGAAAAAGACGCATTAACAGAAAAAAAAACATTCAAAATACTTGGGAAACAATAATTGTTGTTCTCGAAATACTTAATGCTGTAATGTAAAGAAAAATTCATAGCTTTATACCGTCAATAAACTAGGAAAATTTCTATGGCAACTCTGAAATCTTATTGGCGATGTTCAAAACTGACATGTGACTTTCAAAACTCCGTTCAAATTTTAAAAATACCGGTCATGCGTGACATGAATTGACTGTAAATGACTACAGAAAAATTTTTACTAGTCTGTTTGCCAAAACCGACGTCAAATCCTGATGTAAGGCCTATTTACATGACAGTTACCATTGACGCAGTTCCAGTGTATTTTACCTATTCCATTTTGGGACTATAGGCCCGGGGGCAACTCCCATATAAAAGTGACAGGGGTGATCATTGGTAATTTTGAAAAGAACCCCTAAAAGGTACCAGAATTCTGTTTTGTGGGCTAAGAGGTACCAAATCAGTTGATTTACATTAACATGTACTTCGTCTTATATTCTTCAGCTCAATACCCTTAACAGGTATCACCATACCTGACGAAGTCATTTTAGATTTTGGCAGCCTAAGGGGTCCCAAACCACGAATTTTAACCCATAAAAGGTATGATGATCACCCCTGTCACTTTATATGGAGAATTCAGATATTGGTCACTTCTAGGGTTTAAGTGGTTAATGGCAGAGCCTGTTTTTTTCCTCTATAAAATGTCATTAACTTGAGACAAAACTTAATTATAAGTGAGCTTACCTAAAGAGACCTTGCCATTTCTGAGCTCCCCACACAAAGACATCGCTATATCATGGTATTCCTCAACCCTAGAAATAAACATTTAAAAGAATGGTAAGGAAAAATTGACAAGAATGGCCTTTCTAAAACAAGGATACTAAAAAGCTGAGAACGTGAAGCAAAGATAATGAACCTGACAGTATCCTATAATCCTGGGCCGGGTTGTTCGAAAGCAGATTAATAATGGTAATTGAAGTGAGTGGAGTGCAAGTTGGTCTGAAATCATACGCATGATTTCAAAATCAAACAAGTGTGCAGTGCGAGTTTGATTTGAAATCACAAGTATGATTTCAGACCAACTTGCACGACAGAAAGTTCAATTACCACTTCATTACACCTATTTTGAAATCACAGAGTTTTATTGTCAGTATTAATATTCTATTTTTGTTACTTCATTTCCATTTTGATGGGCTAAAGAAAGGATGCGATTTAGAGCAAAAAATGGTGCAATTTGGGAATAAATCGCACTGTTGAGAGCCAATCAGATTGCCAGGATCACCAGTGATTTCAAAATGGGTGTAATAAGGCTAAAAGTTAATCACGGTTTTCATCTTGCTCTTTAAAAGTGGTTTTAAAGCCTAATTTCAAGCTAAAGGTAAAGAAAAGTCTAAGCCAAAACTGAGGGGCAAAAATCTTTTGGAAGAATCTTTAGCGATTAGTAATTAAACTCGAATCAAAGTTCACATTAACCCAGGATTAGCTTAATCGGGCTTTGAACAACTGGGCACTGGTGAATTGAGTGAGGAACACTTGGCGCGGTTTGAAAGTTTTTTCCACTAATTTTTTTTCTTAAACAGAATCAACATCTTTGTTGTAGATCACACTCATTGATGTAATCCCCCTACCCCTATCCAATGTAGAGCATGTGGATATCACATGCGTAAATTCGTCTTGGTTCATCAACATTGTAAGGGGGAGGGGGCATGGAACCATGTCGAGATCAGCCCACAGAGGCCTCCCTCTTGAAAATTTTGGCCAGGATTGTAGTTCAAGAAAACGCTCCTGATCTGATGGGAAAAGCTCTTACAAATTTACAACAATCTTAGGTATAAGGAATGTTGAATGACGAGAGTTGTGTGCGACTTTTTGCATGTGAGCAGTGCTTGCGCTCTAGAAATCGCATGCGACAGTGGTAAGCAAAAGTTGTACCATTCAAATCGGCCTTAATAATGAGCACCCTAGGTGCTAACTAAATTATGTCATGATTACAAAACTTGTTAGTGTTAAGCTCTTACGCTGTGTGTTTAGATCCCTCTCCAGCAGTAGGCGAACAAGGAAGTGACTGTCCAATGCCAGACTCCCTATCATCTGATCCTGAGCCACTCTGCTGTTGCTGTTGTCGTAGCTTAGAGTCTCTGTTGATTGAACAAACCACACATGCTTAATGATATTAAATCTTGGATATCTACTACATTTGTCAATGTACAGTGTGCCCCTTCGTGCAAAGTCACCACCATTTTTATGAAGGGAAAATCTGGCACAAAATAACATAAATGACATGTGCAATGTTTGTGTTTTTCATATGTGTATCAGAATCCAATGACACAAAATTTCTGAAGAAATGGAAAATGGGAAATCACATTGTTGTAAAGGTTAAACACATTCACCTGTAAATTTCCCTCCAAAATTAACTACAGGCAAATAACATAATTATGATAATGTGACTTCTAGTTCACCTGTGGGCCTCAAGTTTGATCAGTAAAACCTTTGGCCAGACATCTTCAGTTAACCCTTTAACCCCTAATATCAGAGAACAGATTCTCCTATCTTGTCCCCATATCTTTCTTAAAAAAGTACTGGGAGAAGATATTAAAATATTAAGAACATTCACCTTGGATGATCATATCCTTAATTCTCATAACCTCAGGGGTTGATTAAGCAAATATTACAAGGAGAAATTTGATGCTGATCACTCTTAGGGCTTAAAGGGTCAATACAGTTCAAGGGTTTTATTAGATGTTTTTTTTGGAGGGAAATCTGAAAATGAATCACAGTTGGATTCTCCCAAATGAATACACCCTTGATCCATTTGAAGATTAATGCAAAATTAATCCAACATTTCATAATGCCAAGACTTACAATGCCTGATGAAGGTAAAGTGCTGCAACTTCATGGTCAACAGTCCTTAAATCGTCTAAAAGAATCCCCTCCTTTTCAGCAATCTGTAGAAATTATATTGACCTCTTTAAAATGAAGGTAACTACAGTTCTTATCTACACTGTAGCTACTTTGCATGTACAAATCGAACGTTACACAAACACCTGAGAAAGTCTGAAAGCAATAAGAAACTACAAAATCCATTCAACCCTACCTAGGCTTAATTCCCAGCCATCCGTTAAGTCAAATTGTCACAGTCACTTAAATAGACTAACTTAACCAAACTTAATAGCTTAGGTTAACATTCCAAAACTTGACAAAGTGACAGCAGTTTTCTCTGGTCTATACTCTAACTCAAGTAGAACCATGAGCTACAGCTGCGAGTGGTTTCACTGCCAATTCATTTGATTTCATTTTATAGTCTATAAGAGTATAGACCATACAAAATTGCCCTTGATTTGTTTTTTTACAATAACATAGAAAAAAATACAAGTGGAATTGGCTTTACAGCTGTGCTTTCCACTGAGATAGCATGCGCATTCATCTGACGTCATTTTTGTCTGTACTCTTATAGACAATAGCTAGGAGCCAATCAGCGCACAGGAATTTTGACAGTAATTGTAAAAAAAACTGTTTTGATGTTTGTTTATTTATTTTTCTTTTTGGGATTTATCACTCTACATCTCCCTATGTTACTGAAGGGAAGCTGTGCCCACTTACCTTGTGATGTGATTTAAATGATTCTCTCCTTTTTGCTTTATGCACATGTTTAATATCCTCTTTTCTCATTTCTGTGTCAACATGAAGGAACTGATTAGGTTATGTGTTATTTTTGGGACAATGGGAAATGAGAAGTTAGGCACAATTTATTATAAATTAAGTTAATAAAGTAATGGTTGATGCTTTCATCTGTACCTGAAGATTTTCTTTCTGGCAAAAACCTTCCCTCTGGACCCTGAGATGAGGAATAAAAAACAGCCTGAATAACTCAGATTTTCAGAACGATGTAAATTTATTCAGTGAATGGCACAGGCATAAAGGGAAAAATAAAATCTGCGTTCTCCTACCAGGAGTCGAACCTAAGACCTTCCAATTACTAGTCTGGATGTTCTACCACTGAGCTACAGGAGACTCGTGGGAGCTAAGGCCATTAAACCAGGTTCATGAAAACATCCTGCATGCTGCTAGGATTTGAATGTCATTTATATTTCTTTTAATATGATTACTAACCTGTGGTAGTTTCCCCCACGCCCATCTGATCTCACTTTCCCTTGCGATGCTCTCTTGGGACTGTTTTAGCTCTACTTCAGAGTCACTCAGGTATCGCTGAGGGTCCGGAGGGCGAAGGACTTGTTCATCACTGTACATAAGAAAAATAAATTAAAGCAAAGACTTGTGAGTATCCACAGCTGACACGTGATGAAGTATTTAACCCTTTAACCCCAAACATCAAAGAACAAACTCTCCTATCTAATGTCCCCATACTTTTCTTATAAACATACTGGGGAGAAGTTATTAAAATATCAAGATAATTCACCTTGAGTGATCATATCCCTAATTCTCATGACCTCAGGGGTTGAATAAGCATTGATATTACAAGGAGAAATTTGATGCTGATTGTTGTTATGGCTCAAAGGGTTAAAAGTACTAAACGCTGGCTTGTTATTTTCTCTCACCTGTGAGTTGGTGGTGTGCCAATGGGTGAGTCAAGGTCAGAAAGTGGGTAGAACTCTCTGCTAAAGCCGCTGCTGGATATGGACCGAGAACTTGATTCTCGCCACTACAAAGAACAATGACGCACACTCAAAACAGGCCAGTTAACATATCACAGTTAACAATAATTTGGTCTGTGACTAAAACAACTCACTTCTTTTTTTCCTGAATTATTTACAAAGTAAATGTTGTACATGTGTAATCCCAGTCAGGGATCTTGTTAAGATTTGCAAAAGGAGGTATTCAATTTGCAATAGCAGATGGACGCCATCTTGGTGTGTCTCCCAGGGAATGATGGGAGCAAGATGGCCGCAGAAAGAATGGAAACCAAACATGGCAGAGCTTGAATTCAGCGTTGATTTTGAAGAAAGAAAATTCTCAAACCAAGAGCTATTTCTTTTCCACAACTTTTCCCTGAATGTGACAACCCTACATTACAGAGTACTAAAGAAGGATTAGCAAATCACATACCATTGTTTCACTGTCTGACAAGCAGTCTTGTGAATCAGCCAAGTTCCGTGGTATTGGAATAGGAATACTGCCTGATTTGGCAGGACTACTTTCTGCTACCAACTAAAATACAAAAAAAATGTGGCTATAAATGTAATTTAGGCTAAGTTAAGCTCAAGACAATTGCAGGTCAGTGGTGTGCTGCATGGTGGGAGATGCGGGATGGCCTGGGGTGTTGTGCAGGGGCCTAAGTTCTTTTTTCCCTCTTCTGTGGATGTCAAGGTATTCATTTTAATTTATGTATGTTTGCTGTTCTGAAGTGTTGTTTGCAAGTGTTTGTTCCCTGTCCATCATACCCTCTGTATTTTTTTTTCCCACTGAATTCTCACGTGATGGTGCCTGGTGGTTGCTGCTCACAGGGTTGTCATAATTACCCTTTGCACTCGCATTGAATTGCATGTGGCTCCACCAATGTTACATGCACACATACCTCATGCTCATCTTTTGGTGATGTGTTTAACAATCATAATATTACCGGCGCATTACTACTGTATGAGGAGCAGGGATGGTGCAGTAGTGAGAACTCTGGCCTCCTACCAATGTGGCCGGGATTCAATTCACGGAGTTGACGCTATAATTGGGTCAAGTTTGTAGCTGGCTCTTGTCCTTGCTTTGAGGGAGAAAAATGAATTTGAGCCATGCGAACAAAATGTGATTCTGGTACTTCAAACGTTTTTTCAACAATCTTTTGAAGTACCAGTACCAAGTAATATTCTTGAAGATAACCCAACCAGCTTCTCATGTTATATGGGACCTACCTCTGAAGTGTCATCAGTCTCCTCAGAAATTTTTCTGTTATCAGTGAAATCTAGACATGGCTCCTTGATTGACAACAACAGCGACTCCCCAAGTTCACCTGTCTTAGGGTCACTATGGTTACCATCCTTGCTTTTTTCACTCTGTTCTTCAACAGTCTGATCTAGTATCTTTTCGTCTGTTCCGCTGTCATTTGCAGCGGTCTCTTGCGCTGCTGTTTCACCCTTGTCGTCATCTGTACCTGTAAGCTGTTCCTTTTCTAAGGCAGATGCTGTGCTTGTTTCCTTCTCTGTGGTTTCAGACAGTTTAGTAGCACTGTCTTCCATGCTGACTGTTGTGTTACTGCTACTCTCCTAAACAATAATAATAATTATTCAATAATAATAATCATAATAATAACAATAATAATAATAATAATGGCTTGGCTCACAGGTTACACTACGCGCCCTGTGGTGCCTCTTTTTCTGTGCATACAGATAGTTTTACTGCGCATAATAATATACATTAATTTTTTACAAGGCTAAAAAGTTAAAAAGATATTAAAAACCAAATAGTTTCGACTAATCAAGTCATCCTCAAGGTAAAAAGACCGTCCCCTACAGGCATACATGTATTTTATGTGCTTTAGGTGATTCTCGATGGGAACAGCTTCGCTACATAAGAATAGACTTGTTTGTTGTTCAGACTGGGGCTCTATCGTTGGATCATTAAGCCTTCAATGATTCTGCGCTTGTGAAAAGATTGGGCCGTACAAAGTATTCGCCAACTTAAAGAATGGGCCGGGTCGGATTCTCACGTAGGTGACGGGCAGGTTCAAAGTCATTAGAGGGGTTCGAATGTTCATTGATTCGCACCTCCACATTTCTCCTGGTTTCACCGATGTAATCAACAATAATAATAATAATAACAATAATAACAACAACAATAACAATAATAATAATAATACATTTTCTTTATTTCTCATGGAGTTTTTTACCTCTTTTGTTAAATATGGCGAAATAAGACCTTTGCTTAGCTACAAAGTAATCAAATAACAAGGACAGGAAATAAATCAACTCAATTGTTAAAAGGAACAACTTGTGGTCTGTTCTAGTACATTTTGGAAAACAAAAATACAAGAACTTGAAAAACTTTTAAAACCTAACATCTTTCAAGTCTTAATCTATTCCAACCTACTTTGTATCTGGCCAGAGGCACCAATCAAGAGTTTTATTAGACTTGGGTTATAATTTACATAAGAAAACTAGACAACTGTGTTTGTGTTTCTGTTGACGGACAAATATTTTGGGGTTTTGAAATGACATCAAGTTTGTGCGATACTTCCCCTTTAAAGATAAAAGCTACAGTGTAAGGGGGCTCAGAAAAATATGAAGTCTACTGCCTGAGGTTTACCTCGTGTGACGCATCATGATCTTTTTTAACATCCTTAAGTCTTTCTGAAGATGATATTGGAGAAGTCAACAGACTGTCAGACAAATCATTCTCTACTTCTTCAACAAAGAATGCTTCGCCAGCATCACCAAGTTTCATCTGCAGCTCAACTGGCTCACCATTGATTTCTATGTCAACCTGCAGCAAATAAAGATAGTTGACACAGCCTTTAAGCCCAAACCCAAACAAGCCCAAACAGTGATCAGCATCAAACTTCTCCTTGTAATATCAATGCCTATTCAACCCCTGAGGTCATGAGATATAAGGATATGATCACTCAAAGTGAATTTTCTTGATTCTTTAACACCTTCTCGCCAGTACTTTTATAAGAAAAGTATGGGGACATTATAGGAAAATTTGTTCTTGATATTAGGGGTTAAAGAAATAGAACCAAATATAAGCTAACAATCATTTTACGTGGATAAAAAGTGCTATAATTATTCTCCTTGAAATCACTCAGTCTGCTGTCCATCAAAGTTTCTGTAAGAGACAGTCAGGTGCCCGAAACCTCAACCTTACTGAACATTTGTCACCTTTGTTATAAGAACACTGTTGAAACCAGCACATTTGTAGGGGTTCGGAGCCAACTTAAATTTTTTAAATCACCCTATGTGATTTTCGAAAATCACACGAGGGTGTGCATGTAAATCAGAAGAGACAGACTGGTCATTTCTTTTCTATTATTTCTATATTTGATCAACTGGTGAAATTTATCATCTGTAATGAATTCATTGCTTTGGTGTGTGCATCACCAGTAAAAGTAACGAAAGCTGTATACTGGTGTTCTGGACGAAAGATCAACATGGGAATAGTTTAACAAACTCTTTACAAACAAAACTTTCCATTGAAAACTGCAAAAATCCATAAAATGGCATCCTGAATAATATGCTGAATAAACATTAGTAAATCAATAGACTGAATAAATTATGATTGAAGACAAACATTTCACCAAAACAACCTCGCCATGCATATTTCATATCCATGTTCCAATTTAACATGATATGCATTCTCAAACTCACAAAGACAAAATAAATCTTCCTTCTGCAGTTTTGTGCCAGTTACACGGGAAAATGACTTTCTCAAAACATTCCAAACATATTTTGGACTCCACGGAGAACAATAGAGTTCAACTCCTTGGGGGTGTGTTTCGGGTGGTGTCATTTAAATAGCCAATGGGTTTAAAGAATTATTGTCAAATAAAGCAAACAGAACATAAACCTACCAAATGGAGGACAAATGTCGACGATTAGTAAATTATTGTTTGGAAAAAATCATGCGAAAAGCCGGAACGTCGTAGACGTCAACTCTGACGCCAAACGTAGCTCTAGTTTCGTTTCAATCTTTTAATTGATTACCAGTCATCTTTCTGCAATTATTTATATTGATCAATGTTTGCTGTCATTTCTTTCTTGTGAAAGCTCGTTCGTATAACTAGACAAAAAGTAAACAGCTATGACGTAAAACGCGAAAAAAGAAAAAAAAATCCTTTGAACAGTTCTTCCGGTGAATGAATGAAATTTACATCTTCGATTTCAACAACATCCGTTAACGTTGATGTTAACGATTGAGAATTCATTCAGTGCTGAATAGAACGTGATACTACGCATTAATCTAAATGTTCAAAATAAAACAAGTAAGGTTGGAAAAGACAAATGAGAATTCAGATACATTTTATCAGATACAAAACTTTGAAAACAAACTTATGGTAGCGACAAATTAAGAGGGTGACGCGATTGTCCGAAGAAAAACTCTTTCACTTTCATGGTGAATTTAACTCTTTAAACATAAATATACGACTTTTCTCATCGACGAAACCATAGACTAATGAGACATATTCAAATAGCAGAAATTGCAAAACAGAAAAGTTCAAAAACTACGCAAAATCTCAACAAATGAAAACAGGTTAGTTGGTTATGATTTGTCAGCAATATTTCCTGCGCAATATTTGCGATCTGAGAGATGATAACGGCGTTTTCTACCATAATTCAAATGAAGCAATGTTAAGCTTAGGTAAATAATGCAACTTACGATCTTTTCTCGACTGCGAAGAACGCCAAGTTTTCCAAATCTAACGTGGAACGGCGAACCAACGAAGGAACCATCTTCGTGCCGAACAACCACAACATCAATGGCGCCGGTGAGAGTTGCAGAATTTATCTCGCTGTAAAATCCGCGAACGTTCGACACCAAACGGCCAAAATAGTTCATTCTTCAAGATAAATTCTATGTCTTCCACTCTGATCGCATTTCTAAACTACAATCTCATTCCACAAGGAAAGAGAGAGACTTCTTGTCAAGCCATCAACAAATGTAACTCACTCATGCACGGCAGTATGTGATATTTATAAACGCTGGTAGACTGGGTCGAGGAATGGAGGATCAGGGGCTACTCTCATGGGTAGAGTGAGGCATATGCAAAAACCAAGATACTTTCCCTATGAAACGAATTTTCTTCAAAATGCACTGAGCAGAAAGTTTCACAGGGTAATATAACAGAATCCCACTAAAATTACCAGGACACTGCAAAGACGAGATGTCTTTTCCGGCCAAAATGCGGGATGACAGGAAACTGTGAATGATCAATCGATGACCAATCACGCCAACACGTGACAAGTGGGACCATTCAAAGTTTGAAGTAAAGGTACATAGGTTCGCAAGGTGTACAAAGGGATCGTCCCAGAGAAAAAAAAAACGTTTGAAAGGACCACCGCGACAAAATAAAATACCTAATCATATACATCTAGCAAAGAATCTAACCAGCAACAAATTGTAGCACAAATAATCTAGTAAAGAGCAAGGTTGATTTTACAATCAGGGAAATATAGACACTGTCTTTCTTTTTCAGGGTATTTTTGAGACTTTAAATAAATAAATGATTAAATAAATTAGCCGTCTTAGAATTATTTATGATGAGCACGTGACAAGCCGCGATGCCTAGGGTCTTTTCCCGCCCCTCCCAATCCTCATGGGTAAGGCCTGGGAACAAGGTTACCATGGGCAACGAAAACAAAGAAAAATCTGATGCTCACAATTCAGCCTGTGTCACTCTGGGTTTGCGTGAAGCACACGCTTACTGTCTCCCTCCCCCCCCCCCCCCCCCTTTCCCTCATGGGTTCTGCCTGGATATTACTCCTCTCCCATTATTTACTTTGTAAAGCCAACGGTTTTCCTACCACAATGCTCAAGGAAAACTGTGAGATTTTAACTTATTGGGATTTCTTAACAGAGGCGAGCACTAATATAGGTCAGCTTTACATAAGTTAGGGGAAATTTTAAGGCACATTTTCAAATGCCACCTAAATACATAACTTGATTGCCTACTATTAAACTCTGGCATGATTGACACGTCAGATTGTATTCATGACGTAATACACATTAGCAGTTAAATTTGCGTTCTTATTCTCTAATGAATGCTGTCCAACAATTCTATAGTTTAAAAATTTAAGTTACCAACCGCATTCTTCCGCTTGTCTCAGAAATTTGAAGATGGCGTATTAGCGAGAAGAGGCCGACTGAGAGTAACGAGCAGTTGCCTGCCACCGAAGGCCGGTATCTCGGTTAAAATGAATCTTTTTAGTGCTTTTAATTGGACGTTTGAAGTTCCTTGGCAAGTATCGGTACCAAAACCGGAAGAATCTGCCTTCAGTTTGAAAGCAAAGGTGACCATTGCTTTGGTGATTTTGGGGGTCATTTTAGTCTTTGGTCTTTGCATATACATCTTCGCCTCCAAATCGCAAACTGAATCTGGAGCGCGATTTTCTTCGCCAGAATTTCAAACAGCTGAAAGCGTGACAAGAAGGCAATTTAAACGCCGGAAGACAAAGAAAGCGAGAAAAACACGACTTACTAAGACGGAAAGACTGCAAGAAGCGAATCGAAGATGGTACGAAGTTTATGGCTCGGACAATTCGGATTGCGAGGATCTTGAAGATTTAGCAACGGTTCCTTTCGGAACTGTAGAGATAACAGAAGTTAAAAAGGTCAGTTTTAGAGAAAACATAAAAGACGTGTATTTCATTGAAAGCAAAGAAGAGATGCAGCGACTTGAACAACTACATAGGATGGGTTTTGACGTTACTTTAGCGAGACGTCAATCATCTGTAAATGCTCACGAGGCCCTGGCAACTATGGCGAACTGGGATGACAAAGATCTCACTTCCACGCCGTTTTTGTGTCCGTCTTTTGACAGTTCATTTCTAGAAGACACAGAAGAAGAAGAGACGCTTTGTTCACCAAGTATGCTAAGAAAATGGCTGAAATATGAAGATTTTGAAATGGAAGATTCTAAGACGTCTAGCGACGAGAGCCGGCTAATAAGCGAAGACCATGATGAAAGGTTGCTGTCGTTGAATATACCATTACTTAGTGAGACCTGTCTTTGAACTGACAAACGTTCACAGTAATCAGAATGCCTCGGCTTAGTTCTCTCGTTATCTACGCCGAATTATTCACACGAGGTCATTAAGAGAAATCGGTGCTTCCAAAAAATGCATCGATTTTTTAACACGCCCTTCAATTTACTACCCAGCTAGCTTTTGCAAGGCTACTTCCCATAAGAGGGCAAAAGTGATTCTATCTTACAATCCAAATCAACTTTAACTCTTTTTACTGTCGTCAACCAATAACAAAATATTTGCACACAAAAAAAATCACAAATTTAATTCCTCATTTAATTCAGTTGTCTTCCTTAATTTCTAAATCATTTCTATAACTTTTGCAAATATTATTCCCTCGAGATTCTTTTGGGGGATCCCTTTTAAGCTTTCATATCACACGAGAGTACAGCAAAGCTCATATATAGATTATTTCACATACAGTTTTTGGTATATTTCATTTATGTTTCGCCATATTGTTATGGGCTTAGAGAACCCACTATGCATAGGTCCAAAAAGAGACTACATTTTTATCGGCATTGCGAGTTATCGCAGATTTTGCATAGGCTGTCATTATTGTTCTCAGAACTGTTGCTTATGTACTAGGCATTTGCCTAACCGCTGAAATAAGCTTCACTTTGCGCCGTGGTCTATGACTGAATTGTTACGCATGCTCCAGTCAGTGCATCATTTTATTCCGGATCGATGATATCAAACTAACTTTAGTCTGGCGTGCTGAAATTGCCATGAAAATTGTCAGTGTATGCTATCAATGACTGCTGAGCGAGTGCATTGCCGGCCTGTAAACCGGTGCTGCAACCCGCTTTCCATACACGGCGAGGCTCGCTATAGGCCAGGACCCGGTTGTTGGAAAGTCGATGAACTTTAATCCCCGACTAAACGTACATCTTTTTACATCTTTTTACATCTCGCTCCTTAAAAATCTTTTTAAAAGCTAATTAAAAGCTAAACGCAAAGTGAAGTTTAATTCAAAACTGAACTACATGAAAAAAGTATTCTGAATTAGTAATTCAGAAGCTCACCGATCAAACCAAGTTTCACTTTAACCTAGGCGGAATTAGCTCACTCGGCCTTGAACAGCTGGGCCCGCCGGAAACCGAAAATCGAAAGGAGAAACTTAATTAGCCGCTGTATTGGACAAGGACGCTTGGAAATGACTCAGTCTCAGGGACTAAATTTCAGTTACATAATTAGTATGAAACGTTCTTCTGTATTCTCCTAAACTATCGCGGAGACAGCAGGCAGCGTAGAATACATTTAACTAAAGGCAAATATTAAAAGAAGGATTATCTATTTTTTGAGTTTAAAACCTCTATCAGTACAGTTTGTAACTGAATGCTGTTAAAGCTTTAATCGATCAGCTCTATTTGTTTTACTGATAACTTCAATTAGTAATCTTTGAGTTTCTCCACAACAGTGCTATGATTGTTTGACTGAAGGACTTATACTTTTTGGCGAAAAAAGAAATAAATGATCACGTCAATTTTGATCACGAGTTAAGTTGTCTCTTTACTGAGTGTCTCAACCTCGAAATGTAACACTGATAATCAAATACAAATATCACATATATAGAATTGGAAACAGGAACTTTTTGCCGAATGATGCGAGCAACTCCCGAAGACGCACGCTAATAATATCATTTTGGCTGTTACTTCCTTCAAAGAAATGAACTTTTTGCATAATTAGTAGCCAAGATGTGATTGGGGAGCAAGAGTTTGCGCAAACGTACCGTACCTAACCAACCTGTCCTGCCTGCTTCGCCTTTGAAACGAAATGAATCAAAACCCAAATGTTTGTGCAGTGCAATAATTTAGTTATTAACACCATTTTTAAAAAAAGTCTACTTTTAATAAGCTGACAAAAATAATTTCATACTATACCTCCCTACCCCCAAAACAACAACAACAACAACAACAACAAAAAACAACAAACAAACAAACGACAACAACAAAAAAACTATACACGTATATTTCTCTGTGAAAGTTACAAGAACTACAAGGTTAAGTCATATAATTAAACTTTACAATGTATAACAGGTATATGGAGTCCAATCTCTTTTCAGCTTTCTTTTCTCAAGGTTCCTCAATAGATTGCTTCTTTATGACGAACTATATCCAGGCTTACAGAAAGAAAGGCCTTGTGATATTAAACAGCGTGTAGGCTGCGAGAGAGTCCAACACTAAGATACATCCAATCTTGGCATAACGCATAACTTTATATGCAACTGTTTGCTTTGCCGCACTCTTTGCCGCATCAGGCATCTCTTTCACCGCATTTTGCACTGGTGTTGAATTGTTCTCCTTCAGTTTTTCCAACTCTTTGCTCATCTCTGTAAGATGTGACATAATCTTTGCTTCTCTTGCTGCGTCTTGCTGCACCATCTTGCACTGTTGCTCAGCTTTGGCCCGGAATCTTTTGATATTTACTTGTGTTTCCTCGAACATTTCTTCAACATGAATCAAGTGTGTGCGATACTCGTGCACTCGTTTTCTCAGTTCTTTTAAATCTTGTTGTAGTCTCTCTGTAGCGCTTTCCTTCTGATAGGACATCTTTTCCTGTATGTGTTTTGTTTACAAAAGCAGGCTTAATTTCCTTTTGTCTTAGCTCCTTGTAAGAGTTTTTTTTTTTGTCAGCAAACAGCTTTTCTGTGTTTGTTGCGTTGTACTGGCGCGTCACAATGGAGGTTTTAGGAAGGCGCGCGCTTCTTTCAAAGAGGTCATGCACGCGCAAACTCATGATGGTGAACTTCTTAGAAAAGCGTACAAGCGTGCAATTCATTTCGGCTTCGTTCCTTTCCAAGGAAGCAAGACGGTTCGGACGTGTGGCATCCGCTGATCTAATACGAGCGCGGGTTCTGGGGACGAGACATTCTCGTTCCCAGAGGCTGCGTTCCTTTTGGTCAGCACCACATGTCGCCTCCGCTGGCCTAAAACGCACGCGGGCTCTGAGGACCAGATTTAGGACAAGAGATTGACTTCCCTTCGGCTGTAACCGAGCGGCGCATGCGCATTATCAGTAATCAAGGAGGTTGCAAGCCAAGGGACGGAGAAGTGGTGCGCGTTCATCGTACAGATTGGAGGAGAGTTAGAGTCGAGGAGGAAAGTAGAAGTGTCATCTGAACTGAGAAGGAAAGCAAAGAATGACAGCGAACACTGACGGCCATCGCCTCCCAACATTAGGGCCGTTTATAGAGGGAGAATTAGAATCCATGGCTTAAATTAGGCAGAAGAATCTTCTGACCTAGTGTGAATCAATACGACGGAAGCAGAAACGGAAGCCTCGCTTTCGTTCAAAATGGTGGAAGGCCGCCATGTTTTCCGTTCTAAATCTCGCGTTAACGGATTGGGAATAAGCTATGTGATTGGTTGATTTTTATGCTTGCGCTACCGACTCCGATCAACCAGTTCACACTTGATCGTAAGCGACGGAAATCAGAAGCGGAATCGGAAGAAAAAGGAAACATGCAGATCCTTTTGATTCCGATTCCGTCGAGCAAACGATTGCGATTTCGTCTCCGTTTTTATTTACACTGCAATGGAAGGTTACTTACGCTTCCGATTATGTCGCCAACGAAATGTAGGTCGCGGGTTAGAGGATGAAAGGGCACTGTCAAACTGCTGAAATATTTGACAAAGAGCCTGTTTTATAACATGAAATTGCTTTTACACCGGGAAGAAAATATTAAGGAAGAATAAACTATTTAAAATACGCAGGAATGCCATTTCTTTCAATTTTTAATTCGCTTCCATCCTAACCATCCGCAGACAAACATAACCATAACCCTGTGAGACGTTAAAGAACCCACACACTTATCGCAAAGAGTAGGGCACGGAGTTCTCGGTGTGCTGGTCTGGTCTTTGTGCTATTTCATGATTCATGGGTTGGGTGGGTTGGGTAAGGTCGCTAATGGACTGATAGCAGCTGCCAGCGGCGCCCATATATGCTGATGTCCGATCTCACCCTTGCACTGAAGTAATGTAAACCGCATTTGAATATGTATATAAAAAATGAGGTATAAACACTATTACCATAATTGATAGTAGTTTCTGTGTACTAGTGGGGGCAGGGTTAACAAAACTCAACCATGATTTTAACGATTTCATCGAAACAAATACATTTTTTAGCTACTCATAATGACACTAAAAATAGGTGACACTGCCCCCAATTAATGCTGGAATAATGATCAATGTTTTTGTCTCACTAAAATTTTCTCGAAAAATAGCATTACGCAAAAGCCTAACTGCTTGTTATAGAACGAGACCAAACACAAGGAACACGAACTGTACTGAATTGTGGGATGTGGCTAAGAATGACAAAGTTCACAAGTACGGCACATGCGCGCGTTGGTAACTTGTAGTCGTTATAAAGTCCAAGTGGGCATTAGCGCATAACCTCTTTATCTCAAAATAAATATGCCCTTTGCCGTAGTGTCAGCCGCTGCAATCAGTTTGGTTTATTTACGCGAAAAGTGACGTCTGGCACGAGCATTTCTACTGCAAGAGATCCGGCAACGGAACGTATTCAGAACAGTTTAATTTGCTTCGTGTGGTCCACTGCATCCAAAAGTTACGTAATCTCTTTATCTCACCTCGGTCCCAGGGCTTTTGTCTTGAAAACCCAGCTCAATCTCGTAACCAGAGCCTTTTTTCGGACCAAAAAACCAGAGGACTCTGGGTACGAGATTGAAAAGAAAGTTAGAGCGGAAAAGTCCTGAGGTACCCTTGATCTATCATGGAAGAAAATCATAATAAATTATAAATTGAACCTGAACGTTAGCAGTTGTAGACAGCTGTTTTGGCATTGTTAGACCTCGTCTGTGCGGTTTATAGGATAGCTGACACTTTTTAGGTTCAGGTTTCCCGCTTCCTAATCAAGTGATGACACAGTAACAAGGACACTGTTACACTTTGTAATTTCAGTTGGTTGCGTTTTGTCTGCATCCGTTCGCTTTCACTTGACGTAAACTCCAGTCTGCAGAGCATGGCAAGTGCACGCGCGAGTTTTCATAAAATAGCGATGATCTTTCAGGAAATGCCTCTGTACGCGCGAGATCTCGTCAAGTTCTGAAACCGTACTCTGCAGACTGGCGCAAACTCTTCTGTCTAGCCTGCGGTCATACCACTTGACCTGGGTCCACCGTTTCTTGTTGAGGCTATTTTCAATCGCTTTTTATTGGTCGACTTGAGAATGCCAAGAATGAGTAGAAATCGTTGCATGAAAGTCAATGTTTTTCATTATGCGCACACAACTGAATACTTTGTTACAGTGGCAAGGGTTTCTTCTTCGTTTTATTGCACCAGAGAAAACTTTTGTGCAGCTTTATCGTCCATAACCATATTCAGCAATTTGCGCATGCTTCGAGAATATACGTTGTTGTTCATCAGTTTTTTGGTTTTTGCCGGGCGGGGGTTTAAAAATTTTCAAACCAGTGTGATTTTTATTTCCCTTTGTTTCAGATAATGGTAATGAAAATTAAACTGGTTTGAAACATTTTAAATCAGAAAAGAATATTTTAAAAACCACAACATATATATTGTGTTGCGTGACAAAGCGCGAGCGCATGTCATGTGCTTTACTCGGCTCTTTACACCCTAACACGCAGCAGTAAAATTCCGGAAACAAGCCAGAACTTAACTGCGGATGGCTAGCAACGTATTCAGTAAAAGCCAGTAACTGTGTTTGTAAAGACAACCGCAACAAGAGAACAAGAGAAAATCAGCGGATTCTGCAATGAAGGATCTAATCAGCAACAAATTGCAGAAAAGCAAAGCTGATTTCTCCGTTAGGGAAATTAATATATTTTTCCAATATAGATACATAAAATTTGAGGTTTTTTTAGATTTGTTTTGGAAAGATATCTTATTCAATATTTGAAATATTTCTCTCAAAATTTTTATTCCCAAGTTTACGAATCTCTTCGAGAAAATTCTCCCAAAGTCCTTTGCAAGAGCCTCCCACCCCGGGGCATTGTGGGGCGGGAGGAACGGCGGCTGTCGTGACGTCACATGGTGTTGATTCTTGAGCGTGTCTTCTCAAAATGATAAGATACAAGACGAGACTATCTTTTATATTCCTCAACTTATAACACCTCCATTTTACAACAACCACCGAACGTTCGACCACCAGCGGACAACACAACATCTAGTCCTTCGCTCCGGCGCACAAAATGTTCCGTTGCCTTCTGCCATGGCGTTGTAGCCGCCAAGTCGATTCAATCGATCGAAGTCACTGTAGTCTTACCTTCGTACCCGATGAAGTTTACCGTTACGACCGGTCATTGGAAGAACTGTATTTAGACGCGAATCAAATCAAGGATCTTCCAAGGGTAGGACGAAAGCGTTGTGTAGCCAATTATGAAAGTAGACAGCTTTGATAACCTGCATTTCTTTCTCGGTTCACAGCCGTTCTTTCGCTTGTACAATCTTCGGCGGTTGGGATTAAGTGACAACGAGATCGCACGCTTGCCTCCAGAGGTCGGCAACTTAGCCAATCTTCAAGAGTTCGACATTAGCAGAAATGGTAAGATAAATGTAATATGCATCCCGGTCAATGAATTATGTAGGCCAAGGCTTCTTTTAGAAAACACTGTACTACACTATTGAGCTTATTTGCAGTGCGGGTCCCGACTTATTTGGGTACGGCATGTGATAAATGTTGATATTGTTGTACCTCGATCTTATAGTCTTTGAAAATTTCGAATGCTACCGTAAGCGATATTACCAAATTACGCCACCTTTAAGTAATATATTCGTGTAATAATATTTTTTGTTTTATCATCCTGTAGATATTTGCGATATTCCGGAAAACATTAAGTTCTGCAAGAGCTTGGCCACCCTTGATCTCAGCGGTAACCCTGTTTCGAAGTAAGTCTGTGTTATAATTATCTTCGCCGTCTATCGTGTCATATTTTCAGCGTTTTAATTGTTAAAGAGAAACGTGTTGAGGTATCTTATCCTTCCTGAAGGATCTGATGAAGTTGCACTCTAAAAGTCAGCCTTGATGGAAAGTTTGATCTTATTAAAATTTGTTATGTATGCACTCTTTATGTGAAACGAGCAAGCCTTTGCTATGAGAGATATTTTTACGCCACATCACTCATCCAGAGCCATAGGTACTTGCTTTTTGGAGTTTATTATTAGTCTTTAGTATTTAGAGAGACTTACAAGACTGAATTATTTGTGTTTCTCCTGGTAGTATTGTCAGTTATAAGACTTCTCAATCTTTCACATCACGCGACTAAATTCAATAACAGACATTCGAACAGATTTCTAGAGAATGGAAATCACGATCAATCAGTGAGGGTTTGACCACTTTGTCAGCTTCGTTTTTGTTTTTGGCGCTTTTCTCGGCGTCAGTTCACACGGAAACAGTATGAACTAATAATAAGATACTTTAGTGATCTATATTTAAAAATTTAAACGGTATAGTTTCCGCCTTTTCCTTCTGCACTTGTTTTCGTGGTTCGATGAGCCAGGACGTTTTGCGAACTTGCATTCTAGAACAATTGATCACTCGTTCATTATCACTCTCAGCTTTTCAGCGGGTAATCATTGTTTCCTGTAATTCTTGGTCGTGATTCTTCCATCGCTAATTTGTATCATTTTGCTAGTTTAGATGAAGTCGAATTGAAATGACGTTAGTGCAAAACGCAGATTTGTAGTGTATTGCGATGCGCCCCTTCGTTAGCTTTTAATTTCCTCGCCCCGATTCATGACACAGGTGCAATTTCAAGTTTACCTTTGAAAATCTGGTTCGATCATCCGTGGAAAAATCTTCGAATTTATTTTTTTAAATGTGTAGGATTAACAGCAATTTTATTTAGCGTTCTCTCGCAGGATTTCCAAGTCGGAAATGCCACACTAATTTCGTCTATAGTACATTTCATTTCGTGCCTAATCGATTTATCTTGCGCTTAACCGCAGAATTGTTCATGAATCTTCATCCTTTGAGCAAAGATCTCGCTATGAATTGATTTCGATTTCAATGCAGATGTTTGAGTTACTATCAACAGTTTTATCATGCTAACGAACCATGTTTTCAGCTGATTTTATAGTCATAGCTCGTATGTGGTAATCTTGTTGAACGTAAACAGGTTGTAACTGACATGATTTGTTATTATGTTCGATTGAAAATTTTCTGCATCGTGTTTAGATTCGAGAACTCAACCAAGTGAGATCTGGTTTTACGATATTGCAACCCTCGGATATTTTCTTGTGATTATCCTTCTGTTGTGCATTTATACACATCTGCTAGTTTATACATCATTTCTTCTTGATGGTATTTATCCATTGCTGATTTTGTCTCTCTTATACATCAATCAGCATTCTTCAAATTGCATTTGTGGAATGCCAAAAACCAACGAACCCATATAACTGTTTTTTAGAAGATGACAACTGCCTTGTCTTCTGTCTTGCGGAGGACCTAAAGAACAGGTGTTCCCCTGAGATGTTCATTTAAAAAAAGTTTCCAATGTTTGTGTTCTTAGTGTTAGCATACTAGATCTGTGGTGTGACATCAGTGTGTCATTCACAAACAAAAGACATTTCCTTCAATTGGGTCATCCATATTGTCATTAGGTATTCACTCCGCTACTATGTATATTATTGTTTTATTGTATAATTTGGAGATCTCTGCGCCTGAAGTCATATTTTTCAAACTTCGTGGTTTGCTATAGTACTGGATTAAACTGAGAAGATTTCCAGAAATCAGGACTAAATTCATTGAATTGCAAGATGATAATAAGATTATTATTGTGTATGTTTTGGCAAGTTATGTAACGTTGACATAATTTTTAGATTTTATCTGTAAAAACAGTGAAGGACATTCAAGGTTAATAAATTATATACTTTCTATACTTTCCATCAAAATGTTTTGTACTGGCAGGCAGTATATAAAAGATCAACAGCATACAAGGGAGTATGTTCCTTGTCAGGTTGTTGAGCCTGTTGGCAGTCTTGTGGTTTAGAAAGCAGGAAAATGATGTCCTTTAATATTATTAGGTGGTGAAGTCACTTGTTAGCATTTTGAGTAGTTTGCCAATGGGGTCTTGTTCTGTAATGGAGAAAATCTAACTCTTATTAGTCCTTAGCACATTGGCATTTAAGCACTGCATCTCAATGACTGACTGTTGAGGTTGTTCCAGATAGAAAAATCACCTCACAGCCTAAAGGCTGAATTACGTAATTATTTATTTGCAATTATTAAAAATTAAACCTATTTACAGAAATAATAGAAAAAATAGAAAAATGTAAATGTCTCATCAAAGATTCGTATCCTAAACTAGAACTAAAAGCTAGAAACCACAGCCCAGATAAAGTTTAGCTAAATTTCAAGGTAAATTTCCTTGACATAGCAAGTATAAATGTATTCTACTTAGTTCTCTCCGTACAAAGCCGCGGCATATTAACAAAAAAACAACAACAAAAAAATGGCGCTGTTTCCTAAGGTTATAACATGAATCATCATGCAATGGTGGAAGGATTCCCCTAAGCTTGTGGCATGGGTCGTCTAGTATGGTGTTGAAAAGCTTCTGGCAAAAAAGCTCATAATGATCTAACATAGGTCTTACGCCCAACTGCTGTGGAACGTCAACTCCAACTGCCGTTTCGCAGCTCTTGGTATGAAGCTGAGTTTATAGACATTAAAACGAGCGTATGGTGGAATGATGCGGTTAGAGTGCGTATGATGAGTTCTACGTTGTGGTGAAGTCAGGTAATCATTTGGTACGGCGGACACTGAGTTGAGGGCTTGGTTGAAAAGTTTAATAGTGCTCTCTTCTCTTCTTTGCTTCAGGGGTTTCCATCCAGTTTTATATTTGATTGTATCTTTTCAGACTTCCTGATGGATTTGCACAGCTCAAGAACCTGACCAGTCTTTGTCTGAATGATGTTTCTCTGATCAGATTGCCTCCAGACATTGGAAGGTAAGAAATAAACATTAATGAGAATTTATGAGAGTGTGGGGGGAATGTATTATTCAAAATGACACAGGCAAACTCGGGAAAAAGAAGTTCAGAGTACTCCTATCAGGAGTTGAACTTAAGACCTTCCGATCACTAGTTTGGATGCTCTACCACTGAGCTACAGGACGCTCATGGGAGCTAGGCCATTAAACTTGGTTCAAGAGATAAATGAGAACTTAGTTAACAGGAAAGTTGAGGGTAAAGGATAGCTGATTGACCTGGTGGTGACAGTGAATTACTTAATAAGTGCATTTTAAAGTAATGTCATTTCGCTTTCCTGATCCGAGTCCTTCAAGGAAGTATCAATTGGAGTTCTCTGTGATCAACCAGCACGCACAAAATACCACTTAAACACAATTTTGATATTCCTGATCCTTTGGTATCCTGTGAGAACTGATATTACAGTTTTTTGTATTACTAAAAAATAGCTATAAATTGACTAAAAATTTTACAATAGACGAAATTATAAAGATCAGAACTGATGTCATAATTTCTGACTCTATATAGATAAAAAAGCAACTAAAAAAGGTGCAGAGAACTCCACAAAATATTTCTTTTTTATCTCCGTGTTTAACTCCTAGGATCGTGTATCCTACTGAAATCTTCAAATCAAGTGATCACATTTCTGTCAAAACTAGTCTTAACATTTACCGCAGAAAAATTATAAAATCAAACTTATATGATGCAATGTTCAAATACATCCCATTTGAACTGAAAACAGCAAAAGAAAGGCAAGGCTAGGTTCATTTCCCCTTGCCGACTGTGCTGTTGCTTAATAAGCTAAATAACACCAGACGCTGGTTGTGTTTTACCAGATAAGACTACAAAGGGTTGTATTACATCGCCTAGTGTGTCTTTAGCTTTTACTAGAATATTGAAATGTTTGTTTATTGCAGCTTAACAGAATTAACAGTGTTAGAGGCCAGAGAAAACTTAATCAAGTATCTTCCTGTGTAAGTATATTGTATGACTTACCCCCAGTTTTCTTTTTGGATTTCAAAAGCCCTTGCTGAGATCAGCTTTTTCCGCATAGCTATAAACCACACAAAAATACCTCAGTTTTAGTAAGTACGTGCAAGTCATAGTAGTATTAGTAGGCACTATCCTTAAGTACACATAGTACACTTTTGCAACTCCTATGTATTGACCCCATAACATTCTTCAGGACTCCCTTCCTTTGAAACACTAGGGAGCTTTAGCAACGACGATGGCAACGACAATGAAAATGCACTTGAAAGTATAAGTTTGGGTTACTTGTACTACCTCGCAATTATTCCAATTCGTTCAGCTTGTACAATGTAGCCAAACTATGCGTGAACTAAATTGATAGGAACGGCATTCAAGTAAGGAAGAAGAATGAAAAATTCGCGGTCGTGTGCTCACGTTCTCCACAAAACCTTGAATTTAGTCATTTCACGTTGTTGTTTTGTTTATGACGGCAAGGAAATGTACCAAAACATATAACGCATGTGCAAAGTGATTGTTTTTGCTCATTAATTAATAAACCTATTGTTTTGTGGCGTTCTCATTGCCGTCACCTTCGTCGTTGCTAAAGCTCCCTACTCCATGTCTAGCATCAGCTGTGTGGGACAACGTTAACTGTGCATTGCTAGATTGAGAATGTCACTGAGTTTGAAGTTTCTGCTATTCCAAGTGCTTTACTGATAGGAAATTCATTTTCTCTGATTTTCAGTTCCATGGAATTCCTTACAAAGCTTGAAAGACTAGACTTGGGTTGCAATGAACTTGAAGAACTTGTAAGTGATTGTCGTTGTGATAAGAATGTTATTATTAAAGGATGGATTGTTTAATTATGGTAGTGATAATTTGGGGGCAACTGCAAACTGTAATTCATTCAGTTTAAATTAAAATAAAGTCATTGATCCCATGGCTAGCAAAATGGTGGTAAAGTGAATTGTCTCCAGCTTGTATCTCCAGCAGTCATTTTACTGGTCACTGTGACAGTAGTGTTTAACTTAGTTATTAAAGACAAGAATATTATTCTTGCATATCATTCTTACAAGGTTATTACTAGGAGACATTTTTTCTTGTTTTGGGTGATCTCACTGTCATAACAGTTTTTGATTCAAGATGGCAGTTGGTAGTCAGTACTAAATTGATCACAAAATACACTTATACTGCATGCTAAGTTAATCTTATTGTTGGTGTTGATGTTTGGGCCTCCTCATGTTCCTGTAATCCACGTCCCCCCACCTACTCCACCCATCCAGGCAAGGGTGATCACTTTAGGGGGTGGGCGATGTGACCTACAGACATACGCAGCCCTCAACCTTTGTCACCTTCACTGCAGGCTAGGTTAATACTTTATGATAATTGTCTCCCACCCACTCCACCGATCCAGGCGAGGGTGATCACCTTAATTAGGGAGTGGGTGATGTGGCCTTACAGACATATGCAACCCTCAACTTCTTTAACCTTCACTGCAAGCTATGTACAGTGTAGGTCAGTAGTTGCAGCTGGTGTTGATGTTTGTGTGTTCTTATGTTACAGTAATCCGTGTCCCCACGCACTCCACCCATCCAGCCGAGGGTAAATCACCTAAGGGGGTGGGGGATGTGGCCTAAAGACATATGTAACCCTCAACCTCTGTAATCTTCATCCTTCAACTATTTTAAGCAAAGTAGCTTCTAAAGACATTTTAAATTGATCCTTTCTTTTGCTGACATAATTTAATTTTATCATTTTTTTATAGCCTGATATTGTAGGCTCGTTACCAAACCTGAACGAGTTATGGTTGGATGGAAACCTGTTGAAGACATTACCTCCAGTAAGAAAGTTTGTTTAATTTACAGTATATCCATTTGTGTATGAATGTACCATTATTGCTGTCATCATCTTCATCTTTTTAAATACAACTGTACTAAGTTTAACCAGTGGTTGATGTTCTTTGGTGAGAAGAGAGCTGTGTTGAAAGGCTCAAGTACACCAAGATTGTGGTCAAAGTTTACAGGATTTCGCGCAAAATGGAAGGAGAAAGCACTATGGAGAAATGTTTGAGGGTGTTCTGAGCTCCTTCTCATATTTTTTTGTGCACCACAAAGTTGTTTGGCTGTTAAAGTAATGGTTAAATATAGTACACTTGGACGGGTCAAAGTTACCGGAAGTCAGGTTTGTGTGGCACAACTGATATGGTGCAGCACTCCTGTACTGAATGTCTATGGTTCAAATCATGCTTAGGCTAAAGGAAGATAACTTAAAAAAAATCTTAAGAAATGTAAGTGGCATAGGGTGGGGCATAAATGAGACTGCTTAAATTACCCTTTTCGGCTTTCTTGTTATTTAATTTTGACTGTGATTTTAAAATTGTATCATTGTGTTAAAGAATTCTGTTATAAATGTTTTTGTAACAGGAAATAGGAAACCTGAAGAAGCTCCAGATATTTGATGTGTCAGAGAACAAGATTGAATTTTTACCAGATGAAGTTAGTGGCTGTTCTGGACTCACTGACTTCCATTTATCGCAGAATTTGTTAGAAGAGCTTCCCGACACAATAGGTACATATTATTAATAATAAGAAACCTGGCAGACTTTGGATTGCATTTTATGTCTACATTTTCTATAGCTAGTCAATTTTAATTTTAATTTTTGGCTTTTTAATTTTACATTGATAATTGCACAATAGAAATTAATTATTGAAGATTTCATTTTTGTTTTCATGAATTATTTACATAACTTGCGGACAAGGGTCTGGGCTAGTTATGTTACACTCAATCATTTTCATTAAATTCAAACAGTTTATACATGTACGTAATTTCATTTCATTATCTCTTGTAAATTTAGCCCGTTGATTCTGCAATCAGTTCTTTTCAACTGCCAGAGAGAGTTGTAATAAAGTGAAACTTACTTATAGAACTTCTTAACTATATTTGCGTTCTGGCAGATAATCCATTTCTGACAGCGTTCAATAAGGAAGGACCGCTCTTTGTCAGTGTTCGTTACTGAGCTTAGCCCTCTCCTTAACTCCTCATGGTAGCCTCTGAGAAAGTCGAAAACAATATCTTTTTATTATTATCTTATTATTATTTCTATTATTATTATTATTATTATTATTATTATTATTATTGTTATTGTTATTGTTATTAAATTTAGCAGAAAAACTAACGCGGAGAAATTTCGACGTTTCGATGACATCCTGTCATCATTATCAAGAAAATGAAATCTCTCCGCGTTAGTTTTTCTGCTAAATTTAATAACAAAAGTCAATCTTATACGTTATTGTTATTATTATTATCATTAATATTATTATTAAATTAGTTTGCAATAAACTAGTGTTGAATCATGAGGAATGGACACTTCTCTCAGGTGGACTTGTCACCTCCTTTAAGTGGATGACTACTTAGTTTGTCACAGCAACATTTTAACCTCTTGTAAGTGAGAGACACTTGGATATGACTCCAAGGTTGTCAGCTTATGGGAGGTCCCACTGTAGAAACTTGCAATGATTCAGGCTGGAGTGGTAGAGAGTCATTGTCAGCTGGTGCAGTATTATTATCCTTATGGCTTTTTCTTGTGAATTTCTCTGTCTTGGTGGTTGGAGCAAGTAAATCCAGGTTCAAATCTGGCATGGGGCAATCTCGCTCTCTCATTTTTTTTCAGGTGCCTGTCATTTTATTTTGTAAGCTTAGTAAATTTTGGTCATCTCTATTACAACCACTTTTAAGTGGGAAAATCGTCATTGCAGTTAATGTAAATAAACTTTCTGTTGCAACTATAAGTGTGCAGATGTCACACATCCCAAGTTCACCTTGGTGAACAGTCCGATAGGTCTCCTTAACAAGGATTTAGCCAGAAGGTTGACAGATCTGGGGTCCCATTGACCATGGGTGTCCAAAAACAAACTTGTAAACAAATAAACAATCAAACAAACAAAAAAAGAATGAAAATTAACCTAAATCTTTTATTAATAAAATGTTAAATTTGGGAGAAAATTTTCAACATCTGGGCAAAAGTTTTTCCTTGATGAGTAATTGAAGGGGTGCACGGAATAAGGCCCTAAGTGACTTTTGATGTAAGGTCAAATTCTCCTCTTGTTTCACAAGCAATTACATGGCAATTTGGAAGGAGAATCTAACAATTTATCAGAAGTCACTTAGGGCTTTTTTTCCAGGCACCCCTTCACGGCACAGTATCCATGTTTTGTTTTTTCAAACCTGTGTGATTTTGTTTTTTGTAGGAAAATTAAAGAAGCTGCAGTTGATCAAAATTGACCAAAACCGGCTTCTTTGTCTCACCCCAGCAGTAGGAGGGTAAGTCGTCGTTTTGCTCAAGTTACGCTTTAATTAACAATATCAACATGAATATTCTCGTTACTAATTCTCCATACATTGCTTAAGTTCGGGTGAGGAGAATTTGTTTGAACATCAAGACACTTCATTTTATCTTTGCTGATCTCTCCTTTATTCTCGTGACTTAGATGTATGATCCAGTGGTGATAGTCTCGGGAGAAATTTCATGTTCATCACTTGGGGCATAGAGCTAGGGTTAAATACATTCATTATGCAGTACTTACATGTACATTGTTTTGATCAGAGTCAAATGAACTTATTCTCATTTCAAGTATTAGACAGTGTGATTCTGCTTATCCCTTTAAAACATTTTCAAGTTAGGTCGCATTCTATCTACCATTTTCCAGAATAAGAATAAGTGGAATAGCTGTCAGATTTCTCCTTTTAAGTAAATTTGGGAAGGCGTAGTTACAAACGTTTGGCAATACACGATAATTTGGGAGCTGTTTTGTACTTCAGTAACTCCAAAAACCTCTCGCAAGGGGATTTCTAGTAGTCACTGTATTTCTATGCGGAACAGAGTCAATCGAACACACCCTTAGAGTATTGTTTCAAGAGGATTGGAGGGGTCCTTAGCTGGTTGGTTAATTGTCCTGTTTGTGAGCAGATTTCATGGAAAAAAGGTTCTTGTTGTTTTGAGCTGAAATTAAATTGTAAAATAATGTAACTATTTTCAATTGATCTTTTAGGCTCTCTAGCTTGCAAGAATTAATATTGACAGAAAATCTTCTTGAGGTTTGTTTCTTCTTGTACTAGTAAATACATGTAAATCTGTCATTTGTTAACTAAGAAATTTACTATTTTGTGAATTATTTTGACATGTTTAACCAAATGTTTGTCTTCTTTTAACAGGAAATACCTTCAACAATAGGAAAACTTCACAAGTTAACACATCTAAATGTAGATAGGAATCGTCTTACAGCACTACCAGTTGAGGTAGGGGACAACTTGGTTGGGATATTTCCAATTTATATTTTTTATTCTTTTATCAGTATTGCCTGAAAAGATCTTTTCATGTGCTATTGTTCTAATCAGAGAAGTTTTGGAAAAACATTTTAAAATAAATATTAAAAAAACTAGCAAAATTAGTAAGGAGTAATGTTTTGCCATCCTCATGATCCACAGCAGTGTCAAGTTCAAAATGTCAGTGTCAAATATGGTGAAGTCTTTATGAAATCAATATTAATTATAGATCTAGCATGAAAAAAAATGATAAAATGTAGTGATGCATTATGAATATAATCAAAGTATAAACTTTAAGATTGGGAGAGTGTTGTTCTATTCATTCATTCATTCATTCATTCATTCATTCATTCATTCATTCATTCATTCATTCATTCATTCATTCATTCATTCATTCATTCATTCATTCATTCATTCATTCATTCATTCATTCATTCATTCATTCATTCATTCATTCATTCATTCATTCATTCATTCATTCATTCATTCATTCATTCATTCATTCATTCATTCATTCATTCATTCATTCATTCATTCATTCATTCATTCATTCATTCATTCATTCATTCATTCATTCATTCATTCATTCATTCATTCATTCATTTTTGCCATTAACCAGAAATACAACTTACAACATAAATACATTATGTGAAATGTTTTTCATGGATAGAGTCAGATTGAGTGTTAAGATCACAGAAATATAATTAACAGAATAATGTTATTTGCAGATTGGAAGCTGTACAAGACTGAGTGTTTTCTCTTTAAGAGAGAATTGGTTATCACGGCTGCCATCAGAAATTGGCAACTGTAAAAACCTCCATGTCTTAGATGTATCTGGAAACAGGTGGGAAGAAAATGTCTTTTAGTGTTAAAAAATGTTGTTTAGTTCCACTCAAAATTAAGTTGCCACCGTAACCTTTCAGTAAATTAAAGAAGTTGATTGACTGTATGGTGGAACCTCGATTTAACAAAGCTCCATATAACAAAGTCCTTGGCACTTCATTAAATTGAGGTTCCACTGTATACAGCTATTTCAATTAACGTTGTCGGATTAAAATCAAGCTAAAAGATAAGACCGCAATGTTTTGTGGGATTATTTTTTATGAAAAATTTCATCAAAATCATCCCTGCACGTGCAGGTCATTGTACTGCTAATTACAACCTATTGTTTTCTCCAGGCATGACTGATTTTGATGAATTTATTCATAAAAATCCCACGTAAACTTTCGGTCTTGTCTTTTAGCTTCATGCTTTGAACCGACAACGTTAATTGAAATAGCTGTATGTGCAGTGTATTTAGCTGTTAAACAGACTTTTTGATAGATTCTTAAATACCTGATTGGTACTTAATTTCATGATTTTGGCGAGACAGTATCTTGTGGGTTTTTTTTCTTTCACAGTTTCAATAGGCAAATACAAAATAAGGGCATTAAATTTCGTTATTCAAGCATTCTCAACTTCATTTTATTTTTTAAAGAGTCTGCATGAACTTTTTAAAATTTCTAGATAAACAGGAACAAGCAAAATGCATGACTGTTTAAAAATTAAGTTTTAAGGTAAACTGGAACAAGCATGTGACACGGACTGAAAAAATGCCCCTATCATTTAATGACCAGGTCCCAGTTGTTCAAAGAGTGGATAACTTTATCCAATGGATAAGTCGCTATCCCGCTGATAAAATGTTTTGGTTGGAGTACATTTTATGCGCTGGATAGTGATTTATCCACTGGCTGGAGATATCCATTCTTTGAACAACCAGGGCCAGGTTGAAAACATAACATCACATTTCTTTCACAAGAAAAGTCTGGTAACTTACTTTTGAGCAGTAGTAAATACATTATATAGTGGACTCTTATTATTTTACACCCTACTTGGACAAGATATTATATATTTATTCCCTTTCTTGCCTCCCTCTTCTCTTGAAACAGGTTAGAATGTCTCCCATTATCTGTTGGAACATTGCCGCTGAAGGCATTGTGGCTCTCAGAAAACCAGGTAAATTTAGAAAGATTAGAGAGTGACACATTATTAATTTTTTGATGGCTTGTAGTATTGTATAGCACATCCTAATGAGTATGATAGCCAGCCCAGTGTGGTCATTCTATTGAAAGCTTCTACTTTCCTGTGGTACTGTTTGTTATGCTGTACGAGGTGGCTCTAACATTTGAGTCTGTGGATGAAATCCTAAAGTGTGACCATTCAAATGAAAGCTACTGAGCAGTACCTGCGTGTGGTGCTGTTTATTATGCTGTACGAGGTGGCTCTAACATTTGAGTGTGTGGATGAAATCTGCAAGTGTGACCAAATGAAAGCTATGTAGGAGCTCTTTCCTGTGGTGCTGTTTATTTTGCTATGCAAGGTAGTTCCAACATTTGGGTATGTGGGTAAAATCCTAAAAACAAATCTGTAAAGTATGGTCATTCAGTTAAAACCTATTGAGCAGTACTTTGCTGTGGTACTACAAGTTTATTATGCTGTATTAAGTCGTTCTAACTTTTTTCAGGCTGTGCATGAAATCCCAATTAGAAGCGTGCCAATTTAATTGAAAACTATTGAACAGTGCCAATGGTACTATTTATTTTGCTGCACAAGGTGGTTTTTTTTGGCGCTGTTCTTTTCCTCAATATTTTGCAAGCAAGATCTTCTGGTCTTTGAATTGTAACTTACATTAAGTGAAAAAATCGAGAAGCTCAAGGTTTCAATGTCCCCAAGGGATCATTGTCAAGCTAAATGTAATAGTCGACAGAACTTACATAGTGACAAAATTTTAATGATCATTTAACAGTAATTGTGATTACATTAAGTTCTTACTTTTAGCTTGATAATAATGCCATAGTGATATAGAAATGTCACCTGATTTTTTGCTAAATTGTATCCCTTAAATGTATATAGAAAGTTCACTGTTTGAAAGATCTTTAGTATTAAAGTGAGTTGTGTTGTTTTTTACAGTCTCAACCAGTCCTGAAGCTTCAAACAGAGGATGATGAGCAGACAAATGGCAGAGTGCTGACATGCTTTCTGTTGCCGCAGCAAGGACTTGGAAGTTTAGGTGAGTGCAAGGTACTGTACATGTACATGTAGTTTAAGTCGTGGTTTTTTGGAATGTCTGTTGCATCAGGCAAATGGATCAATTGGGGGAGAATGCCATTCGGTGTGGCTGCTTAAAGTGTCGCAACGCAGTTGAACCTTACTTTATCGATGCCCGACAAAATGGACGACTTGTTAGTACAGGCAGTATTCTTGGTCTTCTTCTTATTCACTGTATCTTCCATGAAATTGACTTGCTTGACACTGCTCCTGTGGTCAGAACGTTGTCTGTAATAGTGGGATTTTACTATTAATAATGTTAAACTAATTAACCAGAAGGTTTTTCCTTAATTTAAAATATAAAAAAAAAAACATGTCTGCATGCCTAAGAAAACCAGTTGTGTTCCTCAGTGTTCCAGATAGGAGGGGGAGGGGTTTCAGGTCCAAAACCTGAAAAAGTTTCCTGACCTGGCAAATTAAATGGTAAGCTATTTTTAGGAGGATTTAGAGAGACTTACACACATAGACCTTATCACGGATTTGGAAGCCATCTTGTTTTCATAAAACATCGCTTCTGACAAATTTGTGACTTGGAAACTTTAGGCACTAGGCATAGGATTTTACGCAAATAACTGAGGAATGTAGCTGTGCTAGAAAGCATCTAGTTGTGTTTTGACATTTCCATACATTTGTCTGTAAATTTCTTTCCAGCCAACCAGCCGTGAACTGCTATTAAAAATAGTTTGCGGGAGAAATTTTTAAATACAGGAAATGCATGGGAAGTTCAAAACACGACTGGATGCTTTCTGGCACAACTACATCGCTCCATTCTTTTTTCTTAAAATCCTTTTCCTAGTGCCAAAAGTTTCCAATTCATGAATAGCACAGAAGTGAAGTTTTATGAAAATTGTTTTACATCGGATTTCCATACAAACACTGTTATTTCAAGACGTGTTTGCCTACCCATCAAGATGGTTTCCAAAACCTTGATATGGTCTATTGACCCCCTGAAATTCTTGCCTTTGAGCACTACATGTATCTAGTCAGAAACACTGGTCCTCCTTCTCAGAATCTTTATGAAAGCTGCCTAAGCCACTCCCACCTTAAAAACTGGCTATCTTGAACCTGTCATTATTTCAAATGGAAGCTTTTTTCCCTGGGATTATGCTTACTTAAATTATTACTTTCTAGTTATCTTGAACTATCTCAAAATCTCTTGCACCTTAAATGAATTTTACTTGAGTGTTTAAAATAGGCTACTGTTAGTAACAAATTTTTTACCCTTTCTCGTTTTTACATCCAATGATTATCTCGTTTTTACATCCAATGATTACTGAAGATAAAGACAATTCTTTAAAATGTGTGTGCACAGTATTGTTTTGATACATACTGCCCTCTTTCCTTTTAGTTTTATGAAAAACAAGGATGTTTGTTGTCAAAGTGCCTTTTTTTTTTTCATTTCTTTTATTTTTGAGCAGCTGAATCATAAATTGAGTTTATTTGCTTTTTAACATGCTGAAAATTTTAACTTTTTTCCATCATACAAGCCATTTCTTTAGCAGGGTCTGATAATGAAATAATGTAATAATAATTTTGCTGCTTGAAAGCAATCACTTGAAGTTTTGTTTAATGTACAAATTAAGGCCAAGGGGGATTTAAAGTAGATGATCCAAATGAAAAACAACAGTCTATTTATAATTTTGACCATAGCTTCAATTATTTTTGGGGTTTATCTAGCAGAATGATTAATGGAGCATTTGTATGAGTTTTCTCTTATTAATTTTTCAATTCTAACTTACCAATCAGAGTCTAAAATTCTAAATGCACGTTGTACAGTTAATTGCAATTTCTTGTAGTGTTAATTTGGGAAAATGAAATTTAACAAGAAAAAGCATTTTATAGCATTGTGTTTATTATTTGAAATTTGACAGCTTGGTGCAAAAATTATTGTAGGTCTCTTGTTTTCATTGAAATGCTTTTCTGGACACTTAAAGGACAGTTAAAAATTTCCCCTAGCTTGAAAACTTATGTCACATGCATGAAATGTCAACCAATGCACATTTTGTCTCAGTCTTGAAATATCTTGAGGGAATGTGTTACTGAACAATCATGAATTTAGCATCTTGCTATTTTTAAGATCACTGTAATGGCAGCCTGTTGAGAATTGGAAAAAATAACTTGCCATTTTGAATATGTCAAATTGTGTAATGAAGGACAGGTGAAAAAACAGAATGTGTACATCTTTATTAAGAAAATTTAAATAATAATACCACAGTTACCAGTCTACCATGCCAAATTCAAGCTATTCAATAAGTGACACTGTATATACGGCGCAGAATATTTGCATTTAAGCAGTAAATATAGCTTTGTTGCTGGTGTACGAGCGAGTCTGGTGTCTTTGATTCTGCGTAAATGGCGTTGTTTTATCATGGGGTGCAAAAATGGATCCTATGGCATCAATCAAGGTGCTTTTATTATATTTTATTCTGTGGTTTGCTATATCAGCACTGGTTCTAGACATTATTGATAATTCTCTTTCAAGCCATCATGATTATCAGAATATTCTTCATTGCTTAGAGTTGGAAATTTTAAATATTAACTTTGCCAGAAGCAGCCATTTTCCTAGCATTATGTAAAATGCAGAAATTAAAGCTAAATTTTTTCTGCCTTGAAAACTTGTTTTACTGCAAAATGTTGATTTTGTATGTACTCTTGTTTTCTTTTCAATGGTGAATTTTAGAATAGAGGATATTTGAAAAAAAAAAAATCAAGCTCTTGACATGTTATATCAGTAGAAAGAGATATTATTGTGAGTGTTCAAATATTCTGTTCTTAACATAATAATGGGTCTTTTTCCTTCATTATGTTAACAGATTTACATCTGTGGTTTCACTTTGTTTGTTAGTGAATAATTTTCATTGTGGCAATGTCCATAGGGTTTGAAGAAAATCGCTAAATGTTACCTACAGATAATAATTATTTTAAGTAAATAAATAGTAAACAAACATGGGATGATTTGAAATGCAAAAAATGTGAGTTTCTTTATGACATTTAAAACTAGATTTGACCCACAAACATCGCTTTATGGCGAAGACATTTACTGTAGTTTGTTTTCTTATGTAGCAAATCAATAGGAGGTGATGTTTCATGTCTGAATTAAGAAAAATTATTCAATAATGAGGGCTTGAGGTTTGGAAAAGATGTTGCTGAAACCTTGAGTGGATTGCTTTGTTACAACTGTTTTAAATCTTGGAAAATCAAACTCAAAACTCCAATCAGCTGTCCAAGTTCAGGTAGTACATAAGTATGGCTGGGTAAAATACTGTTGGAAAACTTCTTCGCTACATGTACAACATTGGTAATAGAGAACCAATGAGCCAACATCCAGGAGGAAACCAAGGGCTCAAAGTTTTAATTAAAACTAATTTGAATCTGATCTAAAAACGGTAAAAATTTGATCTTATAAAAACTTTTTAAAAAACTAAATTTTTGGCAACCTTCTGTTGCCTTTGTCAGACTTTGAAACAGTATGCATAATTCACGATTCGTATTTGCCCCCTGTCCCAGGGATGCTGCTATTGACCAGTAAATAAACCTGTGGAAAATGTGTACGTTTGTTAACGGAGTTGTGGTCTTCGATGGAATGTAATGCTTCCAGAAAAAAAGGCGTTCTTGTGTTGCTTGCTTTGAAATCAGTCCCATTCTCTATATTTTTTTTATGCTTGTGAATGAAAGTGAATGCTATGTCAACTGTGAAAGAAAAATAACAAAAAAAAAAAAACTGATGATAGCTGCACCCAGGATATCCATACTCTTTGTTTAGCCATGCATTAATAAATTTTAAAATATGTGCATACTCAGACCCATATATAACAGCTATATAATTATTATAGCGGTCATGTTTTTTGCTACTATTCCAGAATAATTATGGTCTTGAAAGAAGCAGACTAGTAAAAATTTTAAGAAAAAGGACAACACATTCGATTTTAAAATGAGACATGTTTTGTTCATAATGCAATCATCGTCAGTTGTGAGTAGAGTTACTGCAGATTTGAATTTAAAATAAAGGCGTGTACCAATAAAATTACAAGTATTTAGAAAGTGAAAAGGTAGTGATAATTGGCAAAGGAAAACAAGAAGGGATGAGCACAATGCGCAAGGATTGAATTAATAGACCCTTCTCCAAAATGGCGACCGAAAATTCAAATAAGTCAAAATTAAAAACGTATACCAGCACTAGAAAGAGCACTTTTACTTTAGTAACCCTGCAAAGTTTCAGCTTATCAGGTGTAATATCAGCTGATAAAATGTAAGTTGAAAAATGAAAAACTTACAGATGTTTGTATGACTGAGGGTATGATGTATACCCCCAGTCATACAAATGTCTGTAAATTTGTCAAATTTCATCTTACATTTCCTAAGCTGGATATAACACCTAATATGTTGAAACTTTGCAAGGCTACTAAAGTAAAGGTGCTCTTTCCAGTACTGGTATCAGTTTTTCATTCAGTTCGATTTTAACTCATTCAAATCTGTTGCCGCCATTTTGGAGAAGGGTATATTGAAGGGTTCAGAGCTCAAATGGCGTGTATATGTTGCATTTCAAATCACTTTTTGTTGATTATGAGCAAGATTTCCATTTTTATCACAGTGAATCTGAGCTAAAACAGTAAAAAGTGATCTGATATGCGACATAGCTTGGTTATGCTCAGAGCTCAACTGCTCAGAGCTCAATTTTAATCACTGGAAGGGTAAAATTAACATTACAAAGCTGTTTAAGATGTTTGTTTTAAGTGTAATTCAAAACCAACTCAAAAACTCGAAATCAAAACAATTTATTGCATCCATGGCCAATTGTTATCGATTGGAAAACTTGATAGAAATGAGTTCAGAGAATTGTTTGAAATATCCAAAATGTTTTAACAAAAGGAAGGCTTTTTTTTCTGAGGTGCCAGAGAAAAAACTTATAAAACGCCTTTCTGGCTGCAAAAAGACTGCAAAAAAAGTTTAAAAAATTTAAGCTATCTACAAGGATACTAGTGTAATTTTCTCACAAATTGGCTCACAATACAAGGGTTCTTCTTAACTCATTTTTAACTGAAATACCCCAGATAGTAATCAGCAAAAGAGGCACTTCTTATTTTTCTGAAATATTGAACAACATAGACCACTTGTCAGTTGTAATTCGATTTGATTTTCTTGCACTCAAAAATATGCTCAGTTGTTTGTGATCAAAGTACTGGTACTGATATGAATAATTTAGGGAACATTATCACCAATCACTTGGAGAGGCTTTTAGTCAGAGCTCTTAGGCGTTGCGTGTGGATAAAATAATCATGAGATTGCACAGTAGTTGCATAGCAGTTAAAATTGATGGAAATAGCAGTGATTGTAGAAAATGCTCAAAAGCAACTTTATTCAGTGCAGTTTTCTTGATGACTTGGTTAGAGGTTTTCTGAACACTACACCTTCGCTGTGGGGGTGCTGTGGTGTAGCTCTTGGTTAGCACGCCAGACTTTCAATTGGATGATTAGAGGGTCCTTGCTTCAAAGCTAGCTTGGACTGCATTACTGTGTTGTTTTCTTAGGCCCGGTTCAGATACCGAACTTTTCATGAGCCGAACCTAATACGTCAAATTGAGTACATGAAAAGTTCGCGTCTGAATCAGTTGAGAACGGCTGTTTCAATTTGGAACGCCTCAGCCGTTCTTCCCGCCTGGCTCAGCCACGAATTTCGGCTTTGGAACGGCTTTGATTCAGACGTCGAACTTTCATGAGCCGAACCTAAAGCATAAATTATTATAACGTATTTCAAATAAAAAATTGAAAAAAAAAAAAACGCTGACATTTTGTTGGTTTTTCTTCAAGTAAATTAAGTTTGGCTTATTAAGTTCGGCGTGTGAATCAAAAGGCGGGATTTTCGTGATTTAGGCCGACCTTAATTTGAATTAAGTTCGGCTCATGAAAAGTTTGGCGTCTGAACTTGGCCTTAGACAAGAAAGTTTGCTCTGCATTGTCTTTCTTCACCTTGGTGTATAAATGGGTACTGGTGACATATATACTACTTGGGGTGATCGTGTGATGGACTAGCATCCCATCCAGGGAGGAGTAGTAATACTCCTTGTCACTTCATGCTGGGTATCCTGTGATAGACTAAGTATCCCATCCAGGGGGGAGTAGTAATACTCCTAGTCACTTCATGCTGGGTATCCTGTGATGGACTAACATCCCATCCAGGGTGGAGTAGTAATACTTCAGTCACTTCATGCTGGGTGTCCTGTGATAGACTAAGCATCCCGTCCAGGGTGGAGTAGTAATATGCAGTCACTTCATGCTGGGTGTCCTGTGATAGACTAAGCATCCCATCCACGGGGGAGTAGTAATACTCCTACTTGCTTCATGGTACGGAAACCTAAGCTTCAGTCATGGGCCACTTAGGGTTGTAATGTGACTTTACCTACCTAACACTACCGCTGTTCTCTGTGTGATCTGTTGATCCTGGGTTTTTAAAAGACTTACAATGTTTTGTTGTTGATCATTAAAAAAGGCACCTAAATAGATTTCTTTATTTGCTGTTTAGAAATGATAACAAACGATCTGACGCATGGCATCGCTTTTGAGAACCTTGCGCATGAAGATGAACATGAAGAGGTTAATCGACCTCGCAGTGGAAGTTTGCCAGTTGTGCAATTTGCCGCTGACGACTCAGACCATAGCGATAAAGAGGTAGGCCAGATTAATGGTGGGCTTTTTGGTAAAAGGGTGTCATTACTGTTGGGTTATTTTAGGTAGGAAAAACATGGGGGATTGTACTGTGTAGACCAGTTCATTTAAAGCAAAAAGGTGACAAAACTAATGAGAATAGAAACATGCAATTTACATTTAAAGTGGCTTAAATTGAGTATGTAGAAGAAATCAGTTCTGTTCAAAATGACAACTGTAAACCTCTCCCCCAGGGTATAGAAATCAGAGAGGTTTGGTCATTTCTAGAAAACTGATCAATAATAATATTGCTTGAAACATTTAGCCTAGAGTAGGTTTCCCGGAATTGATGGCTTACATTGTAAAAAATGTGCTTTAGTTGTTGCCATATGTGTAGAAAGATTTTTTTTGGCTGGACTGTGATAGTGACTGAGTTTCTGGAAAAAAGTGAGTTGGGATAGGGTAGGGATTTTTCGTCTTTAGACAAGTTTAGGGTTGCAAGATGCAGCTGAGCTTTGTCTGGTTTGGGGTAAGGGTTTCTGAGTCCCTGCGGCACACCCCCACCCCCCCACCCCCTGGTATTGTGCTGTCCATATTGGTAGATAGTTAACTTAGTGTGTTTTGTACTACTTCTTCTTTTCAGACCCATTTTATACGTCATGATACACCACATCCTAGGGATTTAAAAGCTCGACATCCTAAGATAACCATGCACAAAATTAAAGACTCTGGACATTTAGATGGTGTTGTTATCAGGTCAAGAAAATCCTTCACGGTATGCGATCTTTCAACTTGTTATTGTCAATTTAAACAAATGATAAATGTTACATGTTAATAGTGTAATATTAATCTTTTTATGCGTGAAAAGATTACAACCCAATAGGCCCTTCTCCAAAATGGTGGCAACAGATTTGCATGAGTTAAAATTGAACTGAATGAAAAACTGATACCAGCACTGGAAAGAGCACCTTTACTTTAGTAACCTTGCAAAGTTTCAGCATATTAGGTCTTATATCAGCTTAGGAAATGTAAGATGAAATTTGACAATTTACAGATGTTTGCCCAGTAATACAAACGTCTGTAAATTTTCATTTTTCAACTTACATTTTCTCAGCTGATATTACACCTGATGTGCTGAAACTTTGCAGGGTTACTCAAGTAAAAGTGCTCTTTCTAGTGCTGGTATATGTTTTTTATTTTAACTTATTTGAATTTTCGGCTGCCATTTTGGAGAAGGGTCTGTTCATGGCCAGAATTAATGCTTAGATGCGGATAGTTTGGAAGTTGAGGAACTCCTTTCATTTGGTTGTTTTTTGGGTTTTCTTTCAGCTTTCCTTTAAGCTTTAAAAGTATCACTTAAAAAAGTAACATTCATTTGGTGGTATGCATTATAATTATTCCCTCTTTAAATGTTTAGGATGAAGAAAGTGGCTCAGACACAGAGTTTCGTCCAAGGAGAACGAGTGTTGAAGAAAAGCCCAAGAGTATTGATAAGAAACAGCCGACTGTGCCAGAGACAACTGGTGAAAAAAAGGGAGTGGGATTTGCTGAGCAAAAACCTAAAGAGAATGACAAGGGAGCTGCGTCAAGTGAAGAGGTGTGTAACAAGAGCAAAGAGTTATTTATAATTCTCATAATCACTGATTGCCATTTGTTTGACTGTGGTAAACAAAGGCCAAAAAAATACCCCTGGTCACTTCGCTGAGTAAGAACGCATTGAGCTGAGCTGGCAAGTTGCGCAATCTCACTTGATCCCCAAATGACGTAATGGTGCAGTGGAATAATTATTCCTATTATCACTGATTGCCATTTGTTCAATGACTGTGGTAAACAAAGGTTCTACATTTTGCCTGGGAAAAGAACACGTTTTTTAGATTTTACTAGTTTTCCATCCTCAAAGTTTTAGTATCACTGGTAGACATTTTCTGATATTGACCTGAAATATTTACATGGATCTTGGGAGGGGAGGGTAAGAATGAATATCAAGCAGTTCAGCATCCTTTATCAAGGGCCTAAAATCTGGAATTCATTGCCTGTTTCATTGATAAGTAAGCGTTCACGGTCCAGTTTTTTCGCTCTGCATTAAGCCAGTCTCAGGAAGTCTATTCATGTAAGCTTGTAGCTTCATTAGGTTTTCTTGTCTCATTTACTGAAATTTATGTAATTAACAATGATTTCCATTCAACCTGTTCTATATGCTCTGTTTGTGCAAGTGACTAAATAAAATTATTATAATAATTATTAAAAACATTACAAATAATAGCCCTCCCTCAAAAAAGGTTCTCCTTTGATGTTATGAAGACAGAAGTAACCAACCACCAACCTCTCACCAGTGACAAAGAGAAAAGTAGATATAGGGCGTGAGAAAACAGAAGTTTGAATTTGCTTCACATTTACTACCAAAGACAATAAATGTGCAGTTCTAGAAAAAATCCTTACCCACCCAATGGAAGGTCATCGGAAATTCCTAGGGGGAGGGGGGTCTTAAAAGTCAAAGTTTTAGAAGCAAAGTATGAAGGTAACCTTTAATTTCCTGGGGGGACGGGGGATGCAAAACAAAAAACCTTTCATTCTTTTCTGGAATTGCACAATTCATCAAAATTCAAGCCAGTTGAAGGTGCTTCTCCAGGAAATAATTAATGGTATCAAGGCTGTGTCTAACAGGGGCCCTGTAGCCTGGGGCACCCAAGAAAATGCTTTGGTTGCCTAAATTTTGCAGCAGCACCTAACACTTCATACGATGGGCTCCTAACTTCTTGGCTTTTGGCCTTGTGGGCTCCTTGAAATTTTTCTTAGACAACAGCCTTGGGTGTATATATAGAGAGAGACCTGGTGCCACTTTTCACCACTTGCAGATAGTATACATGTATGTTTCCAGGTTTTGCAATGAGACAAAAAGGCTTAAATTCTCCTAAATGTAGCAAGGATTGTGTATAAATAATAGTCATGAGAATTTTGATGTTAATTGCAAATTTTCTTTCCCAAATGCAGGGTTCCGGCTCTGGAGATGACAGTGAAAGAGAACCAAAAATACGGTTTGAAGGAGAAGATCATCCTGAAACGGAAAAACATGACAAGCTAAGACGGCGTGACACACCACATTATTTGAAGAATAAGAGGATTGATCTTCAGTCTAGCGATCCGGAAAAAGTCAAAGAGATTCTTGCTAAAGCGGGAACCAAGGATGTTGGTGAAGGACAAAATGCTGAAGTGGTAAGGATAGACCCTTCTCCAAAATGGCAGCCAAAAATTCAAATAAGTTAAAATTAAAAATGTACACTAGCACTAGAAAGAGCACTTTTACTTTAGGAACCCTGCAAAGTGTCAGCATATCAGGTGTAATATCAGCTGAGAAAATGTAAGTTGAAAAATTAAAAATTTACAGATGTTTGTATGACTGGGGGTATGATGTATATCCCCAATCATTCAAATGCCTGTAAATTTGTCAAATTTCATCTTACATTTTCCTAAGCTGATATAACACCTAATATGCTGAAACTTTGCAAGGTTTTTAAAGTAAAGGTGCTCTTTCCAGTGCTGGTATCTTTTGTCATTCAGTTCAATTTTAACTCATTCAAATCTGTTGCCGCCATTTTGCAGAATGGGTCTATTGATGTTGTTGTTGTTGTTGTTGTATACAGGAATATTTCTTTCTAAGCGGAAAATTGTAGATGTAGTACTTTCTTGAATAACTTAGCTGTGAAGAAATACACAGTGCTAGCAAACACTGGATCAATGAGTATAATTTGAAGGACATTCATGCAAAAATCTTTGAAAAACATTTCTTTTTTTTTTCTCAAGCTTCTGTGATGGGAAGGTAATATTACATACTTAGATTTCTTCTTTACATGTGGTTAGGATGCAACATTGCAACATGAATTGCTTGTGCGGTAAGGATGGTGTAAACAATTGTCACAAACATTCTTACACAACAGCCCAGCACTCAGTAGTCCGATGTGTAAATGCTTCTCTAGACCAATATTTATTGCACTTCAATTGAACATTTTTTGTTATTTCCAGGTTGAAGATGGAATACCTGAAGGAGAGCAGCAAGGTAGGTGAAATTTTCTCGAAACAAAATTGAAGGGTTTTTTTTGGCAGAACTAGTGTAAGTGCCCTTTTTGCCTTGACATCAAAATTGTTCCAGATAAGCTGTATTTTGGCACAGAGCCTAGTTAGTATGAAACAAACTTAGTTGCATATTCAGTTTTCAAGCAAAATACCAAATGAGCAAGAAATAGTTTATTGCCTTGTTTTTTGGAAATGCTAGCAACCTACAAAGGAGACAGATGCTTGACTAATTTCTTTTGTTCACAACCACCAATGTTTCACTTGACTTGGTTCAGACTTACATACAAAACAAATCATTCGAGCATTGGTATCTCTTGTTTAGGTCGCTTGTGTTTTCAAGAAAAGAAATATTAAGCTATAAAATATATATATTTGTTTTGATGGAAATGTTAAAATAATGGTTCAGGGTAACAAGTTAATGATAACCTTTCTAGTGCACATAAACTAACATTAACTATCTTTGTCTAGGATGGAAAGGGGTTACAACTTGAAAAAATGCTTTATTTATTTCTTTGTAGTTTGGAGAAATTGCTAAACTGTGATTGTAGTTTTAAACTGTTTGTTCTTCCTTGGGGACATCACCTAGTTTTTTCTTCTCAATACTCTAAGAGCAATTTAATCTTAGTGAAAAGGTTCTTTGTCAAAAATATTGTAGCAGCTTTGACCAAAATCTTTGAATCTCTGTGACAGTACCCTTTTAGCTCCACTTTGTCTCTCTGCTTTGGTGTATAAATGGGTACTGGCCAATTAATAAACATATACTGGGTGTTCAGTTCATCACTGTAAATCATCATAATGAACCTTTTTGTAGTACATTGAATTCCCTCTACAAGTGGCAGCTTTAATTAATGATCACAAGTTGAAATGCTGAAAATGTAATGAACATTTGTTTTTTGCGACCTCAAACTTGTTCAAAGACATCTGCAAAATTCAATTGGTTCTGGCTGACAGATTACTCAGTCATGATTATACTTAAGGATTTCATCCACAGAGTTGAAAGTTAGCACTTTTTATAAACTGCACCCCACTTGCCTTTGGTGGTTCACTCTGAATGTTCTTACTTATCTGAAAATTTCTTAATTCTAAGGTTTGTCTTTGATAAGGAAAAGTGCTGAACATTTCGAAGTAATCTTAGTTTTGATTTTGAAGTTCCATTGTATTAAATTTTCAGAATCCCTCTTAGATGTCTTAGCTGCAATGAAAATTCAAAATATTTAACAATGAACTCAAACACCTGCCATTACTGAAAATGACAAGAAACGTTGTGCTCAACTTTCACAACAGGGCAATCTCTATTATAGTGTAGTTAATTTCCTGTGGTGTTTTTGGAGGGTTTTCTTCGTGGCTTCATTGAGAGATTTTCCATAAAAGGCTCACTAAAATATGTGCAGAGGTTTTGTGCTCAATTATTCATAGATTTTTGCCACATGCAGTGTTCTGTGGACATGTAACCTGCTTTGCATATAAAGCATTAGAAATCACCTGCTAAAAACATCCAGAAACGGTTCTATTTGCTGGAGTACTTGAAAAATCTTTTAGCACCTCTTACTGTCATAATGGTGGTCGCTTTAGGGAAGTATGGGCCATTCACGCTGGTTTGGGCAGGTCAGGAGAGCTTTTATAACTTTTCTGTATAAGTTATATGTTCCAACATAAATGATTGACATGGTATTCACTTGCAAGGTGCCATCAAGCATTCTAAATGTGACTCTAAAGTTGTAATTATTGCTCAAACAACCAGTTTTAAATTTAATTTGCCTTTCTCTCGCACATGTTAGGATATGTTTTTGTATTTCCCAAATGTGAACTTAAACTTGTATCTCTGCTAAAATGAAGAAAATTACATTGTGATATCAGATTTTCAGACCGTTTTTATAAAGCTTTAGGTACAGCAGATGTAGTTAATTGGTTAGCTTTGTAAGGTTTTATTCTTGCAGCCGGTGAAAACAAAACAATCTTGCATTTATAATAGAGCAAACTTTCAACAGTGCCTGTAGAAATACTATGAAGTATATATTCATTATTTCCTTTCTACAAGCAGCCCACCTGTTTTTGTTGTTAAGCTTGTAAACATGCTGCAATCTTATTTTAATTTTGTTGTTGAAGGAAGGAACAAAAGAAAATTTGCCTGAAAGACTAATTTTCTCTCTATTTTTAGGTTTACTTATAATGCAGATGTTTTTAATTTGACTCTGTTGTAAGCATGTAGTATTTAAGGCTTTTAGCTTTCTAATTTGTAATTTACTTCAATCAGTTATTCAAGTTGACATTGTAGGCGTTTGTTATCTTTCATACATTTGGGTGTGCCAGTTTTTCAGCCGTATCTGGTTCTGTAATTAAGGAAATATTTTTGGAATGTAGCCCCGCGACTTGGCTAGTGTAGCAGATCTGCAGCGGTCTTTGTGATATCCTTGTGTCAGTTAAGAAAGGCCAGCGTTGAATCCCCCAGGGGGCACAAGTTGCTGGTCTTTTATAGGTTTATTAAATTGGTGATACACTATTGCAACTACTTTTTAACACATAGAAACGTTTCCCTTTCAAATTGTTTACATCAACTGCTATAGAAGACCGTATTCGTATTCTCGGTAATGGACTGGAACTAGCATGCAAACGAGGCTGAAGCAGTGGCCTCTTTTCACATGCAAATATATATTTTTAATATATTCCCCTTCAAGAGCCTCCATTGCAAGCTTAATCCAGTTCAATGCCGAGAATACTACTGTGATCTATCTATTTGATAGTTTGCGGATATCAAACAATACATCCTTCTCGTTATGATTCTTGTTGCAATTCCAGAGGGTCCAGCACTGAAGAGGAAGCCAACTCCCCCACGACGTACTGGCGAGGAGGAAAAGGCCGACGCAGATTCTGAAGAACAGGAGCTTGTCACGGTCACCAAAGTAGTTGAAGAGGTTAGAGTTTGTTGGTCAAGTTTCAATTTTTATGTAATGTTTAAAACACGAGCAGCGGTGTTTTATCGGGATTTAAAACCACGAGGCGCAGCCCAGTGGTTTCAGACCCGATAAAACACGTGCTACGAGTTTTTTGAACGGCTTCAAAAACATTCCTGGAAAAGCGTGTGTCAAGAGAGTTCATAACAATGATGCTTTTGTGAACGTTGGAAATTAGCCTACGAGAAAAACATTAAACACCGCATACTAATAAGGAGGAGGTTTTATCGGGTTTTAAAACCACTGCACGTGATGTTTTATCGACCATTTGATAGGTCAGTGGGCTTATGAATTATTAATGAGTTTTGAAGAGTTCTTATCTCAAACTAAGCCTTTTTATTCAATCGTCTTTTAAATAATCTATGAATTACTTTGTGTCGAAGGGTTTAGCTCAAAAGTGCGAATTTATACGCTGTAAATGAGAGAAAGGAGCTTACAAATTAAACATAAAAATTTCTGAAAATCCCATCTTCATATGGAAGGCTGACCTCAAGGCTGTTTACATCATAGTGTTGCCAAGGATAGCACAGGGCTTCTGAGAAAATCTGAGTGGAGAGAGTAGGGCTTAAATACTCTTGCAGTGCAGCGCTTGTAGTCTACTGTGGTTTAAAATACCAATTTCATTAGCATTGCTATTTATCTTATTTAATGTTGTGTTTCTTGCAGATTGAATACACAATCCATCGTAATAACAAAGGGCTTGGAATCAATATTGCCGGTGGGAAAGGATCCACTCCCTACGTTGGGAATGATGAGGTTTGTTTGAAAATTAGGTTCTGTTACCTTCGTCAAGAAACAAAATGGACAATCTGGTAGGCTGAACACGATCCTTTCAATTTTTTTTCTTTCAGGGAATTTTCATTTCCAAGATTTCAGAGAATGGTCCTGCAGGCCAGGATGGCATTCTCAAAACAGGCGACAAGATCATGAAGGTAAACAGTGGCGAATGTGTTTAAAACTTCTGTAGAATAAACTCCTGCAGAATGGGACACCAGCTGCCGAAACCTCGAGTTATCTCCAGTAGAAACCTCTTTTACTTGGGTTCTGTTGTCCAGTAATTGAACGCATACTGTTCGTGTCGCTTCTTTCTGGATGCTGTGCGATTTCAGGGTTTTGGGCGCCATGTTGGACTAGCTGACCACTCGCCTGGATTTCATTTGGGAGCTTTGAATCCCGCTGGCTAAGTGAAGTCCCGCGGGTTGACTCGCTTCGGTCTGGATGCCATGAGATCAAATGCACTTTACTAATCCATGATTATTGCTAGTTTATCTCTGTTTATCTCAGCCTTTTTATCAGAAATGGGCCACACTTGTTTGCTTCGTCAAGAAAATAACCGAGTTACTGTTTCCTTCTTTAGGTTAATGGTGTGGATATTTCATCAGCCACTCACCATGAAGCTGTACGTGTGTTGAAAAACGCTGGCAACGATATTCATTTAGTTGTAGTTAGAGAAAGGGAAGATCTTGAGAAGAGGACGGTGACGAAAACTTCCAAGGAAAATCTAGCCATGGCGGAAGATGCAGATGCGATTGATGCAGCTCTTGAAGAAGCGTTTACGAAGGAAGAAGTCAATGAAGTTCATAAGGAACCAGAAACTGAACCGCCAAAGGTAAGATCAGCGTCCAATTTCTCCTTGAAATATCAGTGCATATTCAAGCAAATAGCTCGTGAGAGTAAAGGGAATGATCAACGATAATAAGCTGCCTCGAAAGCTCCTCAGCTCAGAAACAAAATTTACCATGTTACTAAACTTTCTACTTTAGGCAAGTTGAAATTAATACCGCCACAGCATAATGCTACTCAATAGATCCTGCAAAACTTTAGAACAAAAATTCACCTTACAAATCGGCACTCTTAATCCCCACGGAATCAACGAACGCTTTACGTTCGATTAATTTATTCTTGTTTTCCTCGTTACCAAGCTCCCACCAATAGCGTAGCTACACCGCTCACTATGTAGACACAAACAACCCACAGTTTCTTGATTCGCTCTGACGAAGGGCCAACGCTCGAAACGTCAGCACTCGAATCTCTTTACGGTGGCCAATTTACCTTAAGTTATCAACTCTGTTGATAAACCAAACATTCGTTTCTACTCCCCACCGACGCAGCACCACAGCATCTTTAGACAGTAACCCCCTTTACTCTTTTGAATGGTTGCTTTTGGATACCATTCGCAGAACTTTTAGTTGGAACAGCGCTACTTGGAAACTACTGCTTAACAGCTCTTAGAGAGGTTTATCTGCAGACTGAAAATAATTTTTTTGTAAATTAATATAAGAAAGATATACTCATATAGGGTGCGTTTTTTTGGGAGAATCCCAGAACGGATTTGTGATCTCAGATTATTCGGATCATGGTGCATTAAAGGAACCGACGAATCCTTACCCAGAGTGGATTCGTCGATTCCTTTGATGCACCATGATCCGAGAATTTGAGATCACAAATCCATTTTTGGATTCTCCCAAAAAAAACGCACCGTTAGTGTTCATCATGTCGTGAGCATGTGACAAAGAAAATAATCAAAGTCGCGATGCGATACATCGGTCATGGGTTTGACATCCTGTTTCGTGGCCGAGTTTAAAGTTTACTCCTTTCTGTTTATCAGGGTTTTGTTTGTCGATATGAGTGGTAAATTTGTATCTTTAGCAGGTCATCGAAGAACCTCTAAAGGAAGAAGCTAAAAAGGTTGGCGTTCGATTTGCTCCTGAACCAGAAATGGAGGACATTCAAACGAAAACGGAGGTGAGCAAAATTAGGATAACATGACATTTGGTCCCGCAGATCTACAATGAATGACTGTCTTCTGAAATGAGATGGGTAGATACTATAGCATGCTGCGCACACAAGCCTTATTTGGGTTTTCTTGTAACATTTGGCGTAACTCCTTAGCATTGCTGTTAAGTCTTAGGTTGCCCGGTTGACCGTATTTCGTTATAAGAATAAGCGGAATAGCTGTTAAATTTCTCTTTTTAAGTAAATTTGGGACTAAATTCCTGCAAACTTGTCGCTGATACACGATAATTGAAGAGCGATTTTCCATTCCAATAATTCCAAAAACCTCCTTTGGTGGAATTCTTGTCCGGAAAAGGGTCAATCGAACGCACCCTGAGACAATCTTTTTGGGAGTTGAGGTTTGATAGTGGGGTGGGGTGGGTGGGTTGTCACGTTATTAAGCGTTACGTGACGGCCCAATAACGGTTGCTTGTGAGACCACTAGGTGTAAAATTTGGTGATGCAACAACACGTTAGCCAATGTTTATTTGATTTTCTTTCTTTTATTTTTGTGGCTACTATTCCTTGAGAAGAGCCACTATTCCACGGAGTGTGTACGAGTGAGTGTAAGTAGTCCTAATCTTCGGATAGTGTTCGGAATCGCACGATCGGGCTTCGATTGACACCGACACTTGATGTTTGTATTTTCGTGAGGATCGTTCGTGACTTATCGTCGACTATCGTAGTTATCGGCGGCAATCGGCGACATGGTTTGAATTTTCGTCATGTCTCGTTTTGTTGTCGACAATGACATATTATCGATTGCAACGTTCACAGTCGTATGTTTACTTCCATGTGCTTCGCGTTGGTTGCAGTTGGTGAGCTTTGCGTTGGTTGACAAATTGATCCCCATATTTTACACAAGTTGCTTGAAGTCTAGTAACACAGGAAGACCAATTATTTACAATGATTTCCAATTTTTGTTTCCTGTAGTAGCCACATGTAGTCCTCGACCACCGACTACCTATTTTTGTTTTTGTTTTGCAGAAAGAGACTATCACGTTAAAAAGAGGAGGCGAGAAGGGCCTGGGTTTTAGTATTGCCGGGGGTCGTGGATCAACGCCTTATAAGGATGGTGACCCGGTAAATAGACTGGCATTTATGTTCTGCATTGATGATCTGTTGTATTGTAGGGATACTGGTATTGTAGAGGATGTCACTGTTCTAATAACGTAGGTTTTCGATAAACTATTTAAAATAAAAACAAGCGATAGCAATGTTGAATTGGTTTGGAACTCCTTCTATAAAAATGTCGCAAAAACAGGGGGGGAAAAACAGATTTTCAACAATATACAAATAAAAATAAAAAATACAGTACATACAGTAAAATACAGAATGTATTCCCTCAATTAAAAAAAAAAAAAATGGCGCGTAAGATTTGTATCTGTTGTTTCTCAAACTCATTAATAATTCATCACGAGAAAACAAAGAAAATCACTACTGTGACCGTGGTTTGGATTTGTGTCCCTAATTACCATAAATTTTTTTGCCAACTTTAGCCTTGAATTTCTCCAAGAATTATTGATCATTTGAGAAGCCATATGAAACACTCGAAAGTGTTTTTCATCAGATATCCAAACACCTCGAAGTCATAAAAAAAAACTCGGCTGCGCCTCGTTTTTCCAACCTACTTCTCAGTGTTTGGATATCTGATGAAACACGCTTTCTCGTGTTTGATATATTACGTCCGGAGTGCGGACTACTGGGCCTACATAAACCAATTTCTAGGGTGAAAAGCCTGTTCAACGTACCATGATATGTCCGTTCACCTGTGGGACTGATTTTTGTATCATTTGTTGATCGCCTTGCAGGGAGTTTTTATATCTAAGATTGCTGAAGGTGGAACGGCGGAGAGAGACGGTAGACTTCAAGTCGGAGATAAAGTTCTTTCGGTAAGGGCAGGAACAATACTTAAAACAGACAGGGAACTGCATGCAAGAACGAATGGATTGACTGGAGACACTGACAGAACTTGAAAAACATGACTAACTGCACTCTAATAAATGACAAGTTATGGTCTCGGTTTTACAGTAATAGTTAATATTGGACTTGAAAAACATGACTAACTGCACTCTAATGAATGACAAGTTGTGATCATGGTTTTGCAGGAAGACTTAATGATGAGCTTGAAACACATTATTGACTGCATTCTAATGAATGATAAGCTTTTCTTACGGGTTTGCAGTAAGAGTTAATGGTGGACTTGTAACACATTACTGACTGCACTGTAACCAACGTCAAGCTATGGTCATGGTTTTACAGTAAGAGATAACGGGGGACAAAATTTACCCGGCTACATCGAGCTAAATCGTTTGACTTCGCCGCGTTGTATTTTTGAAATTATTAACATCCCAGTAGGAATCGAAGCGCATCAACTGAAAACCCGGATGTGATATCAACTACTGCCTGCTGAGCAAGATTGTTTTTCTTCGCGTGTCGCGTGACCTTGCTTTATCTCCCGGATGTGTGAGCGGGTAGAACAGGTTAAAGTACCATCAACAGCTGAACTGCAGAATTGTCAGGGACTGTGACCAATGTGTTAAAAACATTATACTACTAGCTACGTACTATAGACTATATACTGTACTGTACAAAGCTGGTTTACTAACTAAAGACATCTCTTTAAATCGATCCCGACATCTCCCTACATCAGCCACAATATGACGCGTTAATGATTCAACAAAGTAACTTAGTTTTAATAAAAAACAAAGCTTATTACAAAATGACAAATGTACTGATTACGGACAGTATGTTAGAGACTTAAGGAAACAAACTCGACTCACTAGTACTGGGACATTACACAACAATACCTATAACACGCTACAGAAAACTGGTACACTGACTACAAACAAGACTGAACTGATGCCAACCACTCCTCACATGTTGAAAGGGAATAATTCCTGTCTTCGTTGCGTGTGTCTTGGTGTCTCTACCGCATCTGTAACCATCACTACAAGGTGTAGGAACCTCGTGCCCTCACTTTAAACACCTCCAAACCAATGCCAACAGCTCCCTGTACGTTACAAATGACTTATCACTGTAGGTGTTGCTTACAGTACAATCTACCGACTACTGCATACTGTAGAAAACTGGTACACTAGCTACGAATATGTTTTAACCAATGCCAACAACTCCTTGTTTGTTACAAATGACGCTTTCACGATTTCAACAAGTCTTTCCACATGGATGATCTACAGTACAGATGACTACCAGTGCCAAACGTTAGAGGAGCTAGTATACTTACTGCCAATAGACTAAACCGTTGCCAACATTTCCTGGCATGTTACAAACGTTTTCTTTACGAACACAATATTAACTGACTGGACTCATAATAGATGATCAGAACTGGAGACTGACAATAGCCGAATTAGGCACGTCCTTCACGTTTTTGCAACTAACAACGACAAGACTAAATCAGAGCAATCGCTTCTGACTTCAAACAACGACAAGACTAAATCAGAGCAATCGCTTCCGACTTCAAATGAACTGACGGGTAAGCATTTTACTGGACTCAGTCCCCATCCACAATAATGCGTTTTCAAAAGTATCCGTTTTCATCGCGGCGTAAACGAAGCAAAATATTTTCATCCACGCTAGCGTTTTTGTATCGTTTTCACCTATCCACACTAAACGCTGAAAATGACTGGGACCTGGGATTGCGCATGTGTTAATCACCCTCCATCTTGGATAGATGCTACGATTTGGACTGGAACCGATGGCATGTGACGCTTTTTACGTCACCGTCTTCACCTGTCCACACTAGAACGGAGTGTTTTCAAAACGATGCGTTTTAAAACGTCTCGATTTTTGAAACCGTTTTCGAAAGTCTCCGTCTTCATCGGCGTCTTCGAGCGTTTTAGTGTGGACGATAGGCGAAAACGTATGAAAAAGTACGCGTTTTCAAACGAAAACACATTAGTGTGGATAGGGCCTCACAACTGGTTTGGCTCTCGTTCAATTCACGTGTATTTGCATGGTTTCAGATTAATGGCAAAGACATGAAAATCGCTCGGCATGAGGACGCGGTTGCCATGTTAACAGGCGGACTATCTTACGTCACGTTAGTCGTCGTCCGGGAAAAAGTCATCAACAAGAGAATGCTACCGCTGTCCAAACTACAGGATCAGTCCTTACTGAACAAGAGACTGGGCACTAAGGTAGGCAACGGCTCAAAGGTACAGAGTAATTTGCATCTCATTGGTCAAATCCTAGCCTCCTACGAAGACGTTCTTTGGCTTGTCACGTCACGCACTCCTCCCCACGTCACGCACTCCTCGGACCCACGTGACGTGAATTATGTTCGGTCGTCTTTAGCCTGTGAACATTGATTCCCCACTACAGAGCCCGTTTACTGGTAAACCTCTCTTGGACCAGAGAAACAACAGCTTCGTAAACAGTTTGATCTATTTTTCTTTTCTCCTTTTGTAGCCTGAAATGAACCATGTCTCGCCAGAGAAGTCAGCCGTGAACCACGAGGGCACGAACGGTGTCAAGGATATGGACATTGAGGTGAGAGTCACTTTTCACTACGCAACACTTTTAGAATTTGCTTTGCTTAGGACTTGTCCAAGTCTTTGTTAACAATAGACGTAAGATCTCCTTTCTGCAACGAAACACGCAGAAACGGTATTTTCCCTTAATTTTTTCCTTTTATTTTTCTCTCTTCCCTACCCTAAGCTACACTTCACTACTCTTCCTTACCTTACCTCACCCTAAAAATCCCCACCCTAGAAAATGAATCCTCTCCGAGTGTTTGGAAGACTGGTAAATGGGCCTGGAGCGCGAAAGGAGCAAGAAAAAATAAATAAATAAATAAAAATAAACAAACAAACAACAACAAAAAAAGATGGAGGAGGGTTCGTTTTCCGTACTCGCTTGGAAAAGGAACTACTGTAATCGCAGGCTTTGAGAGCACTCGCCTTCCACTTTTGTGGCCCGGGTTCGATGCTAAGGCTCGGCATCATATGTGGGTTGGGTTTGAAGTTGGTTCTCGTCTTTGCTCTATTGGTCCGGTTTTTCCCTCCTCAAAAATCAAGACTTCCAAATTCCAATTCGATCCGGAATCCAAGGGCCACAGGATTTCCAGTTGTAAGACTGTCAAGTGTCACCCTTGAATCTACGCTTTCGCTTATTCGCGTCTCCGTTCGTGAATTCCAAAAGAAGAACGAATTAGTTGCTGGTGACTTGTGGGGCGCTTAAGATGTTGTAGCATTAAGCAAGCAGTGACGGCAATTACTGTAATATGTTAAACTTCCTTTGTTTTGTTTGCAGGAAATCATTTTAAAGAAAGGAAGCAGCCCGTTAGGTTTTAGCATCGTTGGAGGGTCGGACCATGCCAGTCATCCGTTTGGAATGGATGAACCAGGAATATTTATCTCAAAAGTGAGTATTGAACACAGTTCTTACAAGTATAGTCGACTCCCGATAACTCGAACCCTCGCTAACTCGAACCAATTTTCCTTTCCTTTCAGGTCATTTTCTATATAATTTTACCCTCGATAACTCGAGCTCCCGATAACTCGAACCTTTTTCAGTTTCTCTTGAAGGTTCGAGTTTTCGGGAGTCGACTGTATTGAATAAAACTTGAATTTAACCAAAGTTTGTTTTTCGTCACTTCATGACAGTAATTTCGTTGTCGATTGTTTGGTTGATTGATGAGCACCCGAGCAGTCATGTCATTTCCTTATTATTCACGCCGGGGGAGGGGAGGGGGGGTACTCCCATATACTAGTAATAATCAAAGATTAGAGAGTGCGTTCAATGTCACCAGGCTCTCTCTCTCCTTTGCCAAGTTGGTGATGATGTCATTCACCCCTGCAAAATCTGCGGGGGATGCCAGATACGCGTCCCAAGATCCATTCATTCAATCAACGTTGCCACATACAATCCCGACTCCAATCTGTATTAGGAATGCGTTCTTTCTACGTCGAACGCAATAAGCTATATGGGTATGTGCCGCTGTGAAGGGTGTGGTTTTCAGCAGTTTAGTCTGGGATGGGGTATAGAAATGAGAAAGTTTTGGTCTAGAATGGGTATCATTTTCCAGGAAACTGATCAATTGCTTGGAGAATTTAGTCTTGGCTAGGTTTCCCGGGACATGACACTTAAAAATAAAAACGTGTCTTAGTTGTTGCTGTACACGCAGAAAATTTTGTTTTTGCTGAACTGTGATAATGACCGAGTTTCTGGGGGAAAAAAGAAGCGATTCTGGGATAGGGTAGGGATTTTTTGTCGTTAGTCTAGTATAGGGTTGCATAATACAGCTGAACTTGGTCTGGTTTAGGGTAAGGGTTTCAGACACCCTCACCCCTCCCCCAAAAGTTAGGGTAACAACCCCCCTCCCTCTCCCCTGGGGGGATTCACGTTATCTTTACTCTGTTGTAGATTGTCTCAAACGGAGTTGCAGCCACGACGCATCTTCGGGTCGGAGATAGAATGTTAATGGTAAGCAATTAAATAGTCTTTCAAAGAGATGGTAAAATGGAGAATTAAAAATTATAGTTGGGATCAACTAAGCCTTGGAAAAAAAGAAGCTCACAGCATCATCTGTAATGCGGATGAGTGGTTTCAAATTCTTGATTGCACTCATAACATCGGTGATCAAATTATCGAGTCTTGCACTAGTTAAGCGCAATTGGTTGTCAGGACGCTATGCCAACATAATAAAAGAATGTTTAGCATTGTAACGGCAAATGGTAACCAACCAAGAGCCTGAGTTAACGGCAATTCTGCGAATGCAGGCTTCTTCAGATCTCTGATGTCAGACAATTTGTTTGAACTCCGTCTTGATGTTACTCGTTTTTGTTGTGAAGATTAAGGAAACGTCTTTAGAGGTGGTAATAAACAGCGCCGAAAAAGAACCCTTGTTACTGAAATCCGCTGCTGACCAGAACAATTAAATGCCAGCACAATTGGCCATTTTCTAAGTCTTTCCGGTTTTGGCGGCATAATTAGATGATTAACAAGCTGATCTATCGAGCCTTTTAACAAGAATTGGGCGCACCTGTACTAATGAACCAAATTGGGCGCACCTGTACAAATGAACCAATCAGAAGAATAACAAACGGTGACGTAAGCCACAAATTTCCCGCCTTTGTTTCTAAGCGCGGACGCGCCTTTCTACAAACCTCAAGAGTTCTTTCATCGGTCGCAGCTGTAAGCGGCGGCCTTCGAACATCAACACCTCAAAGACTGAAGTTGTTTAAAAAAATAAACGGCTGAATGGAAGGAATAGAAATCTATTAAAATCGGAAAGTTCATGCGAAATTATAGGCGCAAAACATGAAAGAAGGTACGTTACTTTCCGTTACATATTTCATCACTTATTCTGATATCAATAGTTTCTTTGAAAACCAATCTGGCGTCAAACGGACAAAACATCCGGAATTTTGTAAGCAGGCCTTTGAAAACCTGCCCAGGCAAAAGTCTGCACGCTCTGAATAAGTTTCGTTGAATTGGCTGGCTTTTTATGCCATTAAATAAAAGACCGGATGCAGTGTGCTCTGTTTATTTTTATCTTATTTGTTTGTAAACAACTTGATAGTTGAAAGAGGGAATCAGTTAGTGCTAATAAACGTTGGCGAGAGGCAAATATGGCGAAATATGCTTTTCATTGCACAAGACCACTGTTTGTTAGTTTTGGTGTTTTTGTTTGCGTTTCAATTTTAAAACAGAAGTTACGACATTCCCTCTTTGTCACTACAACAGATACGCCTTACAAGGCTTCTCTATTTTGTTTGAAAGTTGGAATAGATGGCAGTTCCAGTTAAGGCGTTGGCAAGACAAATGATCTCAAGAATCTTTTCCAATTCAAGTGTTAATACAAACATGTTGAAGTCCATTTTATGTTTTGGAGGAAGTTTCAATCTTTTGTTTCTTGTAAGGAGTATAAAATGGAAAGTGATGAAGTCATCGTTCAAAATTCGAGATTAGAAGGTGAGTCAGTGACAACGCCTTAGATTTCCATAATGAGAAAATTACAATAGACTGATTTCATTGTTTGAAAACTTGTTACAGCAGCGTGTCAAAGATTTCGTTTTGCGTTGGCGGATAATGTTGAACCCAGTAGTCAATTTTTGCCAAACTAGACGCCTATAAGCTAATTAACAATTATTCCACGAGCGTTTTGGATATGAGATGATAGCCTAAAATCATCCCATATCCACAAAGTGTGAGAGGAATAACTGGTTTATTAAAAACAAACAAGAAGTATTGCTAGATCTTGCTGATTTCAATCTCTTTCACCCGCTTTCTCGAATGAACTTGTGTTTCTTCGACAGCTCGCTACAGCGAGCGTCTACTTGACTTTTTCAAGCGACATCTTTTTGTTAATTTTCCACGTGTTCACCCTATAAATTACACGCGCTGCGTCGAGTTCTTGGCTTCGCGATTTGTTTAGAACTACGAAAAACTAACAGGTTTCTCGGAGTTTCAAGTAACACGGCTAGGAAGCAAGATGGCGGAATTTTTCAGAGCTCCTCGAATACTGTAAAGTTTGATTTTTTAGCAAATCATCTGATAACATTAATTCACTGTTCTCTTTCCTATATGTTTATCTTAGCAACAAAAAGCTCTTCTGCAAGTGATTATATGTAACTTATATTTGCTTTTGTATTCAAGACGTTTTAAAAATCTCTATTGTACTATCTTTTTTTCTCTGAAAAGTGAGAAATGGATAAAAGGCTGAGGGACTTAAAAATATTCCAATCTCAAACTCGATGAATTCTTATTTGTTCAGTGGTGTAACAATACAAGCTCTATTCCGAAACACGTTTGCACTTCTCTGGAAACTGCATTGTCGAAAAACGCGAAGTATTGTTCTTGCTTTTCATCTGAGTAGGTACATTGTGGATTTTATCTATAAACTCAAAAAAGTTTATTAGAACTATTAGTAAGCCTAAGAAAGTAAGCTCTTGTCACAGACTTCAAGGTATGAAACGCAATACGGTATTCCGGATAATATGTTGGGAAAGGAGTGAAATCTCTTGTGACCATACGCGAATTATGCACAAAGTTGCAATTGATGTCGAGATTTTTTGGTCATGATTGACCTTGTACTGTTTCGTTTAAAGATGTAGAGACCTTCTGCACTTTTCATAGATAAGACGGGTTTAGTTTCCTAAGAAACTGCGGTTCTTCGTTGGTGAGGAGTAGAAACGAATCTTTGGTTTTATTAAAACTGAACTTTTCATGGCCTGTTTAGTTCAAACTTTTGTCGTGCAGCGCGGCCGTAACGTAGCTATATTCGCACGCAAAAGACTTTTGGCTCTAATTAATCCCCCACGCTTGAGTACTAGCGCTTTATCAAAGACCCCGCCAGTGGTATACACAGCTGTTTTTCAAAGGCGCCTTTGCTTTTGGCCTTTTGGTTTTAAGTGCGACACTTCTTGTCGCCTGTATTATAGTAGATTCGTCTTGTCGGGCCGTCAAAGACGCAAGGTCTCTTAGAAAAGTCTGTAAGTGGAAATCTATCAAGCTAAATTGCCCCCATCGGGGTAATTAAATTTGTTCGCGTCGTGGCATAAAATAAATTCTAAGGAGAATTGTAAGCCACATGGGAGTTGAAGTTATTGTAAATTATTGGCTCTCTGTTTGCATTCGTTACGTCGGTGTTGCCAAAGCAGTTCAATAAAGGGGTTATGTAAGGCATTGTGAACGGTTTTCGTGAGCAGTTTAGTGCAGGAATCAAAACGAAAACATCGGAAGTAAGCGAGATGATCGGCGTGGAAATAGCTCGGAGTTGGCCCTGTGCTCCCGCTCTTCGCAGAAAGGTATTTTTTTGGTTAATCTTTTCATTCAGTAAAACGCTGAAATTTAAACCAAAAACTCCAAATTTATTACCATAGAATGGTACTGCACAGCAGAGGTAATTTTTATGATAGCGCTAGGATTACGTCCACTGTCCACAGTCTTAAAAAAGCGCATATGGAAAGTAAAAGGGTTGTGTCATACCTTGATAAAGTCAAGGCCTTAGTTATGTTTGTTCTCGAGTTCGAAATTTTGAGTCTGTGGATGAATTTCTAACATGACCTTTTGTTTACTCGGAACAAACATTTTGACTAATTGCTAAGTCAGTAAATTCTTGGTGGTTTGATTTTGCCAGTGCATTTTAGCTTGTTGGTTAAAAAATTGCATAATGTTTGAAAAAACAACCTGTATGTGTGGGTGTTTTTTTTTTTTTTCATGAAAATGCAATAGACCTCTCGATTCGTAAATTCATCATAAATTGCATTGCAGGACAAATTTATTTATGACTGTATTATCTGTTATTTTTTTTACTTCGCCCTCTATGACAACCAAATTTCTCAGAATCGCATCGATATTGGTCATAATTCAAAGATCTTGCCTTGTCGTGTTGTGAAGCCATCATTTCAACTGGAATGGGCCGATAGCTTTCTGTTTAGACGAAAAAACAAATTTATTCGTAAACTACAATCTGATGGTCTACTCAGAAAATATTTGCGTACATTTTCACTAGTCTACAAGTGTTAGCTTGATAAACATTATCGTCTTGAGTTATGTAATGTGGTTTCTTAGTTCCAACTCTCTGAAATTCTAAAATGTGTTCATTCAAATGAAAGCTACTGAGCAGTACTTTCTCCTGTGGTGCTGTTTATTATGCTGTACATGGTGGTTCTAAGTTTGAGTCTGCGAATGAAATCCATACGTTTGACCATTCAAATGAAAGTTATCGACCAGCCCCTGGTTGTTCAAAGAGCGGATGACTCTATCCAGTGGATAAATCGCTATACAGCGGTTAAAATGGATTTCAACCAACACATTTTTCCGCTGTATCGTACCATGAAGCATTCTTAGATTAGGAAAGCAATATTCGTTCGTTTAATTCAAGTTTTTGTTTTGCCGCAGGTGAATGGAAAAGACATGAGAAACGCTACTCATCAAGAAGCTGTCGCTGCTTTGATAGCAAATGTTTCGCTCATAAAACTCCTTGTTCGCCATGACCCGCCACCTAAAGGCCTTCAGGTAAGCCCAATATTTAGTTATTTATTTATTAGCTTCGCTAGATGAAAGAAAAAACAAGAGCTCCGAAGTTTATAGGAGCCGAATGTTTTATAGGTTCGTTTTTCTCTTACTTGCTGTCTTCATGGATACACAGTCGAAAATAACAATTTGACAAACAGAACTTTGTTGTGTTATTTATTTATTTTTTTTACTCGAAGGCTTTCCGTTTCTGTACAATAAAATGTATAATAAATGGTTGCTGAAGCGTATCCTGCCGGTAAAGTTAATGCCTTCCTGGGCAAGTTTTCATCCTGGCAATAACACACCGAGGTCGTATCATTAAAGGCATTAAGACGTTAGGCCACTCCGTTAGATTTGATTTCGGGTAGTATTTATCTAGCAAATTTACTTATGTTCTTTACTAAGTTTTAAATTCAATTAATTATTTTATGATCCGTTAATTGTATCGAGTAAATAATCGTATTTTTGTACGTAGCGCACACGAAAACTTTTGAAAAAGAAGCGGTGTTAATTGGCAATTTCCTGACGCGGAGTGTGTGTTTTTAATCGGCGACATTCCGTACGCTTTCGTGCGAGTTCTCAAGACTTTTATCGCCAAATAGCAAAAGTTTTTTACGGTGTTCTTTGGAATATAGGACCTAATCCCTCAAAGGCCACCGCAAGCTCGTTTCTTTTAAAGTCGACACCTTTTTGGCCGCCCTTAGAGTGCTTTTCTCGCTAACTACAATTGGAACCCGGGCGGTGTCATAATTTAACACCTTTAAAAAAACCACGAAAGCTTCATTAGTTCATTCCGCAAAGCCCTCTCGGCTAGGTGAAGGGAAGTTTATTGAAAGGGAGCCTCGTCTCGGTCTATTTCGCCCGCGAAAAACAATGTTTGTTTACAGCACCGTTCGATGAATTAGTCGTTGATCGGGAGGAGTTGACTGATGCTGGATAAGCTTTCGTGCTTTGTTCGCGAACGACAACCTTGTCTGAGAATTAATCTACTGGGATTATGCGAATATTCATTTGGGATAATGTGGTTTATTTTCGGTTGTTTTTACTTCCCACGAACTGTTTACAATGGTTCCCGTGTTGTCTGCTACAGAACAAAGATTTTCGATGCTACTTCCTGTCTTTTTCTCATGCTTTTGAAATTGTCGAGTCGTGATTCAAAATTGTTTTGAAGGCCCAGATAAATATCTGTATTGTTCTCTCAGAATTGTAAATCTTGCATGGCTTGTTAATTGAAAGCCAAAAACCGCAAATAAACTTTTGGCTTCTCAGCCAATCTTTCGTGCAATTTATTGACTTTTCGCATGTGTTCCTTCCATAGGAGATTCATTTGCATAAAGGTCCCGGAGAGAGACTGGGTATCAGTATAAGGGGCGGTGCCAAAGGACATCCGGGAAATCCGCTAGACAAGAGCGATGAAGGAATATTCGTGTCTAAAGTAAACGAGGGTGGAGTGGCGTTTAAAGATGGCCGCCTTAAAGTTGGACAAAGATTATTGGAGGTGAGTGTTAAGGAAAGTGGCCAAAACTACTATACTCGAACAGTACCCACCAAACCGCAAAATAGATGGTGGTCTCTTGCTGCACCCCCCTTCCTCAACTTCACAAATTTCCATGATTATCAAGATTTGAAATTAAAACGCTTGCTTGTACGTTATCAGGTCAACGGCACCAGTCTCCTTGGAGCCACGCATCTTGAAGCCGTGCGGTCGCTTAGAGGGATTGGGGAAGACTTATCATTACTGGTGTGTGACGGGTTTGATCCCGCTCAAGTACCCGCGGGACAGTCGTGGATGGCGAGTCCCGTAGCTTCAATTAACTCGGGCTCGGGACGAACGCAGAGTGAGGAATCTTTGGACCGAGAACCGCTTGTACCAACCAGTGAGAGGGCGTATGACGACATCAAAAAAGAGATTAGGAGACAGGTGGGTTAAAAGTGTTTTTATATTTTCACAAACGGGTAAAAAGCAATCTTAACTTCGTTTGCTGTAATACTGGAAATCAAGGGGCTAAAATGGAAAGTATTTGTCACCAATTTTCGTTTGGATCGTCACATTTTCAAAGCTCTGTGATTGAAAAATTGAAAACAATGCGTGACACACTTGCCATCCACCATTCTTTGCGTGACCTGCTTATCGTTGGTTGTGTTACCTGCTGGTGTCTTGTCAAACCTATTCAGTGTAGACGTGACATTTGCATGCGTTCTTGGCGAGAAGTCAAAGTTTTCCATAAAGAGCGACGGCTTTCGCTTTTTCGTTTGGTAAATTTCAAACACTGTCAAGGGTAGAAAACAAGCTTGCTTCTTTCTTTCTTTCTACTTTGGTTCCAATGACGTCGTTCTACTTGACGGAGAGCCGAGCGGTAAGAGTCGTTTGTACAGCTAACTTTCTGTACAACACAGTTTTTGAAAAACACTTGTTTATTAGAGGAATAACGATCATATATGTACAGTAATATCGAATTCGAGTTGTGTTATATTGAGAAAGTGGCCTTATTTGAAATGTGCCTTTAAATATTTTTTTCCTTTGAATCAGCGTTTGTGTCAAAAGATCGGAAAATCAGGCCGTCGTCAAAATCGTTCGTCTTAATTGCGGAGTTAGTGAGGAAAAAAGTTGATATCCAGAGCGCATACGAAACATCAATTTATCTCTGTTTCAGTCTATGGTACTCGAACGCTTTTAAACACAGACATTCCTACAATTTGTAGGTTACTTGCTCTAAATAATTGATATTTTCTTTGGGATTATCTTAAGCCCCGCTATCTGATTTCCACTTAAGGAATTAGGGTGTTTAACCCAGTTATGTTGAAGGGGGCTTAGTGAATTTTTGAGATTCCAAGAAAAAAAAACTGGTCCTTTCGGCAAATTGCCCCCCGAAGCTAATCCCGTTTAACGGAGACATGTGAAAAGTTTTTAAAAGTCGTTCGCTGAAATTAAAGGCGACGAGAATTAAAATAAGTAAATAAAATAAAAATGAATTGCGTATCCACACTTAGGTTAATACTTTTCTGGTGTCTGTTAATTGCTCGCGAATTGAATTTGCTCCTTTTGTGCAAAAACAATGGCGAGAACAAAACATGACCCTCAAGGGAGGGCTTGCGTGGTACGTCTTTTGTCCTCTAAGTGCCTTGTTTGTGACCGAAGTATTCATGCGATGTTTAAGCTAGCCAGATAGACAGTAAAAAAAACGGAATGGAAAAATTCTCCCTGTAGACAGCTTGTCACGTATAAGGATGTTGTTCTGCTGTTTTTTCTTTCTTTTTTCTTTACTTTTCCATTAATTTGAAAGCGCCACGTGGAGCTGACAACTTCGTTAAGTCTCCCGCAGCTTAGTGGTGAGCATCCGAACTAGTAATCGGAAGGTCTTAGGTGCGACTCCTGATAGGAGCACTCGGATTTAATTTTTCCAAGTATGTCTGTTTCAGTGACTGGAAAACACACCTATAATGAATTCGAATAGTTTTCTCCAAATTTTCTGACAACGCATTGTCGAGCTGTCTTATAGGTGCCCAAATTTATAGATAGTTATCCTCTCTCGTTATTAAAACTAGCTCAAACAGCATGTATTAAGGTTATTGTATTGGTTTAGTAAAATAATTTGAATAATTTTAAGTTTACTGCCGTGTTCTGAGGAGTGAATTCAGAATTTGCTGCGCAAAGATGACAGCGTTTGAAAAAATTGTTTTTTTGCATGTCAAAAGTTACGACCCAGAAAATGAACAGTTTGAGGCAAGGAACGTTGGATTATTTTCAGTGGAGTTTAATTAATTAAACACGAGTTTTATGAAACGATTGAAACATCAAAGTAAACATGTCTGTCCCTAACTGGAAGTCGGAATTGAGTTCGTTTCAAAGGAATATTAACATTTCCCTGTTAATTCTACGGTTAGAAACTGTGTACGCGTGTTTTAAAATTGTCGTTTTTTTTTCTTTAGAGATACTCATAACCCCTTTTTCTTAAATGTGTTAATTTTTCTCTAGACAAGGCGTTAAGCCTTGAACTTTTTAAGCTTTATGTGCCTCTAGGCTCATTTCATCCCTGTGGAACTGTTTTTTATGTTGCAGTAGGTGGTACAAATTTTCGAGTTTGGACGAAATTCTGTTATGATCATTCAGATACTTTACGATGGTGAGGTTCATTTCTCATTATTTCTCATGTGGGCATTTCAGAAATGGTCCCGAGTTTTACTCCAACTGTTTGAAAGTACGTTAGAATCCACGACTTGAACGGATATTTTCAGTGACTCATGGGGTAGCTTTTTCTAGACTTCTCTGCGATGTAGAATTTCCGTTCGATTTCCCATCCCAACGTAATGTTTCAAGTGTTTGCTCGTAGTGGAGAGCTGTATCCGGCATAGACTTGTTTGTTTTGGGTAATTTACCACTCAAGTTTTGTACGTGCATTGTGGAGTTATTTTTAAATGGAGGATTAACTTGTTTATCACAACTTCTATTCCTTTTTAAAAAAAAGGTCAACATAAATTTTAAGGTTAATACCTTGAACGTGCTGTTTAGCGAGAATATTCTGCGAAATGCAAATTCACGCCCGAAATTGTCTAAACTAGCCAAAATCTTTCGAAGTCTTTCACTAACCGAGAGCTTTGAACTTACGCTTCTTAACGTTTTGCACTATTTTTGGTGCATGTGTTGCTTTCAAAGGTTCAAGTGGGTTTTTAGTAAGAAAAAAATAGGTTCCTGGGTGTTTCTGCAGACAAAACAATGACGTGTGTCCTTTGTCAGGCAGGTCTTTTGTTTTCGTAGGAGGACAATTGAGCACTCAAGACGTATGTTAGCGGGGTGCTCCGAGGTTTAACCGCAAAATTACCACCTTAAATCGAATTGGCTTACCGTTTACCCAAGTTACACTCAACACCGAAGTTCTGCAATCAATCTTCTCGTCGTAAACCTTACCAAACATGGCAAAAGCGAATATCATGGTCATTCTACAGCAATACGTCAAGACCAAAATGGTACTGTTAATTGTTTTCGCCGCGAAATTTATACCGTTTCGTTTTCCGCGTGGTTTCAGTATTTACCCACGGTTTTTACTCGGAAGTCCTTTAGCCGTCTTCCTGTGTGTTTGCTAAGAATATTTTTTAAATGCCCTTCCCGTGTTGGCTGCGAGGGCAATGTTTTTCCGCTGGCGAATATTCTCGACTGTGCTAATTGCTGCCTTTGTACGGTGTGCGATTTTGTACTTCGTATAATTTTCGGGCCGGAAAATTGGTCTCTGGACGATTATTTCAACTCAAAACTCAGCTTACTTGTTTATGTTTGACCAATTTTTTTCTCTTCGTTTAGGAAGAAGAAGCTCGTAAAGAAACCGAACGGTGGGAAAAGGAAGAAAGAGATAGACAGGTGAATAATCAAGTGAATAATTATTTAAGCCATGAATTGTTTTAGTATGGTTCTTTGTGGATAAAATCGCAAAGCGTGACCGCACATGTGCAATTTGTTTATTGTGCTCCATAATGTGGTTCTAACTTTTGATCCGGTCCCAGTTGTTTAAAGAGCGGATAACTTTATCCTGCGGATAAGGCGCTATCCGTCGGATAAAATGTATTGGTTGGCGTACATTTTATGCGCTGGCCACTGGATAGCGTTATCCGCTCTTTGAACAACCTGGGTTGAAAAACTAAAATCAGGAGCTAATGTTCTGCAGCGAGTTTCGTGTAGTAGTTGATCGTTCTTGTGAAAGCTACTGAATAGTACCTTCCTGTGGTACTGTTTTTAAATTTAATTTTTATTTATTTTTTAATTTAATTTTATTTTTATGGATACAGCACAGGAGTAGTTTAGTCAATGATAAACGGGTTCAGCATTTGTTGAGCAACAAATGTTGAACACTGTGTTGTGTGATGTAGAGGCCATTCAACATGGTGAACTTTGTTGAACGTTTTCGAACACCCAATTTCGTCCAACAACGTTCAACGCATTCAGAACGGCAAAAGATAACATCGGGCAGTTGTGGTGCCCACTAGTCTAGACATCGTTTAACGTTAGTTGAACAACAAATTTTGAACAATGTTAAACTGTTTATCATTGGCTTTAAGTGAATAAAGTTCGAGTCTGTGGATTAAAGTCGTACGTGCGGTCGTGTAACCCTTTAGCCACTAATATCAAAGAGCAAATTCTCCTGTCTTGTCCCCATACTTTTCGTATACAAATACTGGGGAGACGTTTTTGAAATATCAAGAAAATTCCCCTTAAGTGATCTTATCCTTAATTCTCATGACCTCAGGGGTTGAATAAGCATTGATATTACAAGGAGAAATTTGATGCTGATCACTGTTAGGGCTTGAAGGGTTAGCTGAAAGCTAGCTACTGGCCAGCTCTTTTCTGTTGCCTGTTTATTGTGCTGTACATGGTGGTTCCCACTTTTGAGTCTGTAGATGAAATCCTAAAGTGTGACCATTCAAATGAAAGCTACTGAGCAGTACTTTCCTGTGGTGCTGTTTATTGTGCGGCACAAGGTGGTTCCCACTTTTGAATCTGTGGATGAAATCCTTAAATGTGACCATTCAAATGAAAGCTAATATTAAGCGCTAGTTTTGTGGAATTATTGTCAAATTGTACTTTGTACGGCCTTTAAGATCCTAGTTCGGTTGTTACGCCGTACAAAGTGGCTCTAACGCTTGATTCCATCTAAGTGTGGCTATTTAGATGAAAGCTGATAAACATTGCCTTACAGTACAGTGGTGCAGTTGTCTTTCAGTATGAAATTTTTCGTTTGTTTTCAGTGGTGAACTTGGCCACTATACGGACAAAAAAGGTTAATCAGTTTTGCGTCAAGGCGGTTAATTTCGCAATCCGGTTAGATCTCAGACAGGGGGGTTCTGGTCGAGCAAACATGAGGCTTCAGTAATTACTATAAAAAACATTGCGCGTCACTACGGCACATCACAGTGAACTTCCCTTCATGTGCGCTTGACTAAACACTGATGAAACAGAGGTTTGTTGATCAAAAGCGCAGTGATTTCATGGCTCCACACGCAGTTTTTACCATCTGTTTGGTTGGCTGTAGATTTAAAGGCCTTCACGAGGTAACCTAGAATTATTAGAGAGCTTTTGACTACTGTTAGTTCGCCTATAGAATGTCGCATTTGCGCGCTGCTTTTGTCGAACGCCGAAGTATAATTTCTTAGAAACTTCGCTTACGAAAACTTGAAACAGTTCACAAACTATTTATACCACAAGGTACTGTTCTTAGTTTTATATTTGAATGGAATGGAAACTTAAAAAATTCACTTATGCCCAAATTTTCGTGAATTAAGTTCTGATTCAGCCTATGCGTTAAGAGTTGGTTTTCAACGCCGTTCGTCACTAAAGAGTGGGGTCGTGTCGAAGTTCACACTGTTTTGATTTCGTGCTGTCGAAGTTGCGTTCCTTTGTTTTTGGCGCGAACAGTTTCAGAAATGTCTCGATCGTATGGAAAGCCCTGGTGAAAACTGTTTGTTTGTTTTAGGCTCAAAGAATTAGACATTCTTCGTTTGTTTGCTTTCAAGTTGGGTCTGAACTAATACGTAGATAATTGTTGGAGTGATTTGATTTGAAATTTCTCAGCTAGGGAGCTGAGAAATGTTGCAACAATTTTTGTTCCGTAAACGGCTGCTGGCTTTCTTACAATTGTCGTAGGAAATTGCAGTGCTAGAAGAGTTGAAGTGCTTTTTCGAGTCGTGAAATCGACTAGTGACTTCACGCACGATTTACTTTTTTTAAACCTCAATGTTTTGTTTTGTAACAATAGTTGGACCTAACATGTACTACAGAATGCACGGTACCACAAAAAATCATTGCTCAAAAGCTTTCGTTTGAATGTCCACACGTCAGGAGTTGATCCACGGACTCAAGAGTGACAACTGAACGATATTGATCGACCCAATGTTTGACGTAATGCTTTAACGTGGGGTTAACTTGCTGAGAGCACTTTCATCAAGTTGCGACCATCGAATATAATTTGCAACAGCTTAAATTGCTGTTTTAGTTTTTAGACGTTAAATTTTGCACAAGAAGAATGTACGCAAGAGAAGACGTTTTTTGTTGTTGAAATAATCCTCACTTCCAGAGAAAACTAAAGTTGAGGCGAATACTTAATTGAGCGAAGTGACTTGTCATTGTTTAGAATTATTCTGTACTTGTGTTTAATGTTTTGCGCTCTCGATTGAATAACTTTAAGATGCCTTCTTGCGTTTACACTTATACCTAATTTTCGGGTTATTGATAAACAATCTGTTATTGTTGTTAAAATGTAAGGTGAACCCCTTGTTCGATAGCGGCTTAAGAAACAACAGTTTCAGTAACTCGCTCTTAGAGGCTTGATATGGGTGGTCTTTAAGGAAACCGCTTATAATATATTGCGAATGTTGGTTTTAACAAGAGTTGACAACAATCGCTCTGTTGAAGGGCTAACGCTCAAAACGTCAGCACTCGAATCTCTTTACGGTGAACAATTTACCTTTATTTATCAACTGTGTTGATAAATAAACATTCTACTCAGAGCTACACCTACTCTGGTGAACATAATTTATCAGTTTATGTCGTAAAGTAGTTGTTTGTGATATGGGTTTGGACTTAAGGTAATTTCTTTGATTACAAAAAGCACAGATGACACTTGATTGCCGCGTCATGTATAACGCCAGTATTTAATAGTCGCTTTTAACCCTAAAATACCGATACATCAGCGTTGTAATGAGTATAACGTCACTTTTCGCGGGAGATGGGGATATTGCGACTTACAACAAGGTCATTAATGATCTCTAAGTCTACAACTTTTGTTTTGTAGGAGGCCCTTCGCAAACGACTCGAAGATTCTAAAGGAGTCTCAGAAGACAAACAGGTAGGCATTGCTTGTTGATTCACTTACTGAAGGAACCTAACGTAAACATCCTGATGGCTTAGAAACGCGTGGGAAACGGGGAGAGGAAACACTTCTTTCATGGGAAAATTGGCCGTCATTTTACGAGCACTAGCTTTGTGTGGGAGAGGAAGACACCCACAGTGAGCTTGAATTGGGGTTGATGGTGAAAACTTCTTTTTCACGTTGACATTGATAATTTATAGGATACGTTAGGTTGTTTTTTCTTCAACGTGTGTCTAACCACGTCTTGGGAAACGAACGTGTTCCTGAATAGTTTATAGCCCTCAGGCAACGGCTCTTCATTTAATGTCAACAAGGGAGTTAACAATATAGGTCAAGTTTGTTTTTTTATCCTCTGTGTTGTGTACTTTTACCGCCATCAAGTACGTGAGTCGACCGCAGAACGGCCCAGTAGACATACCAAAACAATTTGAAAATTAATTGTGTAAAATGAAGGCGAACTCAGCAGTACCAAAGGAAAGTATTGGTCAACACCTTTCATTTGAATAGTCACACTTTAGGATCACACACAGACTCAAAAATGAGAACCACCTTGTACAGTATAATAAACAGTACCACAGGAAAGTACTGCTCAGTAGCTTTCATTTGAATGTTCACACTTTAGGATTTTATCAACATACTCAAAAGTTAGAACCACCTTGTACAGCATAATAGACAGTACCACAGGAAAGTACTGCTCAGTAGCTTTCATTTCATGCACAGTTTCATGCACGGTAGAAAAATAAAATTGAATACAGATTGGAGAAGGAAGTGAACTATGAACCACTTGATTCATCTTTCGTTTCCATTGTCTCAAGCCAGTGAAGCAAGGCATTGCCCTTTGTGTTTTGTTAACCATAGCGCTCTTTTCCCACGGTAAATTTTCTCTCGTGCGTTTATTTACAAACACTAAAGTAATCAGATATACCGCAAAAAGGAAAGTGTCTTCCTCTAGAGATCTTGACAATAGCATGCACGCAGAAATATACTCAAGTTTAACAACTGAACAAAAGGCTGAAATTTTTATTGCTAAACATTGAAAAGCAAACAGAACCAGCTAAAAGTACTGCAGAGTGCCCGTCAATTAAATGGTTACACTTCAGGATTTCATCCACAAACTCAAAAGAAAAGTAAGAACGACCTTGTACAGCATAATAAACAGAACCACAGGAAAGTACAGCACTATACTTTTCTTTCGAATGTTTACACTTTACAATTCATCCACAGGCCCTAAAGTCTGCGCTACCTTGCACAGCATAATAAACAGCACCACAAGAAAGTACTTCTAAGTATTCGAATGGGCACAGTGTAGGCGTTTATCGTAATTAAAAAGTTAGGAATTCTTCTTCTGGGTTATAAACCAAATCATGGGAAAGTACTGCTCAGTAGCTTTCATATAAATGGTCACACTTTAGGACACGTTGTGAGCGTTAACCTGGGTGATGAGATTCAATTTGATTACGTTTGTTGATAAAAATTATGAAGTGTGACCATTAAATAAAAGCTTTCGAGGAAAACACTACGTCACAAGGTGGTTGAAACTTTTGAGTATGAACTTCGAAAATTCGAACGAAAAGTTGTTTAGCAGTACTTTGCTGTGATGCTCTTAATACTCTGAAAAAGGTTGTTTTAATTCTGAGTCTTCGGGTGACATTATTTAATAATTAAAGTTTAAGAAAATTGTTATTGCCCCCAAATATTTATCTTCCTATTCTTTGTTTTCCTTTTTCTAGAATCTAAACAGAGCGGTTACAGGGTCGGAGCATGCGCAGAGAGTCTCCGAGGAAGCTGACAAGATTCCAGCGGACAAAACACGTCTCTCAAGTAGCGATTCCTCCAAAGATTCAACGCCACAATCACCAAAACGAGCCCTAACAGCGGCTGAAAAACGCGCCCTCGAGGCAGAGAAACGTGCGGCTATGAGACAGCAGCGCATGCGTGAACTCGAAGAAGACGCCTTGAAGGCGCAGGTCGTTATTGCGCAAGTCAAGGCAATGTCTGCCTCATCACTGGAGACCCTCGCTATTAATTCCCCGGATGCAGACCGGAAGTCAAGCGCCTCGGACATTGATTTCCACGACGGAAGTCCTGGTGGCCCGCGGAGGTCCAGCGGTTCGTCGACAAAGTCCACGTAACGTGTTGAATTCGAATAGAGAATTATCGGTTGAGTGACAGATGAAAAGGAGCGAGTGGAATAATACTCGCAAATATGAACATTTTATCTTGACTTTTATGTGGTTTTTCTGTTCATATGTGTTGATAGTCTTAACATAATGTATAGCATTGTTTTTAAATCGTCAAATTTTAATCTAAGTATTTTTAATTAACTCTCTTTTCAAATTGAAAGGGAGCTGTTGTAAAGTTTTTAAGATTTGCTTTTATTCTTTCCAGCCGAAGAGGTAACCTGTAAAACATCCTGTTTTTCTTTGCCTGTTGTGTCACGCGGTAGCGTGACAAAGTGACGTGACACAGTAACGTAACGTAACGTTAAGGGGAAAAACTGGCTGTTGTCACAGGTTTAACAGAGAAGCAACCTAAATAAATCGATGCTGGATTTTAAGAGGATTTTAGTTTTTGAGGTTTTTAAATTGGATTAGTGGGATTCATAAAATTTTCTATCTTCTCTGTGAATCATAAACTAACAGTTTTAAGAAAAAGGGAGAGGAACGTATTCGCTGAGTATTTCCCATGCAGCGAAATGTAATGGTTTAATTTTAACTCATAAAATACCTTACGTACATTTTTAATTTATCTCTTTGTTGCACTTATGAAATCAAGTGCGTTTTTGACAATCCGAGATAGTTTTTCTATTTAACTGATTCGTATTACTTTTTTATTACTATTACTTTAAGTCTTTAAAAGGGGCACTGTCGTCTTTATTATGCTTCGGAAAGCCCAAAAATGTGAATAAATAATGGAAAGCCATAAAACAAGGATGTGATGTTATAGGCTGACAAATAACAGAAACACTTTAAGGATTGAAGAGCGCTAAGGACTGCGAGGATGGAGTCGATGAAAATGTGGACAGACGTAGAGACGTTCGGTTCACCTTTTCAGGAGTGCGAGAAATTTTGCAGCAATTCTCGTTGCAAGGGGAAGAAATCACTTGATGCCAATTGAAATGCAAAGAAGTTTGTTCCTTGAATTGAGGAACTAATTCCTCACTTAGTGGCAATTGAGCTAATATCCGATGCCAGTGTCTCTTAAAATGCTGAGCGCATTTTTATTTTGGTGGGGTTGGGGGAAAACTTGGCTTATTTTATCGATTTTCCTTTCTCGGATGTTACGTTAGCAAAGGTTGAACAGCATTTGGAAACTAAACGCTGAAAACCTCGATACTTTGATGATTTTCGATGTGATTGGCAAATAAGTGTTATTTATTTCGTACCAAAGCTCGTTCGTCAGAAGTAGGCGTAGTCCCAATGCAGTGCCTGATTGGATTTGGTCACGCAGTGTCATGGTGTCGCGCTTCTCTTCAACGTGTCGCGTGACACTGGGGCAGTGGCTGTACATAACCATTTGGAGGACAGTAAAATCCCTCCGTTAAAATCATTCTTTAAAACTGTGATTTCAAACCTTATTTTTCTGTTAAATTCGTGTAGATATTCAATATTTTTTCTTCTTTGTTGTGTACAAAAATTGCTGAAAGCCCTGATGGAAATTTTAATTCTCCCAACTGTTAACTGACAATAGTCCCTAGTTGGGAGAAATTAATCCTTTATCAATAATATTTACCTGATCTTTGAAACTATTAATATTTTGTGGAGAAATAAAATTTTGATCATAATTAGGGCTTAAGAGGGTCAGCGCGCCAAGAATGAAGGCAAACTTGATGTAACGAGTCAGAATGTGTCCTACGGAGATGTAACTTTTACTCTGTCCCTTGTATGTTGTAATTCTAATCTGTTTTATCACTTCTAAATCGATATTATTAAGACTAGATGAATATGCAGTCTGTAAAATGGCGCTTCTAGAGTTTTATAAATATACAGACCATTTAACACTGATATTTGTTGTGTCAACCTTTTTTTTCTTCCTTTGAACTGAATTTCCCTTCCGTCTCTTCACCTCTACGAATATTTTAAGAACGTAAAAATGACCAGCTCCCAGTTGTCTTGATAGCTCGGTTGGTAGAGCACTGCACCGGTATCACAGAGGGCATTTGTTCGAATCCCATTCAAGCCTGAATTATGTTTAGACTTCCCTTCAAAACTGCTTAATTGGCATACAAAACTGCGATGGTCTTATTTATTAAGCGAAGGAAATGTTAGGGCAGAAATTGGCGTCAATGCGAGGAGAACGCTAACTTGAAATCACGTGAGCTTTCATTGTCCCTTGCTTCATAAAGCAGACACTTGAGCCGTCTAACTGAGATTCATCGTCTGTCAAGTTTTGATCTTTTAACAATTATAACCCCTAGTGGTTATGACACTCTAGAATCTCCGACCCCCTTACGGTGCCAGGTTTCAGGTCTCGAAGTACACGCCTCATTGTGCGTCAATCAATTCGAACCTTCAGCATTAACCCCCCCCCCCCCTCCCCGGGGCAGTTAACTGTGTACTTTGCCCGGGGAGTAGGGAACTTGAACTTGATCAGTTCAGTCGCGAAACAACTTATTTATTGGTTTGCCACACTGAAATATAAAGTACATTGCATCGGATTAAATGTTAAAAAGTCGCGAGGAAACCTAATAGAAACATTACGGTGGAGCCAAGAAGCTTTCAACAGCATTAGGCTTTCTCATACAATTCGGTTGGGGGACTAGATGTAAACCATGATAAAGATGGGCGTGTTTAGTTCGATGCTTTCGTAATAACGTACTTTTTCAGGGAAATTTTAGAGCTAGAACTGAAAGCTGAATGATACTGTCAAATTCGGCGGTACGGGACAAACAGTCGTTGAAATGGCCTACCCGAGGCATTCGCTAGCAGGGGCTATTTTCATGGAGGGAGGAGGATCATAGCACTGGGAAAATCCTAAAGGGCAGATCATCCTAGCGCCATATGTTTTCTGTTTTCAGTTTACATGCAAAAAGTTGTACTTGGCCCTAGCGCTAGGATCTTCCAAGAGACAGGAACTTCCCAGCTGAGAGATAGGAAGATCCTAGCACCATGTAAACGTCTTTCGCTCGGAAGATCCTAGTACTAGGGACAAAAAGAACAAACATGGCGGCAGCCGGGCATTCAGCTGCTCAAGGCCGATAGTTATTCTTCTTTTCCTTCTCCACTTGGTAACCACTTCGGCCGAAATTTCTGCATGTAAAGCAAACGAAAAGTGTTTCCGCCTTCTCGGGTCTTCCTAGTACAAGGATCTCCCCCCCCCCCCCCCCACCCCCATGTAAACAGCCCCTAAGGTTCCTATTCGGCCACTGCTTGAAACAGGAAAACTCCGATGTACATACTTTAGCGTTCCAGCGTGCAAGCACATGCGCTGGAACGTTACAAATTATCATAATTACATTCACAGCTTCTGAAGGTACACGATGTCGAATAACATTATTGACTCGTATCACCATCGAAGACGGCACAAAAGCAATTTTGTGTCCTAGTTTTCGTCACGGATGTAGAATTTCAGGACACGATGCACGAAGGAGGTAAAGTTAGTGTGCTCTGTTGTGATGAGACAGAAGCGAAAATCGCAAAAAAACAATTTCTAAAAGAAGATCGAGCGTTTCAAATTCCAGTCTTCACATTTGTACTCCTTTGGAAGCCAATAACTTTCATAGAGAATGGAAATTGCAAAATTTGCTTCTCTCACATCACAAAAGAGGTTATGATTTACCGCTAGATAGTGCAATCATTTAACTTAATTAGGACCCTTTTCAAGCTGACTGACTTGGATAAAAAAAAACTGCATTTCGATAACTTCAACTTTAGTAGCTTCAAACATCACGGTAATGATCGATTCGCCAGCAAAACGACAATCATGACCTGTTTAACTCCATCATCTGCCAACATCCCTACAAAATTTTCAGCGCAATTGACTTCAGAAATTCAGAGACGTGGGGGTTTAGGAGTAAACAATTATCGCAGATATTTGGTTTATGAATTAATTCATGGCGAGGGACCTGTGCCAACTTAGACATCACTGAATATGCCATTTCCGAGTTGCTTCGAACCTAATTATGAAAGCGAGGTTTTGTGCATAGTTTTTATTGTCAAATAAGTCTTCATTCTTATACGTACAAAACTAATTTTCACATCAAAAAAGATTTGCACTTAGCCTTGCTTTCATATTGAGGTTCAAAGCACGCAACTCGGAAATGGCCTAGACCCCACCCCAGAAACAATGGGGGCATTTGTAAGAATGAGGGATTATGGGATGGTTTGGGTAGACGAAAGGTAATTGCGCCTATGAAAATAGTAACTGCATTTCTCACAGTTAGTTGTGTAGGAAACACTCTTTTAGGTGACAACTATTTAACAAGAGCTACGCCAACTGGGGAAAGTGCCAAAAAATGCACTTATTCGGCGTCGTCGCGGTGTTTATTCGTCTACCCGTCTTTCATTTCATTTTCATTTTTTCATTTTATCAGCTTTATTAGACACATCAGAATAAATACAAAGTTCAAAACAGAAATACAAGAAACAAATTGAGTGGTCCAAATTAAGGGCATCGCGCACAACGGAACAACGAGACCTGTGCGAGGCGCAACCCCTTATCTTCTCACAGTTTGTGAGGTGTTGAATTGCCCATCCTACGTGATAAAGAATTGTTCAAAATCTCATAAAAATACATTATTCGACGCCAGTTAAAGAGAGTCAAGCGAGTGGGTAGTTTCATTATTCAAAATTTCCCTCAGTGAGATACCAGCAATTTATTATAAGTGACAATATCCACTAGAAGGAGAACTGATTACAGTCGAACCGGTATTAAGCGGCACCGTATCAAGCGCTCAGCTTCTATTAAGCGGTCAGTTGTCAAAGTTCCGAAAATTACTTCCCTTAATTACTGTAATTTTGACCTCTATTAAGCGGTCACCTCTATTAAGCGGTCGCGGTCACCCTTTACTAGGTCCCAACGAGCTGTTTCTGTTGTCTTGACCTGTTTAAAATGGTCACTTTATAAACGGAAACCATTCCATAGAAACAAATAGCGTGCCAGGCAATTGAACTTTTAACAACCTACGATGACTGTAGGATCTGTCTGCTTCCATACATCTCCGTGTCATGCCATTTTATCACTGCAGATTCTTAACCAAGTAAGTGATTTTGTGAGCGGTTTTGTGCATATTAAACTTTACACTAAGTTATCAAATGTTATATAAAACGGTCGGTTTTTATATCTAAGGTTAATATTTGTTAAGCTTAATATAGGTTCGACTGTATCTATATAAAGGCTTTGTTAGTCCAACGCTCAGTTTCCATCAGCATTTTTTAGTTCTGTCTTAAAAATGCGCTTCGCAGTATGTTTATGACAGCATGTCGAACGTGCCTCATCTTCCAGCAGTAGATAAGAGGATTGAGAGATGAATTCAGAAGCGACAACGTAAAAGTGTAACGGCTTATAACGTGATTCAGTCGTCCAGGCGTTACAGCAATAATCCATAAAATACAAAGGTGTGGCAAGTAACAAGCCAAAGACAGAAGATATAAGTAAGCTGTCGCAACGGCAGATTTTCTTACCCTGCCAACATTTGCCATTATTTCATTTTGCGCAACGCCATGCACCTGTAGATCCTGGAGTTGACGTTCGTGCCGTCGCGCGGCCGCAAATATCTTGTAATTTAGGACTGCTGCTGGGATTAAACAGGCAACATCAACAACGGCGAAAATTACATAGATGACTTTTAGTGGTCGGAGCCATAACCTTAGGAGAGAAAGAGATGCGCTGGACACCCATATTATGATGATCACAGTACGGACACGCTTGCGAGTCACAAGTTCTCGGTATCGCAAATGAAGATGAATTGCCAAGAATCTGTCCACGCTAAGGATTATTACACCAAAGAACGAAGCAAAGGAGAGAAAATTTGCGGTGACGAGGAAAGCGTTGTATGTGTCGTTGTAAGTTTGACCGACGTCTTCCTTGTTATCTTGTAGCTTCTTGGCAGAAATTGTAATGTACAATGGATGCACCACTAAGCCAACACCAAGATCAGAAACTGATAGGCTCAGGAGTAATGTTTTCAAAGGTAAAGATGAAGTCCTTCTTACCGCGTGGATTGTAACAGTGTTCAACATAATGGCAGTATAGCACATGAAAGAGTTGAAGACGCAATTTGTGATGTAGAAGGAATGAAATCCTTCACCTCCTGCCATTGAAAACTTCCAGTAGGTTAAATATGCTTTTTAAGGTAAGAAAATATGCATTTAAAGTACTAAGCACTCACGATGCTCGCACACAAAACCTTCTGGTCATGTTTCGGTGAAGTTAGCGATGCGTCTTTATGACTGTCAGAGCATAAAATGAACAGATGTTTTTAAATAGTAGGGTTTTGTCATGGAAAATTTGTTCGCTGTGATATTTAGATATAATCTCTAAAAGTAATGATTGCAGATCAGGCTGCAAACAGCTTTAAGGTCGTCAAAATAGCGAAAAGAGCTTCTATCAAACGTCGCCTCTCAACATATAGAACATAAAAGTGAGTCTAACAAGCTAGCAACTGAAAAGTAAGCTTTAGTACGTCGATCACCTGTTTCTTACAGCGACAGTTAAATTGATCATGACTCAAGCTTTGTTTTATATTACTAGATGACATCTGACAAATCGCCTATCCATAAAATACAATTGATAACTAAATTATTTGGAGGTCTCTACGTCAGTTGTCAACTGAAAGTGCGCATAACAAATTTGTTCTTTAATTGTCAATCGACGTCATTGCACGACTTGCTGGCTTCTTCTTCTTTTGGTAGGGTGAAAAATTGGAATTCGTGACCGAAAAATAAAAATAAATAACAACGAAATTTTTAAAGGCATCTGTTCACTGTCTCCGTTACGTTTCTTTTAGGGGGGGGGGGGGGTCGAACATTTTCCCCTATAACTCAAAAACCGCTTGGGCGTTTTTTTTCCAAATTTAGGAAACGAAAATTTAAATTATAATCAATTCAAAAATTCTAGTGAAAAGTGGATCGGAAATACTTTTTTTTTGACTTTTCCAACTGCTAATGGTCCCTGTTAGCTGAGAAGAGTAACACTACTCTTAGGTCCAGTTCGTAAAACGGAAAATATAGGAAGGAAGCCGTGTGAGTTCTCTTCAGTTAGAGTGCACAACGTCAGGATCGACAAAGAGACGCAAGATGCTTTAAAATTACTTTCCATTCATCAGCATTCGTTTGTCTAAAAGATTATTCGAGTCTCTTAGTAAATTTTGCTCTCTCATTATCTTTCGACTTGCCGTTTTCCATGGATACAAGTTATTTTGAACCAGACAAAAGCCAAAAGCAAGCATGGTAAAATTATCGGTCCATTTTGTGGTGCAATTTTTAAAGGCAGTGGATCATTTGTTTGGCAGATTGGGATAAAACAAGGATACCAACCGATTGGTCAACCTCGTTCCCAGGGTCCCTCCTCTTTCCGAAACGAGGTTGACGGCTGGTTTCACTGGAATATCTGTACCCTCCTCAGAAATTCGAATTAAATTTGTGGGTGAAGAAAAAGTAGCGCTTCTATAGAAAACTGAGGTCACCTCAAACTTTCGCATTGTTAGAAAACTCATTCAGTTTTCAGAGAGGCAAACACGTCGCTGAAAGTGCGAAATTGAAAAAAGACAACTTCGAACATTTGGAAAGCCAACAACCGCTGCTCGTAAATTCAGAGAATAAGATTTCGTTTCCCTAAAATATTGGGCAATAAAGTTTAAGGTGGCTGACACAGTTTTCCATCATTTTCCAGCACTAAAGCTGCCGTTACACGTTGAAACTTTTAACTGAAAGTTGGGTGCTACGGCGAACGAGACTAGTTTCACGAAGTGGTGTTACACAGTGAAACTCTTGTTTTTTCACCACTGCGACCGTTGCGAGCCGTTGCAGAAGTAGAAAACCGTTCTACTTTTCGTGAAACTTGTCTCGCAACGGAAGTTCGAAAAAGTTTCATGAAACTGACCATGTTACACGGTGCAACGTCTGCTAAAACTTATTTTGCCGCGCCGTTGCACTTAAGTTTCAGCTAAAAGTTTCAACGTGTAACGGCAGCTTAATACTTTGACGCATCAATACGTACTACCACTTCTTATTAGTTGATACAACAACGATGGCATCAAACAAATGCCTTAACATTGGCGAACAAGTCATAGCCGTTTTCTCGACATAACAGGTTACCATAGCAACAGTACAACCTGTTAAAACTCCCCTAATTTATCTTTAAGTGGTTGAAACTGAAAAAAACGAGCTCATTGAGCCCTTCAAGTAATTTTCACCAGGGGCGTGCCACTTGTATAATGATGTCACAAAAGCGCGATCAAAGGTCTTGGACAGAAGAAAATGGATCTAGCTAACGCCGCAATTCCTCCGAGGTTTGCGTGGTGTACTTGCCCACAAAATGCGGCCACCTTCATCTGCCATCCGCTCCTAGAAAAGAAAGAAAGAAAACATTATAGGGGAATGAAACTGTCGACCAAGACTTCAGTGTTAAGAAATTGCCGTCCATTTGCTTACGACATCAACATAACACTTTTTGCCAAGTAAAATAAACCAGGGCTGAGTTGGTCGAATCATGGTTAGTGCTAACCATTGGTTAAGAGGTATGAAAACCAATAGGTTGTTTTGGTATTTAACCCGGGTTAGCGCTAGCCATGCTTCGAGCAACTGGGCCCAGACTTACAACTTCGCTGAAATTTACAGTGGGCGTTCTCGTCAATGATAGAGAAATTTAGAATCACGTTTACGGTAAACGACAAACGTGAGATTCGCGTTTGTATTTCCTTGGAAAAATGGGTACATAGATCAGAATAATACAAAAAAATTCTGGCCTTTGATACTACCGCAAACTACTGAGTTTTACTGACAAACTGAAAACTGACAGCGAGCGGCAAATGTAGGATAAACCTCTCACTTCTCTCAATTCTTAATCTCTCTAAAGCTAGCGACAAACCTGGCGATTTTATACGCCGATCGCAGCGAATTTGATCGCCAGCGAAAATAACAAGCGATTTTTGCCACCGATTGATGTGGACACACCTGGCGATTTTTTTTTTTGCCGATCGAGGTGATGTGGCACTTCAACCTTGTTCCCGGGATCCATCGAGGGGCGTTTTGAAAAGTCATCGCCTAACCTGATTGGTTGACTTTACTGGCGATTCGCAGCAGTGAGCGTAGAAATTCGCAGGAACGAGCACACTTGGCGAATGCCGGCGAATTTAATCGCCGATATCTGACATGCCAGATATCGGCGATTTTATACGCCGATCGCGGCGATCGACGAAAATCGCAATCCCTGCACCGGGAACACCTGGCGATTTTCGTCGATCGCGGCGATTCGCCAGGTGTGTCGCCGGCTTAATAATAATTTTGCTCTCAAAAGCTTGTGAAAACAGCGCACTCGCGTTTGCACGCAAGCTACATGTAAATAAGTTTGAGCGCACGAGCAGTGCAACGCACGTGCAGTGCAAGGCACGTGCAATGGTGCTAAGGTGTGAGGACTTTTGGAAGCAACTAGTCATTGGTTCGACGTTGTTTTCTTCGCCTTGATTTATACACAAAGTTTACATCTTGAATTTTATCACTCTTTTGTCTTCAGCGCCTATGTTCAAGAACTCTAGAGTTTAACGACTGTCGCTGAGGTTTGTTCAAACAGCCCTTTTTATAGTTTTTCTCTTTTTCCAATTTTCAATTTCAGCTTTCTCCGTGTGCTGCAATTCAATTTTACACGAGAGTTTCAGTGTTAAAAATATCATTTCGTCTCCAGATAATTCTCGGAAAATGCACAACTCCTCATTCTTGCTTTCCCTGTTTCTGGCGGTCTTCGCTCCTCTCGTCTTTGGTAAGTAAACTTTTTTTTATTAGATGACAAATTTAAGCATGTTTTAATGGAGGTTTTTATACTAGAGGACGCATTATCCGTCTGGACGAACTTGGGAAAATATTTGTTGTTCGTCTGGCTATTTGTCTCTTAGTATAAAGACGGGCACAAGACGCATTATGCGTCATGACGAATTATCTTCCGTTGTGCGCCTTGAACGACGCTCAACGGAAGATAATTCGTCCGAGACGCATAATGCGTCGTTATGCGTCTCTAGCATTAAGACGGATACAAGACGCATTATGCGTCTCGAACGACGCACAACGGAAGATAGTTCAAAGGTTAGGGTGCAGTTTGGAAAAACAACCAATTTGTCCAGTTGAAATATGCAGTTTAACTTTCTAGGGATTTTATTTATAGCTTGAATGAGTGTTAGGTTTTTCTCGGCAAAAATACACTGCGCCATTTAAATCGCGAGAGAAAATAATCACACACCTCAAAGCAATAGTCATGAACTGACTCATTTGTCGAGCGTTGCTTAAGGAAGACGGGCAGTCCTTGAGCAAATGATTCGAGATATCTGCACCTTGTGAAAACACTGCCGCTGTTTCGTTTGAATTGAAGGCTTTCGTGTACCAAACAAGACAAAGACAGTTACAGAGATGTAAAAATTTCCGTGGTTTCTTCGAAATCTGACGTTCGTATAAATGCGAATTTGCTGAGAGGCACCCTGGAAGTTTGACAGTAGACTTAAAAGGCCCGCAACAGTCTTTCTGACATTTGAGTGGATATTTTCAAATTAAAATTTCGCATAAAAGGCCAGCTTCAATTTTCGTTACACTAAACCAGCTTTTCAGGCAATAATCAAATTTTCTTTTTGTTTTCTTTCCAAGCAACAGCTGTTACCATAGCAACGGTAACGCAAAACCCTTCGTTTTAAATAACGTCAATTATCTCGAAATCTAGTCAGACACTTACTAAACTTTTAGGATTTGAAGTTCTCAATTTAGACAACTTGTGGACGAAATTAGAAAAAAAAAATCTTTCGTTGCGTTTTAAGTAAATAAAATATTTTTTGTTTAAATGTTTAGTGAAGAACAAAATCTGATCGCTTAAGTTTTGACTGATATTGGAATTTTTTTCCCATTCTTAGTTCTTAGCTTGTACAGTTGTTATACCATGAGATACCATGAATTGTTGTTCATTTTTAGTTTCTAATTTTTAGTATATAGTTGGCCGTGGATTACCTGTAAACTAGTTGATTAAGCTAAGCGTAAATCCCACGTTAAATAAAGTATCATATAGTATCGTATTGTATCGCTAAATATTAAAATTAAATACACGTATGAGCAAGGGTCCCGAGCGACCTAAAGTTATTTGTCCCCCTGGTGACATAAAATGATGTACTTATGTAACTTTTTGTTTACTATTTGTAGGAGGTTCTTTCCAGTTTGGACGTAAATCTTTTGCCGTCGATGACAAGGTATTAAAGTGCAAAAATTTTACCTTCCCTACGCCGTTCAACAATCTTTTCTCCAACGATGACGATGATGTTCACGTTCATATAACGATTCACAACGAGTCTCCTCAAAACAATGTTTACGAGGCCGCGGTGGGTTGGGTCGAGGATGTACGTACAACCGGTTTTACCGGTTGTGTTGTTGCATCAGGAGCGGGAGTCAGTTCGCGGAAGCTAAGCGCTGATTGGATGGCATTTCAAGGGACGCCTTCAGGCTCACAGACTGGGAGACTGCAAGTTCCTTTGTTTACCACAGGAAGCCAATGTGTGGACACCTCCTTTGGGACGGTAATAAGTTATACCTTTTATTTGTAGGGGAATCTCAGTGCTTAGGTTACCTCAGCCCTAGTACTCGCATGTTCCTTCTTATTTTCGTTGTTGTAAGGGAGTTGTTGTGTTTATAAGGTAGCGAGGCCAGGGTTACCCTGCATGCAAGAGTTGCAATGGGCCAATTTGTACCTCAGACGAATTTTCGTCTGGATGAAAATTCGGTGTTAAGACGAATTATTGGGAAAAATTCGTCTATGGCTGATTCATTTGTTAGCAATTCTTGGAGACGTGCTGGCAGACGAATGAATGGAAGACGAATTTTGCACTATAAATAAATCGTCTAAATACCGTATTTATGGCAAATTATCCGTCTCAATTGAATAAATCGCCTCAGACGGATAACTCGTCTCTGCTATAAATCTAGAGACGGATTATCCGTCTCTTGTATGAATTGAGCCAATAGCAAGCAGGACAAGTTTTACTAGTTGTAAACACTTCAGTTCGGAATAACCCTCTAACAGAGACAAGTTCTCGCTTGCGCTGGTTTCCAAAGTCAGAATGTGAACTTCGATTCGGCAAAAATGGGTAAATCTTGACGTTCACTACAGTAAATCAAAATTAAATTCACCTCTCTCAAAAATACGACTTTCTTTGAATAACAGCGTATTTTGGCGAAATTTTGGTTTCAATGGTTGTTGCAAAAGACCATGGTAACAGATGTTTTTTCATTTGACCTTAAAAGTCGTCGAAACTTGCTTTAAATTCTGTGTACAAATGATTCTTGATTTGGTAATTGAAATGAAACGTTCTGAAGGTCAATGTATCACTGATATATAACAATAATAATAATAATAATAATAATAATAATAATAATAATCTTTATTGAGATGACTTTTTCATATAAATATGGTTTTCAAAAAGGATCTAAAAGAAATACACATTTTGCAAAGACATTAAAAATCTAAAATATGTTAAAACTATTAAAATTTACAAGATATCAACTGAAATTCATTTAAATTACAAAGTTAAAAAGATTACGTTTAAAAATATTCGGAATCATGGATCGACTGATTGCCTGGCTAAGGGAGTCAAAATCCTTGATGGTATGAAATTCATTTAAATTACAAATTTAAAAGATTACGTTTAAAAATTTTCAGATTTACGGATGGTCTGATTGCCTGGCTAAGCGAGTTAAAATCCTTGATGGCATGAAATGCAGTCCGTTGTTTGCCCCAATTCCTCTTGACACTTGGAAGTCTGAGATTCAGCTTAGTTCTGGTATTATAATCATGTTTGTTCTTGCGGTCTTATAAAGTTCATATCATGCTCAACGAGTCTATTTAAACACTTATACAGTATAACATGAACTTAAGCGATCAAATTGGTTTTTGGCTCTAAAATTACTTTCCATTTCTTGAACACTTACTGGCTTCGTGCCCCGGAGGACACTTGATGCCATTCGAAATATGGCTGCTTGGAATTCTTTCAAACTTTCACGAGTGTTTCCATTACCGCTTAACCCTTTAAGCCATAACACTGATCCGCATCAAATTTCTTCTTGTAATATTAATAAGTCTGTCAATGCTTATTAAATCCCTGAGGTCATGAGAATTATATGATCACCCAACGTGCATTTTCTTGATATTTTAATAACTTCCCCCAGAACCTTTATAAGAAATGTATGGGGACAAGAAAGGAGAATTTGTCCTTTGAAATTAGGTTGAAGGGTTAACAGGCTTAAGGGATCCCACCCAGTCAAAATTTGCCCCAGTGAGCCAGTGGGCGCGTTATAAAAGAGGGCTTTCGAGGGACGACAGGCCTTCGTTGTTGACAGGCAACAGTGAAGATGTGCCGTATATCAAAACAACGTGAATTTTTTATCTGTAGGAATTTGGTAGCAGTCCTGTTGTTCATATTACCGCTGTACACAAGACTCGACATAACAAGCATGACGCAACTAGTGTATGGGTGGAAGATATCACGACCAAAAAGTTTAAGGCATGCTTCAGGGAGATCAAGAACTTTGATGGTATCCATAGAAACATATTCGTGGTAAGGTTTAAAAAAACGTTTTAATGTGTTTAGTAAGATCTGTTGTCAAATACCACACAGCTGAATCTTTCCCAGCCAATCAACATTTCATCAACGTAATAAGTACTTTTATTATTTAAAACATTGTACTAACTGCCCAAATATGGTCATGGTTCACTGAATATCTGTCGTCCCTACACAACAGATATCCTGCAATATACGTAAATTCGTGTTTCGGGGAGACAAAGAGCAAAATTAAAGATCGTCTCCAAGTTTTCTGTTGTGCTTTTTTATCAATATTTTGAATAATAAAACAATTGTCTCGCTCAATCTTGAGGAATATTCCCTGATTTTAGCCTACGGCCTCGTCGGCTAAGTATCAAGCGATATTCCGCGCGATTTCGCAACACGCAATAACACGCACTGAGATTTGGATGAATAGATGTCTTATAACAAGTAGATAGCATTTCTACAACACTGAATTCTATTAAGGTAGTTTTTGCTGCTTTTTTGTATGCTTAGGACTGGGTTGCTATGACAACAACTCCTTCAAACTGGAAGGCACCAGTAAGCAACTCACTGACCATGCCCAACACGGGCTCACCTCCTGCCAAATTCAATTACGGCTTCTGTCAGGTTAGTAACATAGACATAATGTATTTTTTTTTCAACAAAGAAGACATTTATCACAAAGTCCAAGATGATGTTAGTGTTTTTTTTAAACGCAAAGTCGAGGGAACAAATGAATGTTGTGGCGCTAGCATTGAGGACACAAATGATGGATCCGAAAATTAACTCTGCAGTGCTAGGGTGCACCCATGAATTTCCCACTGAACGTTAGCCCAAGTAAGGAAATGGGAGATCGCACGAGGCAAAGAGAAAACAAGCCGATCAAATTCGGAGGTCTTGGTTCGATTTCCGCCGAGGTCGGAGATTTTTTCTTTGCCTCGTGCAATCTCCCATTTCCTCACTAAACCCTTACTAGGCCTAACGCTCAGTGGGTACACTGCAGAGATAATTCTGTGGTTGAAATGAAAGTCGTTGGAAGTCAGAAGGCTCATCACGGTCGCTACATATTCTGCTATTAATTTTATTTTAAATCGTGACATTGTCCTCGGCTGTATTTGAATTGACAGACTGTGAAAATCGAGTTCCTTGATTAATTCATCTTGTTCCACCTTGGAGAACAATTTATTACTGAAAGTTATGAGAGTAATAGTTGGATGCTATGTTCCCCAACACAACCCCTGTGTATCTGATATGTGGCGTTTTTCTTGTATGCTAATTTCCAACGTTCACAAAAGCAAAATTGTTATGACACACGCTTTTCCAGGAATGTTTTTAAAGCCGTTCAAAAAACTCGCAGCACGTGTTTTATCGGGCCTAAAACCCGATAAAACACTCCTGCTCGGTTTTTAAACATTACGTAAACAATCTACAAACTGACAAGTTTAGCCTGTCAGTCCAGTAACAATGGAAGGCGCCCTAGTTTATCGTCTGCGCATGCAACTCATGCTATCCTTGAATTTGTTCGTTGATCTGACTTTTCCTTTCAAGAACGTCTCATTTGCTGACCGTTTCTATGAGCCGCCATGTGTCATCACAACAGCGTCTCATCAGTATGAACCTCTGAAGCCACATTCAATTCCACCATCCGAGAATGCTATCACAGAATGGACTGAGGTAGGCATTGACTGCCTGTTTTCTAGAACCAACTCAGTATCGCGGAGAGGGGAGGGGTGGGGGAGTAGTCCTCCACATTTTGGTGGGGGTGTGCGGCCCAGTTTATTCGCTGTTTCTCCGGAGGCTTTCTCAGCAATCAGTGACATGATTTAAAAATACTATGATAATATTTTTTAGCTCCTTCTTAAAACTATGACGTGAGGGATGTTGTCACTTTTCTTGGTTAACACTCGTTTGCATATATCAAACTGACTTTGGACACCTTATGAGGTTTACACAATCTCGTATTACTTATCGTCACAGTACTGATGTACGCGGGAACAGAACCCCATTTAATAGGCAGAGAACTGAGTGAATAGAGCTCCAACTAGGCAAAGAACATCATTTGGGGGCTTAGCACCGACCTACAGTATTAGAGTTAAGCACTGATTCGAAAACAGTTAGCTTTCGTTTATTGTGATGGGTAACTCTATAAATTACATTCAAAAACTCATTAATAATTTATAAGCCCATTGATCTATCAAATGGTCAATAATACATCAGGTGCAGTGACTTTATATCGACAAACCTCCTCCGCATTAATATGTGGTGTTTTCCTCGTATGCTAACTTCCAACGTTCACAAAAGCATAATTGTTATGAACTCTATTGACACACGCTCTCTTCCAGGAATATGGTGGCCTCGTGGTTTTAAACCCGATAACAAACTCCCGCTCGTTTTTTAAATATTACATAAAAATTAAATAACTTAGCAGTTAATATATCCTCGTTGTTGTTAGTGGTTATGAATAGAAGAAATGAAGCAAGCGACTCAGGTTCGAGGCTTACACTATTTTGTTTTTTCCCTTGTTTTCCTCTTAGGTTTGAGATACGTTTCACTTCATGTAATTTAAAGTTAATGTTTAAGGTCATTTTGAGAGATAGAAACAAGAGTTAATCCGTTTGTTTTAGGCCATTGTCTAAATTTTTTCCATACCCGTTGCAAACCCGTTGATACCATATCGATACAAGTGATTTTCCCTACCTATGGCAATTTTTATGGACCACATTTTTTCCCGTTATTTGGACAGGGTTTGTAATTGTTTATGTTTTTGTTGTTTTCCAGGCGGTAAGCGTAACCGGATTTTCTGTATGTGTAAAAGACATCCAAGCCTTGGAGGCTATACACCCGCCTGTCACCATCCAGTTCATCGCTTTAGGACGTGAGTAAAATTAATTTATCAATGTAAAGGACAAGCGGTCGGGAGGCTGGGAACCATGGGGCTAGGGGACCAGGGGGTAGAGGATACGGGGGCAGGGGTAGAGGTTAGGGGCCAGAGGGTAGGGGGCAGGGGTAGGGATCCAGGGGGCAAGGGGGTGCGCGCTTCCTTCCCTTTGTTCATCAACGCTGCTCCGGCTTGGACAAAGCTACTTAGCATTTTTTTTTCAAGTTTTGGGATTGAACTGACGCAAACACTCAATCTCTATGAATTTTGAACTGAAGCAGACACTTTATCCCATTGCATGTTAGCCTGTTTGAAGAAGCTCGCTCACCTAAAGGAAATTTCTAAGGTTCCTGAATTTTTTAAATATTTGATATCCCGTAATTCGCCACAACTTACCACAGAACAAAATTATGAGTTGGGACTGGGTGAGGCCCTGTAATTTTAATTTTTTGCTTTCTTTTCCGTTCTTTTCTCTGCCAGTTTCCTTCGTGTTTTTCCTTTCAGTCGCCTTTGCTCACAATGTAAACGTTTACACATAAACTCGGCGACTGTGAATCAACAACAAACTTAACCCACATATGATGCCGAGTCCAGGAATCAAACCCGGCTACATTTGTGGGAGGCGAGTGCTGTCACCACTGCACCACCCCTGTTGCTATGATCACATTTTGAGAGACACTCAAAAATAAGAATAAGGCATGTCTACCCAAATTTTCAGTTTTGTTTATAGTTCTCCGTATAAGCGCCCCCCACCTACTTCTAGAAGACTTAGGCCCCGTTTATATGGAGAAAAGTTGTTCCGGGAAAGAGGGTCACCCTCGTAGCCGAGTCACCTTCAGCGAGCATTTATATGAGAAAAAAGTTGACCCCTTTGCCCGAGCCAACAGCGCTGGCGCATGTTCTGATTGTCTCGCCTTGACGAAGTTGACCCGGTTGAGCGAGCCAAAGTGTTTATATGGAGAAAAGTTGGCCCGGCTAGGAGGGTGACCCTACCATCGAAAAAGGGTGACCCGGCTAGGCGGGTCAACCTTCTAACCGAGCCAACTTTTTGTTTCTCACGTAAACGGTTCGCCAAGTTTTGTAAGGAAATGTAGGAAAAGTTCGCTCACCCAGGGTAGCTCGGGTGGGCGAGTGACCGTTCTACCCGGGACAACTTTTCTCCATATAAACGGGGCCTTAGAAAAGCTCAATCTTTAAGTTACTTCCCAACACGTTCGCGCACCAACTCGATTTTTTTAATTGTTTGCGTTACAGAGCTTCATCCTTGTGCCAGTATCAATTGTCCGCACTATGCTACTTGCAAAGCGAAGAGTGCTTCTGAACATGAGTGCGTTTGTGCCTTCAGTTGTCCGACGTTTGAAGATAACCTGTGTTCTGCTCAAGGTGTCACCTATTCGAACGAGTGCGAGTACAAAAAGGCCATCTGTCTGAGTAAAAAGCACGTTGGAATTTCTCACCCAGGAAGCTGTAAACGTAAGTAAGACCTGTGGGTGATTTGTATCGCCGCCATGTTGGTGGACAAAACACTGAACAGAAAATTTGTTCACATAGTTTGCATAAGATTAGCAGTTAACTCCTTGAGGAGAAATATCTTTTTCTGTCCACCAACAAGGCCGCCATGACGTCACATGCAAACCATCAATACCTTTAGTACAAGTAAAACGCTAGTGAATTGCAAATAAGACGCAAGTAAAACGAAAGAATAAGCGAAATGAATCGCAGGTAAGAAGCAATCAAACGGCAATAGGCCTTATCACGGTTTTCGACGCCATTTTGACGAGTAGGCAAACAGGCTTGAAATAACAGTGTTTGTATGGAAATCCGATGTTAAATAATTTTCATAAAACATCGCTTCTGAAAAATTCATGAATTGGAAACTTTTGGTTCTAGGAAAGGGACTTTAAGAAAACAAATTGGAGGGATGTAGCTGCGCCAGGAAGTGTCCAGTCGTGTTTTGAACTTTCCATACATTTGTCTGTAAAGCGAACCAGCCGTGAACTGCTACTAAAAGTAGTTCGCGGGAAAAAAATGCAGGGAAATGTATGGAAAGTTCAAAACACGACTGGACGCTTTCAGGCACTGCTACATCCCTCCAATTTTTTTCTTAAAATCCTTTTCCTAATGCCAAAAGTTTCCAATTTATGAATTTTTCAGAAGCGATGTTTTATGAAAGTTATTTGACATCGGATTTTCATACAAACACTGTTATTTCAAGCCTGTGTGCATACTCGTCAAAATGGCGTCGAAAACCGTGATAAGGCCTGTTGCCGTTTGATTGCTTCTTACCTGCGATTCACACCGAGCTTAGCTGTTGTGTGCCACATTTCTTTATCGGTTTGTGCTGTACCAAGATCCCTGTAGTAGGATCAACAACACTTAATTGACTTCTAACCTGGATTGGACTTCAATCCACACCCTCCCCTCCCCTCCCCTGTCGTGAAATAGTCTTTAGCTCACCTCTTAACTCGTTGAAAAAGTTTTAACCCTTAAAGAAACTCACTAAAAATATGTCAGCCCCACAAGGAAATGTGTATAATTCCCAAGAATACCAGTAGAAATGTATGTAACCCTCAAAACTTGCATTTTTCCCCTACTCATTCCCAAATAATCCCATTAATGAATACCAAAAGAAACATGCCCAGAGTCTTACGTCTGGACTTACAATCTCATACAACTAACTACTATAAAAAAGAACTAATCACAAACTATTGACAAATGTGCAAACAAAAAGAGTGTTAGATAAAATTGAAAAGGCATCTATTCACAAAACAGCGTTTTTGACGTTCAGTCCTGACACGTGGCAGGATGTAAGGGTGTCCCCTTTTCCTAAGGCTTCTTGATCTCTTGGGTGAAAGCAGTTCATGAAGGGGATGAGTATTATTAGCAGTTATCTCATCCCATAATAGCCCATCTATGGCCGGTTAAGGGCGGAATACCCTGCCACTCGGAGAATATTCTGTGTTTTATCCCCAAAGAATGCCAATTCCTGTATTTTCGGCCCTCAAACTATATAGAAGAATTGCACTGTTACTCAACAGAACCTCAAAACTGCCCATATTTAATGCTTCCTTCAGTATAAATCAGCAGTCCAATAACTGTGTTTTAGGTGGAGATCGCAACATGGAGTTCTATAAGAAGCCATTTCCGCCTAAGAATCTCATTATGAAAGCAAGGCTAAGTGCAAAGTTTTAATTGTGAAAGTTAGTTTTCATTCATACGCAAACAAAAACTAATCTTCGTATGAAAAGCTTTGTACTTAGCCTCGCTTTCATAATGAGGTTCAAAGCAACTCGGAAATGGCCTATTAACGGAAAACTTCTTTTCACAGCTTTCACTGTGCAACGTGGATTTGCTTCACTTGACATGTCGTCAGATGAATTGAAATGCAGCGACATCGTCTACAACTCCAGTGAGTTCTATTCGCTTCAACAAATTCACGTGCTGTTGACAATCAACCATGGAGGACAAACAAATGGCTTAGTGCACGACGTAAGAATGTTTTCTTGCCTTAAATCGTTTGAAATAAGTTATTTTGTAGTAGAAGGGACGTTCTTGCTAATTTCTAGCTCCCATACAGAAAAATCTTTGCTGACATCAATGTTTACATCTTGCCTTATTAGCATATATCGATCCTAGTTCCCAATCCTTTCAGTCCAAAATCTTTCAACCCAACAAATTCTGCGCGAATGTTTTCTCCCCCGTCCCCCCATTCAAGCTCATTTCAGAGAAAATCAACACTTTCATAGCCTCAAAAAATAACTTTAGGACATACTTCGCCAATACTTCCAAGTCAGTTTTTTAAAGATTTATTTATTTTTCGTTCCATTTACGTCTAACATACCAACACTGCGGTTTGAAAACGTTTTTGCTATTTCAAGAATTTTTTCATTTTTGTTTATTTTGTTTGCCGTGGACCATAGTTCAACACTTTGGTATTGTTTTTTTTTCATAGTTCAAAAAGGTAATGGTCATGAAGCCTGACAAACTCCTTTGTTATACGTTTCCTTTAGTATTTTTGGCCTTGATCATACGTGCACAAACCACAATAGATTTTGAAATGTGTTGGAGCAACTGACCGATAGAAATGTTCCTGTTAAGATATTCAACTGTAGTGTGAATGTTAAAACAAGGATTGTGCACGGCCGCGACCCTTCCAGCATAGATTGAAGCACCATTATTTTCACGGCAAGGTTTCATAACTAGTCCCTCAATTAACTATGGTATTCTGATTCAATTCTGGAAAGTGCAAAATTCACTATTTACTGATTTGCAAGATTTTTGTTTATCGTCGTAATGGTAATATCGATTTTACCAAGATATCAATCCTGAAAAACTTTAATCTAAAACCAATAACTGGTGCATGTCTTACGATTTCATTTTGATAGATACCTGTCGCCTGGTAGCTTCTAAAGGTCCGTTTAAACGGTTTCAACATTTGCCCAACATTCGTTCAACAAAAGTTGAACGGATGTTGGGCAAATGTTGGATGAACGGAGTTTTCAAACGGCTTTATACCATTCAACATTTTCAAGAACAAAGAAAATGTTGAATTGATGTTAAATGAAATTTTAAACCAATTTAAATTTGATTCAACACACTTTCAACAAGCCTTCAACATTTTTTTTACGCGTTCAACAATGTTCAACGACCTGTTCAAACGCCCCCGACAACACTCGGTCTTAAACGCATGTTGAAGCAAATGTTAACACCGTTTCTTGGTATTAAACGGGCCTTAAGACTGTTGCTGTAGTTTAGTCAATGCCAGTGAATGATCTTCATCAACCTCGACAATCGGAGGGAGATAAAATCTCTGGAAGTTCAGTCTGGTTATTTCCGTGCTCCTACCCAATCGCTCATCCTGGTATTGAGTGGAAAGTGCTTCTGTTGGCAAGGAAGTGGAGGCCCGCATACTGTCAATAGTTACGAATCTTAAATCACTTCTAACATTCTCGTTGTTATAGGCGTCAACGCTATTTCCACGAAGTCCAATTCGCCTGAGCAGAGTCTTAATCCTAGCTCGAAAGTCTCTTTTACGGATGGAATAGATGATCGGGTTGCACAAACAATTCGCCATGAAGATAGCAGACGCGACCGGTACTGCCTCGGATGGAACTTTGATGCTTTCGAGGAGCTGGCGAGCAAAACGCACGATCCACATCGGAAGATTGCACAATAAAAAAGCGGCGATGATGATAATGACATCGATAGCTATCTTCCGTTCTCTCTTCCTTCTTGATAACTCTCGCTGTCGGCTTTCCGAACCAGTGAAGCTTCCCACTGGCATCTCCAAGGCGTTTATCTGACTTTTTGCCGTCTTGTACACTGACCAGTTTAAGAATGAGATTACCAGAAATGGAGCTATGAATGTTAGGTTGCCAATCAAAATCGACTTCCATTTGGTCGAGCCCTCCTGCGCCGACCATTCTTGTTCGCAGAAGAAAATCTCTGGGTTGTACACGAGCCTTTCCTCAAAACCAAGGAAAGAGCCAATGGTAACTGCAATTGGAATGAGCCAGATGAGAACTATGAGCGCCACTTTGCCTTTGGTCATCCGGCCATTGTATGTGAAAGGCGACTTGACGATGGCTCTGTATCGCTCATAGGACACAGCTAACAGATGAAGAACCGTATTAAAGTAGAAGTATCTTGCAAAGATTAGATTTAAAAAGCACATCCTTTTGCCGTACAGCCATTTTTGGTGGGCCATGCTTGCGATTCGGAATGAGTTGACGAGAATCAAGCACAGGACGTCCGACATTGCGAGACTGGCGAGGAGAATATTGCGCATCACGTGAAATCGTTTCTCCAAGACGATCACCACTATTACCAGCAAATTACCAGGAATACCGATTGCGTCGAAAAGCGCGTGGAACGTCGCAAGAACTTGATTGAAAACCATGTTGGAATTGAAACTACTTCGTTAAAATTTAGTAATGTGATTCAGATGATCCTTTTTTTCCCGTTATATATTTGCATTTAACTCAAAGAGCACTATTTTCGTGTTTCCTAATGGAAGACGAAATCCATATCTCTTTGTATTGAAACACGTAATGGGCGGAAACACAGTTTTAAATTACTAACACCATTTCTCTTTGTTAGAAATAAAACTTGTAAATAAATTTGTGTGGAATGAAGCTTTATATGTTTTAGTTTCAATGAAAACTTCTCGAGTTGGCTGTCAGCAATCGTATATTAAATATCCGGCAGTTTAGCAACATTTCTGGAAAAGGAATTGGTGGTATTGACTCACTTAACTTTATCGTAGAACTTGCCATCACCTGCTAAAAACATACGTTATCAAGCTATTCTTTAATCGCCGGCAATCTTTTGAAGTTCCGGAGAAAATTGCATCCGATGAATTTTCATCGCCCACTTTAAATTAACTGTAAAGCGGTTCAACGGCGTGTGAAGAAAATTAATGAACAATTCAAAATTTCCATCGGGGTGGTAATTTTTTCGGCGTTAGTGTCCATGACATTGATCTTGATGTGAAAGAAGAGTCGGGAGGCAAGAGTTTGTTGTGGTTACACGGAGATTAACACTATCAACACGATACTTCGAAGACATTTAAAAATGGTTTACGTATTGTGGCCAATATTAAACTGTGAAAAATGACTCATTTAAATTATGGAAATGAAAGAACTGGGGAAAGGCTTCAATGAAGGACCTCGTTTGACCCAGATTTTGGATAACTATATAAATACTTCCTACCCGTTTTTCAACTCCGCCTGAAGATAAAATGAATGCAAATGCGACACCTGGTTGGCAGGATAATAGAACCTTAATCAGAAGATCTTATTTGAATCAGCCTAATGAGTCAGTTTTATAGCTTATCAATGTGAATTTTTATACAATTTTTTGTTCTCACTTCAGTGACGTTGGGAGGGAAAGTTTGTATGCGTGAGAAAGGATAACTAATACTTCGCCGTTTTGAACCAAAATTGAATTTCAATAACGCCAAATATCAATTTATTTCAATTAAAAAACTAGTACATCCTACTAACCTTCACCAACACACTTCACACTTCACAGTTTACACTTTATACTTCACACTTCACACTTCACACTTCACACTTCCTAACACCTTCACACCCACTCCCTAACAAACCCAACCTCCACACTCCCTCTAAAGGGTATGTCATGTTACAATCCACAATTTGCAACTTTTATCTCTTTTTGTTTAGCCTGTGAATACATGGGTAGAAGACGTAGGACAAGGAAAATTTACAGCCTGTGCTATGAAATCTGGAAGACTTGAATACGATAAACCCCCTCCCCCTGATTATGGTTTGGCCAGTGTGGACTGGGTAGCATTCCAGGGCTCACCGCGCGGGGGTCTGGTAGGCATAGAGAAGATGAAGGACTGGTGGGAAGGAACTTCATGTAACCTTGTAACGCTACCTCCGGTAAGACATTTCATGCTGTTTACATAAGGTAGCCGCATTATGAGGGATAAAACTGGCCAACATTCGCGAATTTTTTTCACTTTGATAACAGCCCCACTATGAAAGGAGAGTGCTTCCCTTCATTATTGACCTGATAGTTAACAATTATCCTGCGAAATCACCGCCGGAATATCGCATGATAATTTGCCGACGAGGCCGTTGATAGGGGTTGGCTAAAATCTAGAGATTTTCGGCAAGATTGAGCAGGATAATTGTTTTATTATTCAATACTTTGATAACAAGGTAAAGTTTTATTTCAGAAAAGCTAGAGACGATCTATATTTTGCTATTTCCCCCCCTGGCACACGGAACTAACGTGTTGTGTACGAGCAACGAATATCGAGTGCACCTTGATCATATTTGGGTAGTGTTAATATACAATGTGTTGTATAATAATAGCGAGCTTTAGCAACGACGACGGCGACGACAACGAGAACGCCACAAAACAATAAGTTAAATTAGCAAAAACAATCGCACGTGCGTTATATGATTTGGTACATTTCTTTGACGTCATCAGCGAAACAACAACGTAAAATGACTAAATTCCAAGGTTTTGTGGAGAACGTGAGCACACGACGGTGAATTTTTCATTCTCTCTTCCTTACTTGAACGCCGTTCCTATCAATTTACTTCCCGCATATTTCGGCCGCATTGTACAAGTTGAACGAATTGGAATAATCGCGAGGTAGTACAAGTAACGCGAACTTATATTTTCAAGTGACGTCTTCGTTGTCGTTGCCGTCGTCGTTGCTAAAGCTCGCTAATTATTGATGTTTGTTACTTCAGGGCCGTTTTGCCGAGGTACCATCGGTGCTTCTCACGGCTAAACACGCTGCTTTGAAGAGAAAACGCGACTCTGCGACTCTCTGGACAGAGGACATTACAAAAACATCCTTCAAGATATGCATCCGGGAACTTCAGAATTTCGACGGGAAACATAAAGATATCAGTGTAGTAAGTAGGAGTTTCCTCAACCTAGCATTGAGCCTTGGAGTGTTTAAAGTTACGATGCGTTAATGTAGTGATCAGCCAACGCTGATTGCACGTTGAAGCAGTAATTGCCTGTCAGAGGTGGGGGGAACCTTTCCTTTTATAATACTTATGCCAAAATGGCTTCCATTTTAAAATTCGTTTTGTTTGCATTCAAATTACCCTACTTGCCTCGTTCAAGCTAAAATATGCATTTGGTTTTTTGAGCTTTAAGGGGAAGTATCACGGGCATTTTGACCTTTTATCGTGAAAATGGTGTGACAACACCTTCAAACTGTTACAAAATAATTCTAGAACATCAAGAAAAAGAAATCAACTGAATTCTTGAATGGAACAACTCATGACCTGCTCTAGTGTATTTTGGGAACGAAAACGGGAGAACTTGAAAACAGTTAGCCTAACTTTTTTCAAGTTGCAGTCCATTCTAACCAAGTCCATCTGTGGCCAGAGACACTTGTCGATAGTCTTAGTACACTGGAGTGTTAATTTACAGCAAATAAGCAACACCTTTAGGTTCCTGTTGACAAAAAAAAAACACTTTGGAGTTTTTGACATAACACCAAATTCCCGTGATACTTCCCCTTTAATAACGAGAAGAATATTAAAATGTTAACCACTTTGAAAGAAGCTCTTTTTCGTGGGGCCTTGTTTAAGGACAGTCTCTTGGGCCAAGTCAATACTGTTGGGTAACTACGATATAAGTATGTTTTAGTCCCCCAAATGAAGCTGTTTCTATGAGTAAGACAGTTCACTTTTACCCTTTAGTTGGAGCTCCCGGAGACAAAACTAAGGTCGTTTCGATTTTACATTTCCCGGGCGCCGCCATTTTGGATTTCATGACGCCATACGGCTGCTGCTATTGCCCGCAAGTAGAAGTTTTTTTGGTGTGAAAAAATTGAGCAACCGTATTACATCATGAAATCCGAGATGGCGGTGCCCGGGAAATTTAAAATGAGATATAGGCGATAATCAAATTCTGTTTTGTCCGACACATAAATATTATTTCCATGTTTTCCAACGAAATTTGAAATTAGATTGTATCTGCAACAATTTGACGTTAATTTAGGTCAAGAGTGGAGGTTTCCTTTAATTAGGGACTTCCTAAAACTGAAAGAGTCCGAGCTTTGTTCTTTATCGTATTTATACACTGTAGGTTGCTCTTTAATCCTGCTTGTTTGCGTGTACGGACGGCGACGGATTGTTTGTTTGTTTGTTTTCAAATTTTAGAGTTGGATGGCTTACGAATATCTTCCAAGAACCGTCTTTGCTGAATTCGAAAGTGTTTACTTTTCAAATGGAGAAGCACCAAAAGACTCCAACAACCACGCCTTTTGCCAGGTAAATCAATCTTCAAAACTCATTAATAATTCATAAGCCCATTGACCTATCAAATGGTCGATAATGCATCACGTGCAGTGACTTTATATCTATAAACCTCCCCCTTATTAGTATGCGGTGTTTTATCAGTTGATAAAACACTCCTCATTAGTATGCGGTATTTTTCTCGTAAGTTATTTTTAACGTTCACAAAAGCGTAATTGTTATGAACTCCATTGACACACAATTTTCCAGGAATGTTTTTGAAGCCGTTCAAAACTCGCAGCACGTGTTTTATCGGGTCTATCGGGTCTGGATTTCAAGTCCGGTATCGTACACCCTAAAAACTTGGTTACATTCCTACTTATCAGGTCATCTCAGTGTTTCCATACTCTTGTTTTGTACCCTTCAAGTCCTCTCTTTTCCATTCATCCATTGTTGCATTACTGAATCATGTCTTCTGTTGCTTCGTTTCAGAATGTTACATTTAAGGTGAATTACATGAAGAAACCGGCTGTTATGATCAGTGCTACCCATAATTCCTCCAGTGGTTTGCTTCCCGATTTTAACAGTATTACGTCATGGATAGAGGTATGAAAATCATACAGCCCCATTAAATTTTGTATATAGCGGAGAAAACGGCCCAACGTCTTCTTTCCTTTCTTCCTTCCTTTCAAAAGAAATAAGTTCCTAATCTGTTCCGTTCTTTATTCAAGCTCTCTTGTTCCTTTAGTGCTCTGCTAAATCTCGTAACTCCATTTGGTTTAATTTTTCATTTTCTACTTTTAGCTTACTGCGCTTTTCAATAACATGCGGGCTCTGATTAAGTTAAATTCAACCAACCATTACGCTTTTCACTGTCGGCGTCAAGCACTGCACCGGACCTCTTAGCAAACAAAAGCGTTTGGCTCAACGGGGTCAAAAGGTCATGTTCGTGCGCTGTGATTGGGGGATTTTGATCCATTTTGCATGTGGTCAGCCGGTTGTCGCCGTAATTACGATTGATGGCATTAAAACACGCAAAAATCGTCAGTTGAGGTTGAAGTTCAGAGTCCGTATATGGTATTGAAAGATTCAAGAAGGGCGATGCTTCTTAATACAAAGGTATTTTTACGACGCTTTTGACTCTGCGGGGAAAGCAGATTTTAGCAACCCTGTTGAAATCCATACGGAAAATTGGGGGTAACTGGCACGCATTTTTTTTACATATAATCAAGCAAACAATAATTCTAAAAAGCTTTAAAATACAGAACAATGTACGGAATTTTCTGTCCAAATTGAATTAAGCTCAATTATCTCTGAAAAATGCATGGATGTTCCCAATTCTCTTGCTGGATTCCAATAGCCCTCGCTAAGATCTCCTTTTCCCGCGTAGTCTTAAAGCGCGAAAAATAGAAATGTCAATGCCAGAAATTGCAAAATTTTCCTCCAAAATGACTTTTTTTGCCCATATATTTTTCTGCAATCTGAATGGCTAGTGCAGGTAAGCCATCAAAATTGATTGGTTATTATTATTTCATTTTCATTTTGATGGGTTAAAAAAAGGATGCGATTTAGAGCTAACAAATGGTGCGATTCGTGAATAAATCGCACTGTAGAGAGCCAATCAGATTGCAAGGATCATCAGTGTTTTCCAAATGGGTGTAATAAATGTAATAGTAAGCTTCTCACGTGGATTTTTTGAAATATCTTTACAGAACATTGACAACAAAGGCTTCACTGTTTGCATGAAAGAACTGCATTTTAAGTCGGTTTATGATCCTGTATCGATCACGTGGGTCACAATGCCAGGTAACCTTCCCTCCTCAAGCCAGGTTTACCTTACTTGCTTATTCATGATTCATGATTATTCTCTCTCTATCGCGAAAAAAAAAACCACTGGCACCCAGGTTAGGCGTGACCGGGCTGTTAACAGGGGAAACAATTCTCAGTGGCTTTACACAATAGCAATACGTTACATTTCTGCACACACTCAAACTTTAGTTATTTCCGTCGAAAAATAACCTGTAATGAAATGTTTTGAAACTTTGGGCAGTTGCTCATTACATCCTCTGAACTCATGAAAAACAATACAAAGAGGGGATCACCATGCTTGCTTTTACGCTATACAACTCTACTATATAACCATTTTTTTAGCGTGTGAAAAAAAAATATATATATCAAAACACCCAGACTTAGAAAAGAGGCACACATTTCTTTCAGAAAGTTACTCCTGGCAATGAAATATCAGTGTTGTTCTTGAAATAGCCCAAAAATGTTACAGTAAAATGCTTTAAAGTTGTCTAAGAAATTGATGTAATAGACCTATATGGCAATTTGAGAATGGTTTACACGAAGATCCTGAAAACAAATTGTAATAGTGATTCCATGAGAATGACTCAACTGAATTTTCTTCAAACTTTGATATATCATTGGGAGTATTATTTTTAAAATATAAGCCATAAGAATAGAGTGTTTTCACATGACGTCACAACGGCCATGTTGGTGTCCCAAAACAAAGAAACGTCGGCCATGTTGGTATCCCAAACTAAACCTATGGGAATTGAACTCTATTTTTATGCAAATACTTTCTTTTGTTTCAGTAAACCAATATGGCCAGTAGTCACGTGAATGAAAACACTCTATAGGGTGTCACCATGCTCATTTAGAAAAAGATGAGAAAACAACAGATCATTTCCCTGCCCAACTCAGTCTCAAAGGAAAACTGCAATGTCCTTTATGTACGGGCGCTCGTACGCGCGCGTGAATGACGCAAAAAATTATACACAGTTAGTTTGCAAAAACAACCGTACGGAAAAAAGATAGCGGCTGTACATTTTCCCACAATACCTTACGAACCTAACACAGCCAATAGGCACAGGGGAAGGCATATTTTTGGGGAAATTCGTTCTTGTACAAACAACATTGTGTATGCTAGGTTTGAGGTTTTCAGAACTTTTCTGTACGTTTTTATGAGCGTTTTAAAGTTTTTCGAATGCTGAGAATTATGGGTAAAATATTCCAGTTGCCATATTTTCGGTACGGTGAATTCCAATTCAAGGAATCACATTTATCGCATATTATCACTATTTTCATGGAAGTGAATGATGAACAGATTTTTTGCTCTCTTTACAGAATGCAATTCGCCCTTAGGAATTGGAATGTATAAACGCAGAGTCTCAGCTGGAAAGATGAGCGCCTCTTCTCAGATAAGCGATATGTACAAGGCCAGTTTGGGCCGCCTAAACAACAGAGCGTGGCTCGGGGTACACGCGGGGGCCTGGTGCGCAATGAACAACACGGGTCAGTGGCTGCAGATCGACCTAGGCTACCTCCATGTGGTAACAGGCGTGGCTACTCAGGGCCGTAATAGCACTTTGGAGCATATGTGGGTGAAGACCTATGAACTGTCTTTCAGCAAAGATGGAAAAACCTGGGAGGTCTACAAAGAAAATAATATAACTCAGGTGAGAAATACTTCAATCTGAGGGAAGGTTTATTGGTTTCATGAAATTATATTTTCACGGGATGCAGCCCCTTTAGTGGGCAAGTAATTCATGGTAAGGTACCATATAGTCACCCATATAACCTAACGGTTACCCTTACTCTGACCCTAACCATCCATATAGTCACCATGATCTGGAACTAAGTCTTAGTCTCTAGAGACTATGATGCTGAGTCGGTTGGGCATGGAAACGAATGTTTTGTTTTTATCAACAACCAAACATTCAAAAGGAAAAAGAGGCAATAGATAAAAAAAATATTAAAGCAGCCATGTACTTGTGAAGGAAAGTTTTGCTTTTCTCATTTAACTTATTGCGACATCGACATGACATCGACTCGCGTTGGTGTTCTACTTTTTGCTGTGCTGAACCGGCTGACGAGAGCCAGCCAGCTCGAAACAGCTGCCTACGGTTGCCGCATTCTGTCGATTCTCGGTTTGGTCTCTATCATGTCGCTGTTGTCTTAAGTTTTCTACGCATTCCGATCAGCCTTGCAGAAATTTGAAAAAAATATTGCCCACTACCTACTCAAAAGACCTCACAGGGTTCCAACGTATTCTAATTAACTTATTTAAAACTACTTTTTCTGTGTTTAGGTTTTTAATGGAAATACAGAAAGCAACATTATTGTTCAAAACGTCATAAAGGAGTCCTTGCAAACCAGATACGTGAGATTTTTGCCTGTCACGTGGTATGGTCACGTGTGCATGAGGGTGGAGGTGTACGGATGCGAGGCTTACACAGGTAAGATCAGACTTCAAGCAAACTAAATTGCAAGGCTGGCACTACGGCAAAGGACACTTTTAATGGCCAGTATTTCAAAAGGGATTATCCTGAAAATTTCCCGCACTAACACGGTCGCAGTAACTCGCCTCAAATAGTGGTTGCATTCTTTGGGGCTATGTCTTATAAGGAAATCACGGAATAGAGTTCTAAAGTGATGAAATTATGGGATTTTTTGAAATACTTTGAAAGAGCATGATGAAAAATACCTCCTTGATAAAACTTAGCATCTTATTGCAATTTAGGAGTCAGATATTAGTATTGTTATTGACGATAAGAGACACCTCTAGGTACAGTGCAGCAATTTAAGGATTATTGTCCCGTTTTATTTTGCAGAACCAATCCATGTGAATATGATGTCAGCAGGCTGTGACGACCCTCCCTCTGATAGATGTGGAGACTCGTCGATCACGATTGACGGTTTTGAAGTCAGTCCCAAGGTATGTCGAGTGTTTGGTTTAACCGGTTTACCAAACCTGTTTTTAGTTCAAGATTCGATCCATTTGTCTTTAATGAAAACTGGTGAGCTCTGTCAATAAAGGACTGCTCAAAATATATATATTATTACATTGTATTTTGTTACCTTCGCCATTTACAACATACTAAATCAAATTAGGCAGGGTACCCACAACAGCAAGAAGCCAATTACTGTGGGCCCAATTTAAATAAAAAAAAGTAAGACAAGCCAAGATGAATACATTATATTACATGAAATTGGCAAACGACAATCAATCAATCCATCAATCAATCGATCGATCGATCGAATGATCAATCAATCAATCAATCAATCAATCAATCAATCAATCAATCAATCAATCAATCAATCAATCAATCAATCAATCGATCAATCAATCAATCGATCAATCGATCAATCGATCAATCAATCAATCAATCAATCAATCAATCAATCAATCAATCAATCAATCGATCAATCAATGAGCCATCCTTTATTTATACACGATTGGTAATTAAAGAACAAAATTTCGCTTTAAAAGTTAAACGCCAATTCCTGCACAGTCTGTCGGTTAGCTTCTTTAAAAACTTCTTTGTAAAAATAAATTAATAAATAAATAAATTAATAATATCCAGACAAACAACCACGGAAGCAAGCAAGACGGTAAATCAGTCCATAAGTAAAACAAGAAGTAAGTAGCATTTTTGTCAAGACGTCCCCGTTCATAAGTGGTGTTTTCACATTTCCTTTTGCAAAGCAACGTGGACACAACGTAGTAGCAATCGACCAAGAAGGAAGTGTTATCGAAGCCAAAGCGTTTGACACCTGGAGCGACAGCTCATCTGGAATAAACATGGCGAATTTCATTACCTCGCTCCCAGATCATACCGTGGTGCTAATCTCAGTAATGGGCACCGGCGATAGATTCGTTGACGATGCGGTTGATGCTCTGAAGAGCCTGGGCGCCACAGAACCGTTGAATCCAGGCTACCGTGCGTCGTGGATCCTACTGGGGTTCAAGGGAACTGGGGAGAGGCCTTCCTGGATTAAGCAGGCTTGGAATCAGCGATATTTTGGGCCAACCTATTTGTCGGCAAAGGTGTTCGAGTAATCAGTAGCAACACCAGGCCAGATCCAGTCGGAAATAGTAAATGAATTATATAACTGTACACATGCAAGGTGTGACGGACATTTGATTTTGAAGTGTGCAAATCCTGCATAAATGATGAAAAGCAATGTATGAATGTCCATTGCGTTTTCAAATAACTCAGTAAATTAATACCTGTAATCGAAAAATAAAATCAGATGATAAAGAAGGAAAAACAGTTTTGTGTTATACTTGAGTGTGTTAAGCCGTCGATTCGGAATGGGTTCAATAATTGCCGCTTGACAGTCCTTCCTTGTCATGTTATTATGCATGTTTGTATAAGATTAATTCATGTCAAATTGTTTGTAATTGCAATTGCATCGAAACACCATTTGACCCGATATGAAAGCAGCAAAAAGCACTACATAATGTTTATCACTCTGTTTAATAATGTCGCTAACATTTATTGCTCAGAGTTTTACAGTTTAAAAATCCCTTAAAACTATTTTTTTTATTTCAACTACCGTATATGCAAATACAAGAGCCATCAAGTTTTAAAAGAGCCCTTTATGGCTCTTGGCCAATGTTATGCTTGGGTTTAATTTCCTATGCAATTTTACTTGAAAATGGCCAAGTCAAATTGTTGCTTTCTGAAGCACTTAAGGACGGTGCCTACTAATACCGAAGTATTTTTTTGCGGCTTATGACTATGCGGGAAAAACAGATCTTAGCAAGGCCTCTTGAAATCCAAAAAGAAAAGTGGGGGTAACCACCCATTTTTCAGAGATAATTAAGCAATAATATCTCTAAAAAGCGCCAAAATATAAAGCAATGTATGGGATTTGTTTCCTAAATTGAAGCTTAATTATGTCTGAAAAATGCATGGTTACTCCTAATTTTCTTTTGAGATACCAAAAGCACTTGCTAAGTTCTGCTTTCTCCCTATAGTTTTAAACCGCGCAAAAATATCCCTGTATTAGTAGGCACCACCCATAGGAAACGCGAGTATCTCGAGATGCGCAGAACGTATGCGCAGTAACAATAGTAGGCACCGTCCTTAAAACAGGTTTGCATTTATCATCACTGCGTTTGAATAAATAAATAAACAAAAAATAAATAAAAATAGATCGCGATAGAAACCTTTGGGTTTTAATAGCTTTTTAGAGACGCGATTTCCTTTCTCAAAACAACGTGATTGATATAAGCTTGACTGGATATCATATTCTTCTCTTCATCCGTTGCTTCCTCGGCATTCTTCGCTTTGGTGAGCGCGTTTCTGTCCTTCCTATTGCCCGACTGCTTGGAACAGTGAAGTTAGATATAGCTGTTTCGACAAAGGTTGTCCAAAACAAAAAGTAAAGCGTACGCGACAATGCCGAAAGGTAGTCTGTGAAATACCCCATAAATTTCAATGAAAGCCCCCGAGCAATATGTATATATTCTGAGCTTTCATTGAAATTTATCGGTTTCCCAGACTAGCTTTGGGCATTGTCGCGTACGCTTTAAGGGTTTTTTGGACAACCTTTGTCGAAACAGCTGTATAGGCAACACAACGCTGGTTTTACTTGCGTATAGGAACGAAAAAACAAACGAACAAACAAACAAACAAAAAAAACACGTGAAGACTGTTCATGTGATTTTATTTTAGTATCAGGTAAACAGATCCGAAAACTCAGAGTCACATTACAGAGCATCATAAATGGCAGTTCACAAAGTACTCTAGTCTCCTTCGCAGCCGCTCGGACCGGGGCACGCAACGCTCCCCGTCCGTCCGCGTGGGGACGGGGAGCGTTGCGTGACTCCGGCTGCGAAGGAGAATAAAAGTACTCAGGCTATTGTACATAGGTTGGTTTGATCGATCACACGCTTAGAAGTTACATGAACCGAGTTTTGACCCCGTAGCAACAAAAACCTCTGCGATCAATCGGTTGAAACCTACACCTAACTTGTTAACAAAATCGTTCGTGAACAGTTAAGAAGTACAGTTCGGAAACCAAAGGGCATTGGAAAAGTGTCCATATTGTTCAACACTCGCTTGGTTAAAGCTTAGAGGTACATGACTGAAACACATTTTCGAGTTATCTTTACCTGACTTGATAAACTGCTAGTTCAAACTGCTCTTCTGCTATTGCATCACTCAACAAACTCCAGCTATAGCAGTTAGCAACTCTACAGAAAGACTAACATTGTTGTAGATAGTAAATGGCAGAGGCTCGCATCCCTAAATCTGGGCCGACAAGTATTATACGAGTTCAGTCAAGCTATTCATCGACCTCTTGAAATGGATAAATTCGACAACTTCTCTAGAAGTTCAATTCGAATCCAACAATGTTCTCTTGACTAAATCGTTCATCCTGATAGTTTTTGCCGAAGTTGGCGTTTAGTCGTAAAATGCTTAGAGCAGTTAATTCGTTGTTGACGAGAGGGCCCATTCATTATTCCCTGGGGAACACCCGCCTTGCCAAAAGTTGGCCGGAAACTTTGGACATCAAATAACGAATACCAATTTAAAATTAGCCAAGACTCTGTATTTAAAACTGTTGAATTTTTGGCATGTCATAAATACAAATTAATAGCTAAAAACAGTATCAAGTTTAGTCGTGTCGCTTTAGTTTTATCTTGGGCTGGCGAGGGAGTGTTCTCTTCATAAGCGTTCAGTCAAGTTCTACATCAAGCTTCATCCTTGTTCGAAGTTCGGTCTAGCCGTTTCCATGCTTCCTTGAAATCTCTCATCCTGATATTTAATGCTGAAGCTGTCTCTCAATCGTAAATGGCCCGTTGTTAATGTCATTAGAGTTTCTACAAATTCCGATCCGTCTGAACATATTCTTGACTGCGGTTCGGAATTCTCTTTGGCGGATGGAATAGATTATTGGGTTGCACAGTGAGCTGACCATGAAAATACACGATATAACCTGTATGGCCTCGGACGGAACCTCAATGCTTTGAACGAAACGGCGAAAAAGATTTTCGATTAAGAATGGAAGAAAGCACAGCAAAAACGCAGTGATTATAATGATGACATCTACAGCTGCCTTCCATTCCATTCTTTGTCTTGTAGACCTTCGCTGCTGTATTTCAGGATCTTGAACGCTTCCAATTTGGATTACCGCAGCGGTTGCGTGATGTTTCGCCGTCTTGTAGACCGACCAGTTTAGGAATACAATTATCATAAATGGTATAGCAAAGAAAGCGGTGGCGATCAACCCCCTCCATCTATTTGAATTGGGTTGCGTCCATCGCTGGCAAAAGAACACCTCTGGGTTGTAAACGTATTTTCCCAAGCCAATGAACGGACCGCTTAAAATCAGAATCGGAATAACCCAGACAAGAACTATAACCATCCCGCTGGATTTGGTAACGGTGCCATCATACGTCAAGGGAAACTTCACAATCGCCTTGTATCGCTCATAAGACACCGCCAAAAGATGAAAAACGGTGTTAAGGTAAAAGTATCTGGAAAAGAATGCATTGAGATGGCACATCGTTTCGCCGTACAGCCATCTTTCTTGCGCTATGCTTGCGATGCGAAATGAGTTGACCAGGATTAAAAACAGCAAGTCTGACACTGCCAGGCTGGCCAGGAGAATATACCGCATCACATGAAATCTTGTTTGCAAGGTGATGACCACTATTACCAGCAAATTACCAGGAATACCGATTGCGTCGAAGAGCGCTAAAAACGTTGCAATCACTTGATGGAAAACCATGTTGGAATAGAAGATGCTTCCATGAGTCTGAATCTCACTGGTTTTAACAATTATATGTAAATATGGATACAGCCTTGGTGACGTATTTGCATTTAACTTAAGGAGCTTTCTGAATGGCATTAAAAAAAAAACAGTTTCCTATGTGGATACCATTGGAGAAACAAGTGATCACAAAAAAAACCCAACAAAAAATCAAAAAGAAAAAAACAACAATAACAACAACGAACAAAGCAACAATTTTAATTAGTGAGAAAAAGTTTCCCTCAATACATATGGAATTTAACTCCATAATGAAGTTTAAAAAAATAATTTTCTCGAGGTAGATGATGAACCCTCGGTACCTAGTTGGGCGGTGAACTTGAACAACAATTCGCGAGAGAAAGCCTTCCTGAATATATATGGAGTTAATGAAGTCCTAAAAGAGAATTTCTCGAGTCCTCGGTGCCTGGTTCGGAAGCTAAACAAGAATTCGTCATGATTCTTTGATGAGAAGTCTCACTGGTTTTAACAATTTGATGCAGTGATGTATTTGCATTTAACGTAAGTAGCCCTTTGAATGTCATGGAATAATCATAGTTTTCTTTGGGCTAACATGTTGGGCGGAACTAATGGTCTCAAGAAACAACAATCATAGCAATTAACGCTTTCTAATTTATGAAAAACAATTTTTCTTAATACATATGGAGTAAAATCCATAATGAAGTCTAAAACTGGGATTTCAGGAGTTATATGGTTAACAAGAATCAACAAGAAGACCGATTGCGTCGAAGAACGCTAAAAACATGTTGGAATAGAAGATGCTTTGATTGGTAATCTCACTGGTTTTAACAATAGGCCTTATCACGGTTTTCGACGCCATTTTGACGAGTAGGCAAACAGGCTTGAAATAACAGTGTTTGTATGTATGGAAATCCGATGTTAAATAATTTTCATAAAACATCGCTTCTGAAAAATTCATGAATTCAGTGGAAACTTTTGGTACTAGAAAAAGGATTTTAAGAAAAAAATTGGAGGGATGTAGCTGTGCCAGAAAGCGTCCAGTCATGTTTTGAACTTTCCATACATTTGTCTGTATAGCGAACCAGCCGTGAACTGCTACTAAAAATAGTTCGCGGGAAAAAATACAGGGAAATGTATGGAAAGTTCAAAACACGACTGGACGATTTCTGGTACAGCTACATCCCTCCAATTTTTTTTCTAAAATTCTTTTCCTAGTGCCAAAAGTTTCCAATTCATGAATTTTTCAGAAGCGATGTTTTATGAAAATTATTTGACATCAGATTTCCATACAAACACTGTTATTTCAAGCCTGTTTGCCTACTCGTCAAAATGGCGTCTAAAACCGTGATAAGGCCTATTAGATGCAGATGCAAACTTGGTGACGTATTTGCATTTAACTTAAGGAGCCCTTTGAACGTCATCATGGGAAAAAAAATTACAGTTTTCTTTGTGGCTACACGTTGGGGGAAAAACAACAACGAACAAAGCAACGCTTTTAATTTGTGAGAAAAATTTCCTTAATACATACACAGTTAAACTCTATAATGAAGTCTAAATCTGAGGAATTTTTCGAGCTATATGCATGCAATTTGTGAGAAAGAATTTATGGTTTGCCCGAAGAAAATTCCATAATGAAGTTTGAAAAAGAAATTTCTTGAGTTATATGGTAAACCCTCGATACCTGGTTCGGCAGTAAATCAACAATTCGCGAGAAAGAGTTAATGATTAACGTGAGAAAAATCGCCCTTAATACATACGGAGTTAAGAGTGAATGTCAGTGAATATCAATTAAAGAAAAAAAGAAAAATCGCGGTCACGATCGAAAAATCCATTTGGTTCATTTTTGTCTAAAGAAAGCGAAAGGCATCTTTTCGAAATATTCATTCTAACAGGAATAATTGGTTGAAAACGAACTGATCAAATATGGCTGAGCAGGAACTCGAAATTTTGCACTTTTTTTTCAGCTTGTCATGAAAACAAAAATATAACAGGCAGACTTCTATAGCCTGGGGATCGGCCATAAGGGATCGATAAGTTATCGAAATCAATGAGTTGCATGTTGGAATGCGCCCAATGCTTTCCACGACTGTGCAAGGTTTCCTGATGGGGAAGGGAAGGGGTCTAGAGATTTTAACAAAATAATTCACTCCAAAACCGCGCACCCCCACAATCTCAGAAAAGTTTTTGTATTTTAAAATATCTTTCCGTTAGTATTTATACAATTGCAATCCTCATCACCAGCTGATATTATGCCTAAGAACTCGTCGAACGTTTCAGTTCTTGTTTTTATTTTTGCCACGTCCATAAAGTGTCTCGTTTTCTATCTCCCTACTGACTCAATATTTAGGAAAATTAAACTAAAAGAAGGATAAGAACTTCCTTTCTGTTTAATCCAAGAGCATAATATCCTTACTAGTTCCGCCCAACGTGTTACCACGAAAATAACTATTGTTTTTTCCCCATGACATTCAAAGGGCTCCTTAAATTAAATGCAAATGCAACACCGAGAATAGACTTAGTTGCATCTGCATCAAATGATCAAAAATAGTGAGATTTCCCGCCTATCGAAGTATATTCTATTCCAAAATGGCTTTTTCGCAAGTCATTGCAACGTTTTTAGCGCTCTTCGACGCAATCGGTATTCCTGGTAATTTGCTGGTGATAGTGGTGATCATCTTTAAAACAAGATTTCATTTGATGCGGTACATTTTCCTTGCCAGCCTGGCAGTATCAGATTTGCTGTTTTTAATCCTGGTCAACTCATTCCGCATCGCGAGCATAGCACAAGAAAGATGGCTGTACGGTGAAACGATGTGTCATCTCAATGCATGTTTTGCCAGATACTTTTACCTTAACACCGTTCTTCATCTTTTAGCGGTGTCTTATGAGCGATACATGGCGATTGTAAAATCTCCTTTGACGTACAATGGCGACATTACCAAATCCAGAACGATGCTTATAGTTATTATTTGGGTGATTCCAATTCCAATTTCCATCGGTCCGTTCATTGGCTTGGGAAAATACGTTTACAACCCGGAGGTGTTCTTTTGCCAACAAGGATGGGTGATGGAAGGCGAGTTAAATGGATGGAATTGGCTGATCGCCCCCGCGTTCTTTGCTATACCATTTCTGATAATCCTGTTCCTAAACTGGTCGGTGTACAAGACGGCAAAAGTTCACGTAAACCGCGAAGTGATCCAAATTGGTAGGCTTTCCGGATCTGAAATGCAACAGGAAAGGACATCAAGACGAAGAATTGAAAGCAAAGCAGCCGTAGATGTCATCATTATCATCACTGCGTTTTTGCTGTGCTATCTTCCATTCTTGATCAGAGACCTTTTCCGCCGTTTTGTCCAAAGCATTGAGGTCCCAGCCGACGCTGTCCTGATTACATCGTCTTTTTTCATTTTCAGCTCAGTGTGTAACCCAATAATCTATTCTATCCGCAAAAGAGAATTCCGAACCGTGGTGAAGAATATGTTCAGACGGATTAAACTTTGTAGGTGTTCTAACGACATCAAGAACGAAGTAACTGTTATGAGCGATTTGCAGGTGAAAGCCAATCTTGGAATCAAATATCAGGGTGAGAGATTTCAAGAGAACATGGGAAGAGCTAGGCTTGACCTCTTTCAAGAAAGTAGACTTCCTCCAATTGCAGAGCTCGAGATTAGTAAAGAACTTTCAACTGAATACATTTGAAGAAAACGCTCATCAACCACGTAATCAGCGATACGATTAAAATATCACCCGGTTTGATGTATAAATTTTATTCAGATCCGAACCTATTACCGCCGAAAATCCAGAAGAATATACAAAAGAATTCAACATTTTTAGATAGCGAGTCTTAGCTTATTTTAAATTGGTATCGCTCGTAATTAAAAAACCTTGATTCGTTATTTTGTGTACAAAGATTCCGGGCAAAATGTTTCCCAGACGGGCGTTCTTCATGGAAAGTTAGATAGGTCTCGTCAACAACGAAGTCATTGCGATGAGCATTTTTAAGTGCCAACCTCGACACAAACTATCGGGATGGAAGAATTAGTCAAAGAGAGCATGGTTTGGGTTAAACTGAACTTCGAGAGAACGTGCCCTCAATATTGGTATTTAAAATCGCATCCTGACATCGATACTCCAATTGTATTCGCAAATTTATTTTCGCTCATACATCTCCATGATACCTTAGTGTTTTCAGGTAACGAATGGAAGTGGATCGCTGTGTTTGTAGAAAATTTCACTGGATTGTTTATTCAGGTATAATTCATTAGGTCGTTACAGATTGATGACAATGGTTTTTTTTTCGAGAAATAATGCTTTGTTTTAAGTTTGCGAATCAAAATTCCCGCTCATACGGTCAATTACCAAACTAAAAATTCGATTCTTTGTTTTGATACATTTAATCCCCGTTATCGATCATGATGCCAAACCAATTGATGCCTTCGATGAATCGTTACCATTTTTATGCAACTTTTGTAGCTTGTCAGATTTCAACACATGTCGCCCTCTCTCTTCCTCCCATCAAAATTATCAAAGATTTCAAGGCCCTCGTACCTTAATCCCGGTCCATGGAAAGTTTCAATCTCTCATGCCTTCAGTTTATTGGACAAAAATTCATAGATGTCGACCACTCAAAAGTATAAGCGATGTCGGTATTTAAACAGTTTAGTGGGAACTTTGGCGAATCTGGTGAGTCTTTTACACCAAGAGACGGGTTTGGGGGAAGTGACCTAGAATACAAGCCGGCTAAACCATATTCAGTTTCGCCAAATCGACGCTGGTTAATAAACCTCTTTCCCCAATATCAAGCCGCCGAAAATAATTTCTTTAATAAATGGCGGAAGTCTTATAAGTTTATGAGGCACTCCGCACTTTCATGTTGATTTGGGCGTCAGACAAAAACAAGCGGTGCATCGCTAGAGAAGCTAATTGTCCGACCTTTTTCTACTCTTTTTCACTGAAGGCCTATCCTGCTCTTACTGCAAGATTGCGCAAATATAATCCTTAAAATTGGGCCAACATTTCAGCGTTTTTCTACCAGATGAAATAACGAGTAAAAGAAAGGGAGGAAAAGGAAGAGGGGTGGAGATTCTCTAGCAAGCGAAATTCGGGGAAAACTCAAATTTCGCGCACTACTGTATGGGTTATGCATTTTGACGAAATAAAATTTAATTTCCCTCTAATAAAAGCCAAATAAGACTCATATTGAACACGTCTTGTGTCTTTTCTCGTCGTTTCTACCTGTAAATGTTTTTAAAAAATCTCTAAAGCCCAAGCACGCGAGCATTTCTTATGCCTTAGTAGCCAATTGTTTTCTTCGAATCTGTGGCTTGGTCGCTAAACATTTGGCGTTATCCATAACAGCAGTACATTTTCTCCATGCATGGCACATCATCCAAAACACGCAACAAAATATTGCGGCAGGAAAACGGCTTCAACCATGCACGTTTTCAAATTCGTAGAACTATAGCTCGACCATCTCGTTTTCAGTTTTCTCGCTTCTTTATTTCGCTCCCGAAACTTTTTTATAGATGATGTTTTTGGTAGTAGCTTTTATTTGGCTAATACCGATTGAAATTTCCACCGGTTTGTTTGCTAGCTAGAAAAAAAAGATTTACAAGCAAGATGTGTTACATTGTCCAAAGTGTTGATATTACATTGAATAAAATCTTATAAAAAAAATGCAAATATCCGGACTCTACTCGCTCTGGTTACTGAAAATGCAGGTGTACTTTGTGGTACGATGACCATAGATCCTTGTACAGAAAGTTGAGCTGTACTTCCACCGTAAAGGTATTATCCAGCATTTGCTAGCACGCGACTCATAATAAAGAGAGATACGATTTTTTCTATGTAAATCTTGCTTTGTCAAATCAAGGGTGATTGGGAAATCTCCTTTGGTGTATAATAGCACACCTTCCAAATCAAGAGTGGTAGTTCTTATCAGGATAATTTCGACTCCAATCTCACCTGTCGTTTCATTTCCTGGGAAAATGATAAGTTCACAGCCAAGATGTGTTCCATTGTAGAAAGTGTTGGTATTACGTTCAATACATCTTATAAAAAAATGCAAATAACCGGTCTCTATTCGCTTAGGTTAGTGAAAAAGGCAGGTGCACTTTGTGGTACGACCACCACAGCGATACAGAACATACTAAAGAGGGAATCAGTTTTCTTTTTAAATCTTTCTTCGACGAGCTAGGCTAAGCAAAACCGTCGCCTAAATAGTTCTCCTCTTCCAAGAACAAAGTCATTAGAGCATATATATAAATTCAAGTGTACCAAAAGCTATTAACTATTAAAGGCCCATTTAACATGTGCCGAATTTATTATCTATTTAGATTCAAAATTATTAAATTTGACAGTTGATTTAAACGTCAAATTTATAGAGTAGCATTTAATTCATCAAGGAGATTTTACAAAGTTTCGTTCCCAAGCCCCGTTTTCCCTTCGAGTCTATTTCCGCCTCATTTCAAACTTGGTGGATGATGGAAGCTTTTCACCTTTTCTTCTTTTATACATTTCTCAGCTCATTCGTGTCAACAGAAGGAGAAGACCCGCTCGTTATGCAATGTATCTTAAAATCTCGTAATCGTTTTCCAAAACCGAGCACTTCATTGTGTATTTGGTGGGAAAAAGACAACAGAAGACAAGAGCTTCACATCGCATCCGATTCCGCCATTTTGTTTCTTCCGATCCGCGCATGACATTTAGGAAAAAATGTAGAATTGTGGGTAACACACTAAAATAATTTCAAATAATTTATGCATTCGACTCGATCGGCAGATGTGAAGTTCGGCGTATAAAGCAACAGTCAAGCACCTGTCGAATATTCGACTGGCCCAGTCGAAGATGCGGCAGCAGTCGTATTTAATTTAAATCTGTCGATTTAAACGCCGATGCATTTTTAAATTCCAGAATTACATTCGGCACATGTGAAATGTGACGTTTTAACCTTGATGTGGCATTACTGACGCGATTCAATACTGTTCGGATTAAAAAAAAATCCGTATCTACGTTTTGGGGACAGTGTTGAAAGGATGCCAGCTACTAAACAAGTTATTGATCGTTGCTCAAAATTTCATTCAAATTGATTCTAAAAACACCAAAAAAAATAAAAATAAAAATAATAATAATAATAATAATAATAACAATAATAATAATAATAATAATAATAATAATAATAATAATAATAATAATAATAATAATAACAATAATAATAATAATAATAATAATAATATTAATTATAATAATAAAATAATGATAATATAATGACAACGCTAAATTATCGAGCCAGGTATAAGAATATCAAACCCTGACAACGATATTCAAATTGTATACGCAAGTTCCATTTATATTTTCCCTGCCATAATTATATTATTATTTCTATTATCAGGCTGTATTTCCTGGGCTTCTTTACTGGGCAATTATAAACGCACACAGAATGATTTGGAGTAAATTTGGCCTAAGCAATGACACAAAGGCGTTTTAATGAATAATAAAAGATCCGTTGAATCCATTTAATACATATTTAAATATGAGACATACTAAGCCCAGCAAAGTGGAGGGCAGAATTAATTACTAAACACCGACCAAAACCGGACAGGGCAATAAGGAATCTTAAAAAAAGAAAAAAAGAAAAAATGGTGTTATGCGAACATCAGAACGGCCATCAGATTTCAACCCAATAAATTTCAGTAAAAGCTGCCGATGAAATGGATATATTCTGAGCTTTCACTGAAATTTATTGAAATTTATTGGGTATTGCCCAGACTATTTTTTGGCATTGTCGCGTACACTTTTAGGTTTTTTTTGGGCAACCTTTGTCGAAACAGCTGAACACGCAACACAACGTTGGTCTTACTTGCGTCTGGGAACGAAAAAAAAAAAAACCACATGAAGACTGTTCACGCGATTTTATTTTAGTATCAGGTAAACAGATCCGAAAACTCAGAGTCACATTACAGAGCATGATAAGTGGCAGTTCACAAAGTACTCGGGCTATTGTACATAGGTTGGTTTGATCGGTCACATACTTAGAAATTACATGAACCGAGTTTTGACTCCGTAGCAACAAAAACCTCTGCGATCAATCGGTTGAAACCTACACCTAACCTTTTTAACAAAATCGTACGTGAACAGTGAAGATGTACAGTTCGGAAACCAAAGGGCATTGCAAAAGTGTACATATTGTTCAACAGTCGCTTGGCTAAAGCGTAGAGGTACCATGACTGAATTACATTTTCGAGTCAGTTATCTTTACTTGACTTGATAAACTGTAGTTAAAACTGCTCTTCTGCTATTGCATCACTCAACAAACTCCAGCTATACTCAGCTAGCAACTTGACAGAAAAACTAAATTGTTGTAAATAGTAAATGGCAGAGGGTCTAAATCTGGGCCGACAAGTGTTATACGAGTCAAGTCAAGCTATTCATTGACCTCTGGAAATGGATAAATGCGACAACTTCTCTAGAAGTTCAATTCAACCCCAACAATGTTCTCTTGACTAAATCGTTCATCTTGATAGTTTTTGCCGAAGTTGGCGTTTAGTCGTAAAATGCTTAGAGCAGTTAATTCGTTGTTGACGAGAGGGTCGATTAATCATTCCCTGAGGAACACCCGTCTTGCCAAAAGTTGGCCGGAAACTTTTGGACATAAAATAACGAATACCAATTTAAAATAAGCTGAGACTCTCTATTTAAAACTGTGGAATTTTTGGCATGTCATAAATACAAATTAATAGCTAAAAACAGAATCAAGTTTAGTCGTGTCGCTTTAGTTCTACATCAAGCTTCTTCCTTGTTCGAGGTTTGGTCTAGCCGTTTCCATGCTTCCTTGAAATCTCTCATCCTGATATTTAATGCTGAGGCTGTCTCTCAATCGTAAATGGCCCGTTGTTAATGTCATTAGACTTTCTACAAATTCCCATCCGTCTGAACATATTCTTAACTGCGGTTCGGAATTCTCTTTGGCGGATGGAATAGATTATTGGGTTGCACAGTGAGCTGACAATGAAAATACACGATATAACCTGTACGGCCTCGGACGGAACCTCAATGCTTTGAACGAAACGGCGAAAAAGATTTTCGATAACGAATGGAAGAAAGCACAGCAAAAACGCAGTGATTATAATGATGACATCTCCAGCTGCCTTCCATTCCATTCTTTGTCTTGTAGACCTTCGCTGCTGTATTTCAGGATCTTGAAGGCTTCCAATTTGGATTACTGCAGCGGTTGCGTGATGTTTCGCCGTCTTGTAGACCGACCAGTTTAGGAATACAATTATCAGAAATGGTATAGCAAAGAAAGCGGTGGCGATCAACATCTTCCATCTATTTGAATTGGGTTGCGTCCATCGCTGGCAAAAGAACACCTCTGGGTTGTAAACGTATTTTCCCAAGCCAATGAACGGACCGCTTAAAATCAGAATCGGAATAACCCAGACAAGAACTATAACCATCCCGCTGGATTTGGTAACGGTGCCATCATACGTCAAGGGAAACTTCACAATCGCCTTGTATCGCTCATAAGACACAGCCAAAAGATGAAAAACGGTGTTAAGGTAAAAGTATCTGGAAAAGAATGCATTGAGATGGCACATCGTTTCGCCGTACAGCCATCTTTCTTGCGCTATGCTTGCGATGCGAAATGAGTTGACCAGGATTAAAAACAGCAAGTCTGACACTGCCAGGCTGGCCAGGAGAATATACCGCATCACATGAAATCTTGTTTGCAAGGTGATGACCACTATCACCAGCAAATTACCAGGAATACCGATTGCGTCGAAGAGCGCTAAAAACGTTGCAATCACTTGATGGAAAACCATGTTGGAATAGAAGATGCTTCGAAAGAAAATCTCACTGGTTTTAACAATTTGATGCGGATATGGATACAACCTTGGTGACGAATTTGCATTCAACTTAAAGGCGCTTTCTGAATGTCATTGTTGGGGGAAACAGGTGGTCTAAAAAAAAACTCAACAACAACAACGGACAGGGCAACGCTTTTAATTTGTGAGAAAAAGTTTCCCTTAATACATATGGAATTAAACTCCATAATGAAGTTTAAAAAAAATTATTTTCTCGAGTTATATGATGAACCCTCGGTGAACTTCAACAACAATTCGCGAGAAAACGCCTTCCTAAATACATATGGAGTTAATGATGTCCAAACAGGAATTTCTCGAGTTATGTGGGTAAACCCTCGGTGCCTGGTTCGGAAGCGAAACAAGAATTTGTGATGATTGTTTGATGTGAAATCTCACTGGTTTTTACAATTTGATGCAGTGATGTATTTGCATTTAACGTAAGTAGCCCTTTGAATGGCATGGGAGAATAATCATAGTTTTCTTTGAGCTAACATGTTGGGCGGAACTAGTGGTTTCAAGAAAAAACAATCATAGCAATTAATGCTTTCTGGTATATGAAAAAAAAAAACAATTTTTCTTGTAATATATGGAGTAAAATCCATAATAAAGTCTAAAAATGGGATTTCTGGAGTTTTATCCGGATTAACAAGTATTAACAAGAAGACGGATTGCGTCGAAGAACGCTAAAAACATGTTGGAATAGAAGATGCTTTGATAGGTAATCTCACTGGTTTTAACAATTAGAAGGAGATTCAAACTTGGTGACGTATTTGCATTTAACTTAAGGAGTCCTTTAAACGTCATCATGGGAAAAAAATTACAGTTTTTTTTTGTGGCTACAGGTTGGGGGAAACTAGTGGTCTTAAAAACAACAACGCTTTAAATTTAAATTAATTTGGTGAGAAAAATTTCCTTATGCATAGAGTTAAACTCAAAAATGAAGTCTAAAAAGGGAGAATGATTAATGATTAACGTGGGAAAAATTGCCCTTAATACATAGGAAGTTAAGAGTGAATGTCAATAAATATCAATTAAAGAAAAATGAAAAATTCGCGGTCACGGTCGAAAAATCCATTTGGTTCATTTTTTGTCTAAAGAAAGCAAAAGGCATCTTTTCGAAATATTCATTCTAAAATGAATAATTGGTTGAAAACGAACTAATCAAATATGGCTGAGTAGGAACTCGAAATTTTGCACTTTTTTTCAGCTTGTCATGAAAAGAAAAATGTAACAGATAGACTTTTATGTTTATGAACTCACAGGCTGAGTCTTATTTAAGCGAGAAATAGTTACATTTTTATTCCGTCCTTATTCCTGAATGAATATGGAACAAATTAACTGTTTAACTGTGCCAAAAATGCTCAATAGAAATACATGTTGTAGCGCCACAAAATCTTCCAAATTAAAACCCAAATATCTTTAAGCATATTTTTAAAAATTTGAGCTTTTATTTCTCTGGTACCTGCGAAGTTTTTGATGCGAGCGCAAACCGAATTTTGGTAAAATTTAGTCACCAACGCCAGAACGGCATATGACAACATCAGCGTTCGCAAGCAGTAAACAAAGGAAAGTAAACCTTGCTTCCAGTTTCCGCTCAAAATCATGCTAAATTACGAACAATTTAAATCTAAAATATTTTTGTTGTTCTTCCTGAGATTAAGCTTTAATTTCATAGGGATAATTCCTGAACGGTTGCACCTATAAGTTCGGGTGATAAATTATGCTTATCATGGCTAATTTTTTTTCTTGAGAAAAACCTATGAAAACCTGAAACATGTTTTTAACAAAAATTCTGTTAAACGTAGATACCAAAATGAATAGGATCACTTTAATATTGTTCGAAGTCTAAATGTTGATTATGGATTATAGATTTTAAGTCTTGAAGATGTTCTGACGAAGGGCTAATTATAACGCTCGAAACGTCAGCACTCGAATCTCTTTCCGGTGACCAATTGACCTTAAGTTACCAACTCCGTTGATAAACCAAACATTCGTTTCTTCTCCCCACCGACGCAGCACCACAGTTTTTAACTAACCACTTATCCATTTATACTAGAATTAGCTCGTTAACTGCTCTGGTATTCGAGTTACAGGCATCACCATCCATGATCCTCTCGCGGGGCACCATTTTCTCTCTTGAACTTGACCAAACTTCAAAAGCCTGCTAAAATTGGGAATTAAAGAAAAGCCGGGGGATCGGCTATAGAGGATCGGTAAGTTACCGAGTTACGAGCTTGAGTTGAGTTAGGGTTGAGTTTGAGCTGAGTTTAAATTAGGATTGGGTAAAGTTTGAATACCAAAATGATGTTACAAGTGCCCCGTAGGCCGATTCTAATACATTAAGTTAATAAAATTAATTCACTTTTTACTAACAGAACGGGTCAGAGAACAGCTTGTGTAATACGGAGGAACATCTCTTCCATTTGTTTCCTCGGCTACGTAGGCGTTTTTTCTAGTTTATATTTTCTTGAAAATCATGCTCGGAATCGAAGTTAGCGATCAAGGATCGGGGATCGTTCAAAAAGTAAAAAAACAAACTGACAAATTTCTACTCTAATAGTATTTATTTTTTGCTTAGTAAAGAAAAGTCGTTTAAGTGAGGAGCATTCGAATGGAATGATTACGTGAGTTTACAGAGAACACAAGTCCTTGCTTGCCGGAATTCGCCGAATGCCTGCCCAGGATTGTGCACTGTAGCGTTACGTTTTCCTGACGGGGAAGGGGACGGGTCTAGAGATTTTAACAAAGAATTCCCTCCAAAGCCACGTACCCCAAACATCTCAGACAATTTTTCGTATTTAGCAATATCCTTTCGTTAGTATTTATACAATTTCAATTCTGAATCCTCATCGTCCGCTGGTATTATGCCAAAGAACTCGTCTAACGTTTCAGCTCTTATTTTTCTTTTTGCCACATCCATAAAGTGTCTTGTTTTTTATCGCCCTACTGACGCAATATTTAAGAAACTTAAATTAAAAAAGGATAAGAACTTCCTGTTTGATTAATCCAAGAGCATAATATCCTTTCTAGGTTAGGCAAACATGTTAACTCGAAAATAACTATTGTTTTTTTTCCCATGACATTCAAAAGACTCCTTATAAATTAAATGCGAATACAACAACAAGGATAGACTTAATTGCATCTGCATCAAATGATAAAAAATAGTGAGATTTCCCGCCTATCGAAGCATCTTCTATTCCAAAATGGCTTTTTCGCAAGTCATTGTAACGTTTTAAGCGCTCTTCGATGCAATCGGTATTCCTGGTAATTTGCTGGTGATAATAGTGATCATCTTCGAAACAAGATTTCATGTGATGCGGTACATTTTCCTTGCCAGCATCGCAGTATCAGATTTGCTGGTTTTAATCCTGGTCAACTCATTCCGTATCGCAAGCACAGCTCAAGAAAGATGGCTGTACGGTGAAACCATGTGCCTCTTTGCCAAATACTTTTACCTTAACACCGTTCTTCATCTTTTAGCGGTGTCTTATGAGAGATACAAGGCGATTGTGAAATCTCCTATGACGTACAATGGCGCCATTACCAAATCCAGAGTGATGCTTATAGTTCTTATTTGGGTGATTTCAATTCCAATTTCCATTGGTCCGTTCATTGGTTGGGGAAAATACGTTTACAACCCGGAGGTGTTCTTTTGCCAACAAGGATGGGTGATGGAAAGCGAGTTAAATGGATGGAATTGGTTGATCGCCCCCGCGTTCTTTGCTATACCATTTCTGATAATCCTGTTCCTAAACTGGTCGGTGTACAAGACGGCGAAAGCTCACGCAAACGGCGAAGTGATCCAAATTGGTAGCCTTTCCGCATCTGAAATGCAACAGGAAAGGAGATCACGACGAAGAACTGAAAGCAAAGCAGCTGTAGATGTCATCATTATCATCACTGCGTTTTTGCTGTGTTATCTTCCAGGCTTCATCGAAGGTCTTTTTCGCCGATTTGTCCAAAGCATTGAGGTCCCGGGCGATGCCCCTCTAATCACATCGTGTATTTTCATTTTCAGTTCAGTGTGTAACCCAATAATCTATTCCATCCGCAAAAGAGAATTCCGAACCGTGGTGAAAATTTTTTTCAGACGGATGAAACTTTGTAGACGTTCTAATAATGTAAACAACGAAGTAACTGTGATGAGCGATTTACGAATGAGGGCCAACCTTGGCGTCCATTCTGAGTATGAGAGATTTCAAGAGGATATGGGAAGAGCTAGACTTGACCTTTTCCAAGGAAGCAGACTTTCTCCAATTGCAGAGCTCGAGATCGATAAAGAACACTCAACTGAACACTTATGAAGAAAACATTCATCAACCAAGTAATCAGCGAAACGATTAAAATAGCACCAGTCGGTTTTGATGTATAAATTTTTTTTAGACCAGAACCTATTACCGACGAAAATCCAGAAGAATATGCAAAGGAATTCTGCATGTTTAGATAGCGAGTCTTATTTATTTTATTTTATTTTAAATTGGTATCGTTCGTAATTCAAACACCTTTATTCGTTATTTTGTGTACAAAGATTCTGGGCATCCTTTTTCACAAACGAGTGTTCTTTATGGAAAAATAGATCGGTCTCGTCAACAATTGAACGAAGTAACTGTTATAAGCAATTTACGAGTATGTGCCAATCTCGGCACAAACTACCGCAATGAAAGATTTATTCAAGAGAGCATTACTTGGGCTGAGCTGAACATCAAGAGAAGGTTCCTTCAATACCGTGTATTTTTCAATTCGAATCCTGACATCGACGCTGAAATTGTATTCACAAATTCCATTTCCACTTATACATCTCAGATCGTGATACCTTAATGTTTGCAGGGAACGAATCGAAGCGGATCGCTGTGTATGTATAAAATTTCACTGGCTTGTTTTATTGTAAATCTTGCTTTGTCAAATCAAGGGTGATTGGGAAATCTCCTTTGGTGTATAATAGCACACCTTCCAAATCAAGAGTGGTAGTTCTTATCAGGATAATTCCGACTCCAATTTCACCTGTCTTTTCATTTCCTGGGAAAATGATAAGTTCACAGCCAAGATGTGTTCCATTGTAGAAAGTGTTGGTATTACGTTCAATACATCTTATAAAAAAAAATGCAAATAACCGGTCTCTATTCGCTTAGGTTAGTGAAAAAGGCAGGTGCACTTTGTGGTACGACCACCACAGCGATACAGAAAATTGACTTGTACTCGATCATAAACTTATCATGAAACGTTTGCTGGCGCCCGAAACATACTAAAGAGGGAATCAATTTTCTTTGTAAATCTTTCTTCGACGAGGTTAAGCAGAACCGTACGTCGCCTCAATAATTCTCCTGGGCAAAGAACAAAGTCATTAGAGCATGCGTATAATTTCAAGTGTACCAAAAAACTATTAACTATTAAAGGCCCATTTTACATGTGCCGAATTTAATGTCTATTTGGGTCGATTCAAAATTATCAATTCGACAGTTGATTTAAACGTCAAATTGATGGTAAGAGTAGCATTTAATTCATGAGCAAAATTTTGCAAAGTTTCGTGCCCAAGCCCCGTTTTCATCTCGAGTCTTTTTCCGTGCCATTTCAAGCATGGCGGATGATGGAACTGCTTTTCACCATCTCTTTGTTTAGACATTTCTCAGCTCATTCGTGTTAACAGATGAAGAATACTCGTTATGCAATGTGTCCTAGGGTCTCCTTATCGTTTACAAAAGCCGAGCACTTCATTGTGTATTTGTTGGGAGAAAGACAACAGAAGACAAGAGCTGCACATCGCATCCGATTCCGCCATTTTGTTTCTGTCGAATTGAATTGATTTAAACGCTGATGCATTTAATTCCAGAATTACATTCGGCACATGTGAAATGCGATTTTTTAACCTTGATGTAGCACTACTGGGGCGATTCAATACTGTTCGGATTGAAAAAAAAACCGTGTCTACATTTTTGGGACAGTGTTGAAAGGATGCCAGCTACAAAACTTCAAAACATGAACATGTTACTGATCGTTGTTTCACATTTTCAAATTGATTCTAAAAACACCAAAGAAAACAACAACAACAACAACAACAACACTAAATTATCGAGCCAGGGATAAGAAAATAAAAACCACTTCTAATTACTATAGTCATTATCATGCTATATCGAAATTTCTGATGTTGTTAAAACATATTATCATATTGAACAGCACGACAGATCTTTCCAACAACACCGTCGAATTATAAAATCCAATCCTGACAAAGAAATTCAAGTTCTATTCGTAAGTTCAATTTATGTTTTCCCGGTCAAAATTATATTATTATTTCCATTATCAGGCTGTAATTCCCGGGCTTCTTTACTGGGCAATTATAAACGCACACAGAATGATTTGGAGTAGAATTGGCTTAAGCAATGGCACAAAGCCGATTTAATGAATAATAAAAGATCCGTTGAATCCATTTAATACATATATAAATATGAAACATACTAAGCCCAGCAAAGGTGAGGGCAGAATTAATTACTAAACACGAACCAAAACCGGACAGGGCAATAAGGAATCTAAAAAAAAAAAAAAGAAAAAAAATGGTGTTTATGCGAACATCAGAACGGCCATCAGATTTCAACCCAATAAATTTCAGATATTTCCATATTACTCGGGAGGTTTTATTGAAATTTAATGGGTATTTCCCAGACTATTTTTCGGCATTTTCGCGTACACTTTTAGGTTTTTTTGGGCAACCTTTGTCGAAACAGCTGTATATGCAACACAACGCTGGTCTTACTTGCGTCTGGGAACGAAAAAAAAAAAAAACACATGAAGACTGTTCACGCGATTTTATTTTAGTATCAGGTAAACAGATCCGAAAACTCAGAGTCACATTACAGAGCATGATAAATGGCAGTTCACAAAGTACTCAGGCTATTGTACATAGGTTGGTTTGATTGGTCACATACTTAGAAATTACATGAACCGAGTTTTGACTCCGTAGCAACAAAAATCTATGCGATCAATCGGTTGAAACCTACACCTAACCTTTTTAACAAAATCGTACGTGAACAGTTAAGAAGTACAGTTCGCAAATCAAAGGGCATTGCAAAAATGTCCATATTGCTCAACACTCGCTTGGCTAAAGCGTAGAGGTACCATGACTGAAACACATTTTCGAGTTATCGTTACTTGACTTGATAAACTGCCGCTAGTTAAAACTGCTCTTCTGCTATTGCATCACTGAACAAACTCCAGCTATACTCAGTTAGCAACTCTACAGAAAAACTAACATTGTTGTAAATAGTAAATGGCAGAGGCTCGCATCCCTAAATCTGGGCCGACAAGTATTACACGAGTTAAGTCAAGCTGTTCATCGACCTCTGGACATGGATAAATTCGACAACTTCTCTAGAAGTTCAGTTCAACCCCAACAATGTTCTCTTTTAGCCGAAGTTGGCGTTTAGTCGGAAAATGCTTAGAGCAGTTAATTCGTTGTTGACGAGAGGGCCGATTCATCTTTCCCTGAGGAACACCCGTCTTGCCAAAAGTTGGCCGCAAAGCTTTGGACATAAAATGACGAATACAAATTTAAAATAAGCGAAGACTCTGTATTTAAAACTGTTGAATTTTTGGCATGTCATAAATACAAATTAATAGCTAAAAACGGTATCAAAGTTTAGTCATGTCACTTCAGTTTTTTCTTGGGCTGGCGAGGGAGCGTTCTCTTCATAAGTGTTCAGTCAAGTTCTTCATCAAGCTTCATCCTTGTTGGAAGTTCGGTCTAGCCGCTTCCATGCTTCCTTGAAATCTCTCATCCTGATATTTAATGCCGAGGCTGTCTCTCACTCGTAAATGGCTCGTTGTTAATGTCATTAGAGCTTCTACAAATTCCGATCCGTCTGAACATATTCTTAACTGCGATTCGGAATTCTCTTTGGCGGATGGAATAGATTATTGGGTTGCACAGTGAGCTGACAGTGAAAATACACGATGTAACCTGTATGGCCTCGGACGGAACCTCAATGATTTGAAAGAAACGGCGAAAAAGACTCTCGATCAAGACTGGAAGAAAGCACAGCAAAAACGCAGTAATAACAATGATGACATCTACAGCTGCCTTCCACTCCGTTCTTTGTCTTGTAGACCTTTACTGCTGCATTTCAGGATCTTGAAGGCTTCCAATTTGGATTACTGCAGCGGTTCCGTGATGTTTCGCCGTCTTGTAGACCGACCAGTTTAGGAACACAATTATCAGAAAGGGTATAGCAAAGAACGCGGTGGCGATCAACCCCTTTCAGCTATTTGAATTGGGTTGCGTCCATCGCTGGCAAAAGAACACCTCAGGGTTGTAAACGTATTTTCCCAAACCAATGAACGGACTGCTCAAAATCGGAATCGCGCGGAATAACCCAGACAAGAACTATAACCATCCCGCTTGATTTGCTAACGGTGCCATCATACGTCAAGGGAAACTTCACAATCGCCTAATATCGCTCATAAGACACTGCGAAAAGATGAAGAATGGTGCTCAGGTTAAAGTATCTGGCAAAGAATGCATGGAGATGACACATGGTTTCACCGTACAGCCATCTTTCTTGTGCCATGCTTGCGATGCGGAATGAGTTGACCAGAATTAAAAACAGCAAGTCTGATACTGCCAGGCTGGCGAGAAAAATGTACCGGAATCTTGTTTCCAAGGTGATGACCACTATCACCAGCAAATTACCAGGAATACCGATTGCGTCGAAGAGCGCTAAAAACGTTGTAATCACTTGATGGAAAACCATGTTGGAATAGAAAATGCTTCCATGAGTCTGAATCTCACTGGTTTTAACAATTAGATGTAAATATGGATACAGCCTTGGTGACGTATTTACATTTAACTTAAGGAGCTTTCTGAATGGCATTTAAAAAAAAAAACAGTTTCCTATGTGGATACACGTTGGAGAAACAAATGATCACAAAAAAACCCAACAAAAAATCAAAAAGAAAAATACAACAATAACAACAACGAAGAAAGCAGCAATTTTAATTAGTGAGAAAAAGTTTCCCTCAATACATATGGAATTTAACTCCATAATGAAGTTTAAAAAAATAATTTTCTCGAGTTAGATGATGAACCCTCGGTACCTAGTTGGGCGGTGAACTTGAACAACAATTCGCGAGAAAAGGCCTTCCTGAATACATATGGAGTTAATGAAGTCCTAAAAGAGAATTTCTCGAGTCCTCGGTGCCTGGTTCGGAAGCTAAACAAGAATTCGTCATGATTCTTTGATGAGAAGTCTCACTGGTTTTAACAATTTGATGCAGTGATGTATTTGCATTTAACGTAAGTAGCCCTTTGAATGTCATGGGAGAATAATCATAGTTTTCTTTGGGCTAACATGTTGGGCGGAACTAGTGGTCTCAAGAAACAACAATCATAGCAATTAACGCTTTCTAATTTATGAAAAACAATTTTTCTTAATACATATGGAGTAAAATCCATAATGAAGTCTAAAACTGGGATTTCAGGAGTTATATGGTTAACAATAATTAACAAGAAGACCGATTGCGTCGAAGAACGCTAAAAACATGTTGGAATAGAAGATGCTTTGATTGGAAATCTCACTGGTTTTAACAATAGGCCTTATCACGGTTTTCGACGCCATTTTGACGAGTAGGCAAACAGGCTTGAAATAACAGTGTTTGTATGTATGGAAAACCTATGTTAAATAATTTTCATAAAACATCGCTTCTGAAAAATTCATGAATTCAGTGGAAACTTTTGGTTCTAGAAAAAGGATTTTAAGAAAAAAATTGGAGGGATGTAGCTGTGCCAGAAAGCGTCCAGTCATGTTTTGAACTTTCCATACATTTGTCTGTATAGCGAACCAGCCGTGAACTGCTACTAAAAATAGTTCGCGGGAAAAAATACAGGGAAATGTATGGAAAGTTCAAAACACGACTGGACGATTTCTGGTACAGCTACATCCCTCCAATTTTTTTTCTAAAATTCTTTTCCCAGTGCCAAAAGTTTCCAATTCATGAATTTTTCAGAAGCGATGTTTTATGAAAATTATTTGACATCAGATTTCCATACAAACACTGTTATTTCAAGCCTGTTTGCCTACTCGTCAAAATGGCGTCTAAAACCGTGATAAGGCCTATTAGATGCAGATGCAAACTTGGTGACGTATTTGCATTTAACTTAAGGAGCCCTTTGAACGTCATCATGGGAAAAAAAATTACAGTTTTCTTTGTGGCTACACGTTGGGGGAAAAACAACAACGAACAAAGCAACGCTTTTAATTTGTGAGAAAAATTTCCTTAATACATACACAGTTAAACTCTATAGTGAAGTCTAAATCTGAGGAATTTTTCGAGCTATATGCACGCAATTTGTGAGAAAGAATTTATGGTTTACCCGAAGAAAATTCCATAATGAAGTTTGAAAAAGAAATTTCTTGAGTTATATGGTAAACCCTCGATACCTGGTTCGGCAGTAAATCAACAATTCGTGAGAAAGAGTTAATGATTAACGTGAGAAAAATCGCCCTTAATACATACGGAGTTAAGAGTGAATGTCAGTGAATATCAATTAAAGAAAAAAAGAAAAATCGCGGTCACGATCGAAAAATCCATTTGGTTCATTTTTGTCTAAAGAAAGGGAAAGGCATCTTTTCGAAATATTAATTCTAACAGAAATAATTGGTTGAAAACGAACTGATCAAATATGGCTGAGCAGGAACTCGAAATTTTGCACTTTTCTTTCAGCTTGTCATGAAAACAAAAATATAACAGGCAGACTTCTATAGCCTGGGGATCGGCCATAAGGGATCGATAAGTTATCGAAATCAATAAGTTGCATGTTGGAATGCGCCCAATGCTTTCCACGACTGTGCAAGGTTTCCTGATGGGGAAGAGAAGGGGTCTAGAGTTTTTAACAAAATAATTCACTCCAAAACCGCGCACCCCCACAATCTCAGAAAAGTTTTTGTATTTTAAAATATCTTTCCGTTAGTATTTATACAATTGCAATCCTCATCACCAGCTGATATTATGCCTAAGAACTCGTCGAACGTTTCAGTTCTTGTTTTTATTTTTGCCACGTCCATAAAGTGTCTCGTTTTCTATCTCCCTACTGACTCAATATTTAGGAAAATTAAACTAAAAGAAGGATAAGAACTTCCTTTCTGTTTAATCCAAGAGCATAATATCCTTACTAGTTCCGCCCAATGTGTTACCACGAAAATAACTATTGTTTTTTTCCCCATGACATTCAAAGGGCTCCTTAAATTAAATGCAAATACAACACCGAGAATAGACTTAGTTGCATCTGCATCAAATGATCAAACATATTGAGATTTCCCGCCTATCGAAGCATATTCTATTCCAAAATGGCTTTTTCGCAAGTCATTGCAACGTTTTTAGCGCTCTTCGACGCAATCGGTCTTCCTGGTAATTTGCTGGTGATAGTGGTGATCATCTTTAAAACAAGATTTCATGTGATGCGGTACATTCTCCTGGCCAGCCTGGCAGTATCAGATTTGCTGTTTTTAATCCTGGTCAACTCATTCCGCATCGCGAGCATAGCACAAGAAAGATGGCTGTACGGTGAAACGATGTGTCATCTCAATGCATGTTTTGCCAGATACTTTTACCTTAACACCGTTCTTCATCTTTTAGCGGTGTCTTATGAGCGATACAAGGCGATTGTGAAATCTCCTTTGACGTACAATGGCGACATTACCAAATCCAGAGCGATGCTTATAGTTATTATTTGGGTGATTCCAATTCCAATTTCCATCGGTCCGTTCATTGGCTTGGGAAAATACGTTTACAACCCGGAGGTGTTCTTTTGCCAACAAGGATGGGTGATGGAAGGCGAGTTAAATGGATGGAATTGGCTGATCGCCCCTGCGTTGTTTGCTATACCATTTCTGATAATCCTGTTCCTAAACTGGTCGGTGTACAAGACGGCAAAAGTTCACGCAAATCGCGAAGTGATCCAAATTGGTAGGCTTTCGGGATCTGAAATGCAACAGGAAAGGACATCAAGACGAAGAATTGAAAGCAAAGCAGCCGTAGATGTCATCATTATCATCACTGCGTTTTTGCTGTGCTATCTTCCATTCTTGATCAGAGGCCTTTTACGCCGTTTTGTCCAAAGCATTGAGGTCCCAGCCGACGCTGTACTGATAACATCGTCTATTTTCATTTTCAGCTCAGTGTGTAACCCGATAATCTATTCTATCCGCAAAAGAGAATTCCGAACCGTGGTGAAGAATATGTTCAGACGGATTAAACTTTGTAGGTGTTCTAACGACATCAAGAACGAAGTAACTGTTATGAGCGATTTGCAGGTGAAAGCCAATCTTGGAATCAAATATCAGGGTGAGAGATTTCAAGAGAACATGGGAAGAGCTAGGCTTGACCTCTTTCAAGAAAGTAGACTTCCTCCAATTGCAGAGCTCGAGATAAGTAAAGATCTTTCAACTGAATACATTTGAAGAAAACACTCATCAACCACGTAATCAGCGATACGATTAAAATATCACCCGGTTTGATGTATAAATCTTATTCAGATCCGAACCTATTACCGCCGAAAATCCAGAAGAATATACAAAAGAATTCAACATTTTTAGATAGCGAGTCTTAGCTTATTATAAATTGGTATCGCTCGTAATTCAACAACCTTTATTCGTTATTTTGTGTACAAAGATTCCGGCCAAACTGTTTCCCAGACGGGCGTTCTTCATGGAAAGTTAGATAGGTCTCGTGAACAACGAAGTCATTGCGATGAGCATTTTACACTAACCTCGACACAAACTATCGGGATGGAAGAATAAGTCAAAGAGAGCATGGTTTGGGTTAAACTGAACTTCGAGAGAACGTGCCCTTAATATTGGTATTTAAAATCGCATCCTGACATTGATACTCCAATTGTATTCGCAAATTTATTTTCGCTCATACATCTCCATGATACCTTAATGTTTTCAGGTAACGAATGGAAGTGGATCGCTGTGTTTGTAGAAAATTTCACTGGCTTCTTTATTCAGGTATAATTCGTTAGGTTGTTACAGATTGAAGACAATGTTTTTTTTATTTCGAGAAATAATACTGTTTTAAGTTTGCGAACCAAAATTCCCGCTAATACGGTCAATTACCAAACTCAAAATTCGATTCTTTGTTTTGATACAGTTTAATCGATATCCACGTTATTGATCATGATGCCAAACCAATTGATGCCTTCGATGAATCGTTACCATTTTCATGCAATTTTTGTAGCTTGTCAGATTTCAACACATGTCGCCCTCTGTCTTCTTCCCATCAAAATTATCAAAGATTTCAAAGCCCTCGTACCTTAATCACGGTCCATGGAAATTTTCAATCTCTCATGCCTTCAGTTTATTGGACAAAAATTCATAGATGTCGACCACTCAAAAGTATAAGCGATGTCGGTAATTGAACAGTTTAGTGAGAACTTTGGCGAATCTGGTGAGTCTTTTACACCAAGCGACGGTTTTGAAGGAAGTGACCTAGAATACAATCCGGCTAAACCATATTCAGTGTCGCCAAATCGACGCTGGTAAATGAACCCCTTTCCCCAATATACAAGCCGCCGAAAATAATTTCTTTAATAAATGGCGGAAGTCTTATAAGTTTATGAGGCACTCCGCACTTTCATGTTGAACTGGGCGTCAGACTAAAACAAGCGGTGCATCGCTAGAAAGGCTAATTGTCTGACCTTTTTCTACTCTTTTTCACTGAATGCCTATCCTGCTCTTACTGCAAGATTGCGCAAATATAATCCTTAAAATTCGGCCAACATTTCAGCGTTTGTCTACCAGATGAGATAACGAGTAAAAGAAAAGGAGGAAAAGGAAGAGGGGGAAGATTCCCTAGCGAGGGAAATTCGAGGAAAACTCAAATTTCGCGCACTACTGTATGGGTTATGCATTTTGACTAAAATAAAATTTAATTTCTCACAAATAAAAGCCAAATAAGACTCATATTGAACACGTATAGTGTCTTATTTCGTCGTTTCTACCCTTCAATTTTGCTTAAAACACGCGAGAATTTCTTATGCCTTAGTAACCAAGCGTTTTCTTGGAATCTGTGTCGTGGTTGCTACGCATTTGGGGTTATTCCCAACAGCAGTACATTTTCTCCATGCATGGTACATGATCAAAAACACGCAACGAATTAAATATTCCTGTTGGACAACGGCTTCAACCATCGAATTCAATTCAATTCAATTCTGTCGAATTGAATTGATTTAAACTCCGATGCATTTAATTCCAGAAATACATTCGGCCCATGTAAAATGCGTTGTTTTAACCTTGCTGTAGCACTACTGAGGCGATTCAATAGTGTTTGGATTGAAAAAAAAAAAAAAAAAAAAAGCCGTATCTACATTTTGGGGACAGTGTTGAAAAGATGCCAGCTACTAAACTTCAAAACATGAACATGTTACTGATCGTTGTTCCATATTTTATTAAAACTGATTCTAAAAACACCAAAGAAAACAACAACACTAAATTATCGAGCCAGGGATAAAAACCACTTCCACTTCTAATTACTATAGTCATTATCATACTATATCGAAATTTCTCATGTTGTTGAAACATATTACCATATTGAACAGCACGACAGACCTTTCCTATAACACTGTCGAATTTTAAAATCCAATCCTGACAAAGAAATTCAAATTCTATTCGTAAGTTCAATCTATGTTTTCCCGATCATAATTCTATTATTATTCTTATTATCAGGCTGTAATTCCCGGGCTTCTTTACTGGGCAATTATAAACGCACACAGAATGATTTGGAGTAAAATTGGCTTAAGCAATGGCACAAAGCCGATTTAATGAATAATAAAAGATCCGTTGAATCCATTTAATACATATTTAAATATGAAACATACTTAAAGCCCAGCAAAGGTGAGGGCAGAATTAATTACTAAACACGGACTAAAACCGGACAGGGCAATAAAGAATCTGAAAAAAAGAAAAAAAGAAAAAAATGGTGTTTATGCGAACATCAGAACGGCCATCAGATTTCAACCCAATAAATTTCAATAAAAGGTCAGAATATATCCATTTCATCGGCAGCTTTTACCCAATAAATTTCAATAAAAGCTCAGAATATATCCATTTCATCGGCAGCTTTAATTGAAATTTATTGGGTATTTCCCAGACTAGCTTTGGGCATTGTCGCGTACACTTTTAGGTTTTTTTTGGGCAACCTTTGTCGAAACAGCTGAACACGCAACACAACGCTGGTCTTACGTGCGTCTGGGAACGGAAAAAAAAAAGCACATGAAGACTGTTCACGCGATTTTATTTTAGTATCAGGTAAACAGATCCGAAAACTCAGAGTCACATTACAGAGCATGATAAATGGCAGTTCACAAAGTACTCAGGCTATTGTACATAGGTTGGTTTGATTGGTCACATACTTACATGAACCGAGTTTTGACTCCGTAGCAACAAAAATCTATGCGATCAATCGGTTGAAACTTTTTTCTATCTACAACTAACTTTTTAACAAAATCTTACGTGAACAGTTAAGAAGTACAGTTCGGAAACCAAAGGGCATTGGAAAAGTGTCCATATTGTTCAACATTCGCTTGGCTAAAGCGTAGAGGTACCATGACTGAATTACATTTTCGAGTTATCTTTACCTGACTTGATAAACTGATAGTTAAAACTGCTCTTCTGCTATTGCATCACTCAACAAACTCCAGCTATAGCAGTTAGCAACTCTACAGAAAGACTAACATTGTTGTAAATAGTAAATGGCAGAGGCTCGCATCCCTAAATCTGGGCCGACAAGTATTATACGAGTTAAGTCAAGCTATTCATCGACCTCTGGAAATGGATAAATTCGACAACTTCTCTAGAAGTTCAATTCAACCCCAACAATGTTCTCTTGACTAAATCGTTCATCCTGATAGTTTTTGCCGATGTTGGCGTTTAATTGTAAAATGCTTAGAGCAGTTAATTCGTTGTTGACGAGAGGGCCGATTCATTATTCCCTGAGAAACACCCGCTTTGCCAAAAGTTGGCCGGAAACTTTGGACATCAAATAACGAATACCAATTTAAAATTAGCCAAGACTCTGTATTTAATTGTTGAATTTTTGGCATGTCATAAATACAAATAAATAGCTATAAACAGTATCAAGTTTAGTCGTGTCGCTTTAGTTTTATCTTGGGCTGGCGAGGGAGTGTTCTCTTCATAAGCGTTCAGTCAAGTTCTACATCAAGCTTCTTCCTTGTTCGAGGCTTTGTCTAGCCGTTTCCATGCTTCCTTGAAATCTCTCATCCTGATATTTAATGCCGAGGCTGTCTCTCAATCGTAAATGCCCCGTTGTTAATGTCATTAGAGTTTCTACAAAGCCCGATCCGTCTGAACATATCCTTAACTGCGGTTCGGAATTCTCTTTTGCGGATGGAATAGATTATTGGGTTACACAGTAAGCTGGCAATGAAAATACACGATATAACCTGTATGGCCTCGGACGGAACCTCAATGCTTTGAACGAAACGGCGAAAAAGATTTTCGATCAAGAATGGAAGAAAGCACAGCAAAAACGCAGTGATTATAATGATGACATCTACAGCTGCCTTCCATTCCATTCTTTGTCTTGTAGACCTTTGCTGCTGCATTTCAGGATCTTGAAGGCTTCCAATTTGGATTACTGCAGCGGTTGCGTGATGTTTCGCCGTCTTGTAGACCGACCAGTTTAGGAATACAATTATCAGAAATGGTATAGCAAAGAAAGCGGTGGCGATCAACCCCCTCCATCTATTTGAATTGGGTTGCGTCCATCGCTGGCAAAAGAACACCTCTGGGTTGTAAACGTATTTTCCCAAGCCAATGAACGGACCGCTTAAAATCAGAATCGGAATAACCCAGACAAGAACTATAACCATCCCGCTGGATTTGGTAACGGTGCCATCATACGTCGAGGGAAACTTCACAATCGCCTTGTATCGCTCATAAGACACCGCCAAAAGATGAAAAACGGTGTTAAGGTAAAAGTATCTGGAAAAGAATGCATTGAGATGGCACATCGTTTCGCCGTACAGCCATCTTTCTTGCGCTGTGCTTGCGATGCGAAATGAGTTGACCAGGATTAAAAACAGCAAGTCTGACACTGCAAGGCTGGCCAGGAGAATATACCGCATCACATGAAATCTTGTTTGCAAGGTGATGACCACTATTACCAGCAAATTACCAGGAATACCGATTGCGTCGAAGAGCGCTAAAAACGTTGCAATCACTTGATGGAAAACCATGTTGGAATAGAAGATGCTTCGAAAGAAAATCTCACTGGTTTTAACAATTTGATGCGAATATGGATACAACCTTGGTGACAAGTTTGCATTTAACTTAAGGCGCTTTCTGAATGTCATTGTTGGGGGAGACAGGTGGTCTAAAAAAAAAACTCAACAACAACAACGGACAGGGCAACGCTTTTAATTTGTGAGAAAAAGTTTCCCTTAATACATATGGAATTAAACTCCATAATGAAGTTTAAAAAAAATTATTTTCTCGAGTTATATGATGAACCCTCGGTGAACTCGCGAGAAAACGCCTTCCTAAATACATATGGAGTTAATGATGTCCAAAAAGGAATTTCTCGAGTTATGTGGGTAAACCCTCGGTGCCTGGTTCGGAAGCGAAACAAGAACTTGTGATGATTCTTTGATGTGAAATCTCACTGGTTTTTACAATTAGATGCAGTGATGTATTTGCATTTAACGTAAGTAGCCCTTTGAATGGCATGGGAGAATAATCATAGTTTTCTTTGGGCTAACATGTTGGGCGGAACTAGTGGTTTCAAGAAAAAACAATCATAGCAATTAACGCTTTCTAATTTATGAAAAACAATTTTTCGTAATACATATGGAGTAAAATTTATAATGAAGTCTAAAAATGGGATTTCTGGGGTTATATGGTTAACAGGAATTAACAAGAAGACCGATTGTGTCGAAGAACGCTAAAAACATGCTGGAATAGAAGATGCTTTGATAGGTAATCTCACTGGTTTTAACAATTAGATGGAGATGCAAACTCGGTGACGTATTTGCATTTAACTTAAGGAGTCCTTTAAACGTCATCATGGGAAAACAATCACACATTTCTTTGTGCCTACAGGTTGGGGTAAAAACAACAACGAACAATGGAACGCTTTTAATTTGTGAGAAAAATTTCTTTAATACATACAGAGTTTAACTCTATAATGAAGCCTAAAAAGGAATTTCTCGAGCTATATGCATGCAATTCGTGACAAAAAAATTTATGATTTACGTGAAGAAAATTCCATAATGAAGTTTAAAAAAGGAATTTCTTGAGTCATATGGTAAACCCTCGGTACCTGGTTCGGCAGTAAATCAACAATTCGTGAGAAAGAGTTAATGATTAACATGAGAAAAATTGCCCTTAATACATACGGAGTTAAGAATAAATGTCAGTGAATATCAATTAAAGGAAAATAGAAAAATCGCGGTCACGGTCAAAAATCCATTTGGTTCATTTTTTGTCTAAAGAAAGAGAAAGGCATCAGCTTTTCGAAATATTTATTCTAACAGGAATAATTGGTTGAAAACGAACTGGTTAAATTTGGTTGAGCAGGAACTCGAAATTTTGCACTTGTTTTCAGCTTGTCATGAAAACAAAAATGTAACTTACAGGCTGGGTCTTATTTAATCAAGAAATGGATACATTTTTATTCTGTCCTTATTCCTGAATAAATATGGAACAAATTAACTGTTTAATATTTTCAGTTGCATGGAAAAACTGTACCAAAATTGCTCAATAGAAATACATGTTGTAGTGCCACAAAATCTTCCAAATCAAAACCCAAACATCTTTTAGCATATGTTTAAAAATTTGAGCTTTTATTTCTCTGGTACCTGCGAAGTTTTCGATGCGAGCGCAAACCGAATGTTAGTAAAATTTAATCACCAACGCCAGAAAGACATATGGCAACATCAGCGTTCGCAAACTTACATCCAGTTTCTACAAAAGTCACGCTTAACTAGGAAAATTTAATATCTAAAATATTTTTGTTGTTCTTCCCAAGTTTAAGCTTTAATTTCATGGGGCTAATTCCTGAACGGTTGTACCTATAAGTTCGAGTGACAAATTGTCCATATCTTGATTGATTTTTTTTATTTAGGAGCCTTAATTCATTATCTCAATTCTGGTGGTACGAAAACCTGAAACACGTTTTTCACAAAAATTCTGTGAAATGTAGATACCAAAATAAATAGGATCACTTTAATATTGTTCGTAGTCTAAATGTTGATTATGGATTATAGATTATAAGTCTTGAAGATGTTCTGGACGAAGGGCTAATTATAACGCTCGAAACGTCAGCACTCGAATCTCTTTACGGTGGCCAATTTACCTTTAGTTATCAACTCTGTTGATAAACCAAATATTTGTTTCTTCTCCCCACCGACGCAGCACCACAGTTTCTAACTAACCACTTATCCATTTATACTAGAATTAGCTCGTTAACTGCTCTGGTATTCAAGTTACAGGCATCACCATCCATGATCCTCTCGCGGGGAACCATTTTCTCTCTTGAACTTGACCAAACTTCAAAAGCCTGCTAAAATCTTGAATTAAACAAAAGCCGGGGGATCGGCTATAGAGGATCGGTAAGTTACCGAGTTATGAGCTTGAGTTGAGTTAGGGTTGAGTTTGAGCTGAGTTTAAATTAGGATTGGGTAAAGTTATCACCAAAATGATGTTACAAGTGCCCCGTAGGCCGATTCCAATACATTAAGTTGATAAAATTAATTCACTTTTTACTAACAGAACGGGTCAGAGAACACCTTGTGTAATACGGAGGAACATCTCTCCCATTTGTTTCCTCGGCTACGTGGGTGTTTTTTTCTAGTTTACATTTTCTTGGCAATCATGCTCGGAATCGAAGTTAGCGATCAAGGATCGGGGATCGTTCAAAAAGTAAAAAAACAAACTGACAGATTTCTACTCTAATAGTATTGATTTTTTATTTAGACAGGAAAAGTCGTTAAATTTTGGAGCATTCGAATCGAATATTACGTGTGTTCACAGAAAACACAAGTCCTTGGTGGCTGGAATGCGTCGAATGCCTGCCCAGGATTGTGCACTGTAGCGTTCCGTTTTCCTGACGGGGAAGGGGAGGGGTCTAGGGGTCAAAAGAATCCGCTCCAAAACCGCGTACCCCAAAAAAATCTCAGACAATTTTTCGTATTTAAAAATATCATTTCGTTAGTATTTATACAATTGCAATCCTGAATCCTCATCGTCCGCTGGTATTATGCCAAAGAACTCGTCAAACGTTTCAGCTCTTATTTTTCTTTTTGCCACATCCATAAAGTGTCTCGTTTTTCATCGCCCTACTGACGCAATATTTAAGAAACTTAAATTAAAAAAGGATAAGAACTTCCTTTTTGATTAATCCAAGAGCATAATATCCTTTCTAGGTTAGGCAAACGTGTTGCCTCGAAAATAACTATTGTTTTTTTCCCATGACATTCAAAGGACTCCTTAAATTAAATGCGAATACAACAACAAGGATAGACTTAATTGCATCTGCATCAAATGATCAAAACTAGTGAGATTTCCCGCCTATCGAAGCATCACCTATTCCAAAATGGCTTTTTCGCAAGTCATTGTAACGTTTTTAGCGCTCTTCGACGCAATCGGTATTCCTGGTAATTTGCTGGTGATAGTGGTGATCGTCCTGGAGAGCAGATTTCATGTGATGCGCTACATTCTCCTCGCCAGCCTCGCAGTGTCAGATTTGCTGTTTTTAATCCTCGTCAACTCATTCCGCATCGCAAGCACAGCACAAGAAAGATGGCTGTACGGCGAAACCATGTGTCATCTCCATGCATTTTGTCAGATACTTTTACTTTAACACCGTTTTTCATCTTTTAGCGGTGTCCTATGAGCGATATAAGGCGATTGTGAAATCTCCTTTGACGTACAATGGTGACATTACCAAGTTTAGCGTGATGTTTACAGTTTCTATCTGGGTGATTCCAATTCCAATTTCCATCGGTCCGTTCATTGGTTTGGGAAAATACGTTTACAACCCGGAGGTGTTCTTTTGCCAGCAAGGATGGACGACGCAAAGCGGGTCAAATGCATGGAATTAGTTGATCGCCACCGCGTTCTTTGCTATACCATTTCTGATAATCCTGTTCCTAAACTGGTCGGTGTACAAGACGGCGAAAGTTCACGGAAACGGCAAAGTGATCCAAATCGGAAGCCTTTCCATATCTGAAATGCAACAGGAAAGGACATCAAGACGAAGAATTGAAAGTAAAGCAGCCGTAGATGTCATTATTATCATCAGTGCGTTTTTGCTGTGCTATCTTCCATTCTTGACCGAAGGTCTTTTCCGCCGTTTTGTCTAAAGCATTGAGGTCCCAGCCGACGCTGTACTGATTCCATCGTGTATCTTCATTGTCAGCTCAGTGTGTAACCCAATAATCTATTCCATCCGCACAAAGAGAATTCCGAACCGCAGTGAAGAATTTGTCCAGACGGATGAAACTTTGTAGACGCTCTAATAACGTAAACAACGAAGTAACTGTTATGAGCGATTTACGAATGAAGAAAAATCTTGGCGTCAAATATGGGGATGAGAGATTTCAAGAGAATATAGGAAGAGCTAGACTTGACCTCTTCCATGAAAGCAGACTTCCTTCAATTGCGGAGTTCGAGGTCGATAAAGAACTTTCAACTGAACACTTATGAAGAAAAGACTCATCAACCAAGTAATCAGGGAAACAATTAAAATATCACCCGGTTTGATGTATAAATCTTACTCAGGTCAGAACCTATTACCGCCCAAAATCCAGAAGAATAAACAAAGTAAATTAACATGTTTAGAAAGCGAGTCTAATGTTATTTTAAATTGGTATCCCTCATAATTCAAAAACTTGTTATTCGTTATTTTGTGTACAAAGATTCCGGCCAAACTGTTTCCCAGACGGGCGTTCTTCATGGAAAGATAGATAGGTCTCGTCAACAACGAAGTCATTACTATGAGCATTTTACACTAACCTCGACACAAACTATCGGGATGAAAGAATAAGTCAAAGAGAGGATGGTTTGGGTTAAACTGAACTTTAAGAGAACGTGCCCTCAATACCGTGTATTTAAAATTTAATCCTGACATCGATAATCAAATTGAACTCACAAATTCTATTTCCGTTTATACATCTCCCTGATACCTTAATGTTTGCAGGTAACGAATCGAAGCGGATTGCTGTGTATGTATAAAATATCACTGGCTTATTTATTAATGGAAAATTCCTTAGGTCGTTTAAGATTGAAGACAATGGTTTTGTAATTTCGAGAAAAAATACTTTCTTTTAAGTTTGCGAATGAAAATTCCTGCTCATACAGTCAATTACCAAACTCAAAATTCGATCCTTTGTTTCGACAAATTTAATCTGGTTTATTGATCATGATGCACTATTTATTTTAAAGGTGCCTTCGATTAATCGTTGCCATTTTCGTGCATCAAATTACAACACATGTCACCCTCTCTCTTATTCCCATCAAAACTATCAAAGATTTCAAGGTCCTCGAACCCTAATCCCGGTCCATGGAAAGTTTCAATCTCTAATGCCTTCAGTTTATTGGACGAAAATTCATAGATGTCGACCACTCGAGCAAGATGTGATCCATTTTAGAAAGTGTTGGTATTGCGTTTAAAACATCTTATAAAAAAAATAATATAAATAACCGTACTTTACTTGTTTAGGTTACTGAAAAAGGCAGGTGTACTTTTTGGTACGACCATCATAGTTCCTTGTACAAAAAGATGAGTTGTACTTCCACCGTAAATGTATGATCAAGCATTTGCTAGCACCTGACTCATAATAAAGAAAGACTTACTTACACAAGAAAAGTCTTTAAAGTGAGGAGCATTCGAATGGAATGATACGTGAGTACACAGAGAACACAATTCCTTGCTTGCTGGAATGCGCCGAATGGCTGCCCAGCATTGTGCACTGTAGCGTTACGTTTTCCTGACGGGGAATGCGAGGGGTCTAGAGTTTTTAACAAAAGAATTCACTTCAAAACCGTGTACCGCAAAAATCTCAGAAAATTTTTGGTATTTAAAAATATTCTTTCGTTAGTTTTTATACAATTACAGTTCTGAATCCTCATCGCCCGCTGGTATTATGGTTAAGAACTCGTCTTACGTTTCAGCTCTAATTTTTCTTTTGGCCCGTGCTCATAAAATGTCTCATTTTCCATCGCTCTACTGACCCAATATTTTAAAAAATTAAAACAAAAAGGATAAGAGCTTCCTTTTTGATTACTCCAAGAGCATAACGTCCTTTCTAGTTCCGCCCAAACTGTAAGCACGAAAAAAGAAAAAAAAACTATTGTTCTTCTCCCATGACATTCAAAGGACTCCTTAAATTAAATGCGAATACAACAACAAGGATAGACTTAGTTGCATCTGCATCAAATTATCGAAAACAGTGAGATTTCCCATCGAAGCATCTTCTATGCTAACATGGCTTTCTCGCAAGTCATTGTAACGTTTTTAGCGCTCTTCGACACAATCGGTATTCCTGGTAATTTGCTGGTGATATTGGTCATTGCCTCACAAACAAGATTTCATGTGATGCGGTACATTCTCCTCGCCAGCCTCGCAGTGTCAGATTTGCTGTTTTTAATCCTGGTCAACTCATTCCGCATCGCAAGCATAGCATAAGAAAGATGGCTGCACGGCGAAATGATGTGTTATCTCCATGCATTCTTTGCCAGATACTTTTACCTTAACACCGTTTTTCATCTTTTAGGGGTGTCTTATGAGCGATACAAGGCGATTGTGAAATCTCCTATGACGTACAATGGCGCCATTACCAAATCCAGGGTGATGCTTATAGTTCTTGTTTGGGTTATTCCAATTCCAGTTTCCATCGGTCCGTTCATTGGTTTGGGAAAATACGTTTACAACCCGGAGGTGTTCTTTTGCCAGCAAGGTTGGACGACGCAAAGCGGGTCAGATGGCTGGAATTGGTTGATCGCCACCGCATTCTTTGCTATACCATTTCTGATAATCCTGTTCCTAAACTGGTCGGTGTACAATACAGCGAAAGCTCATGCAAACGCTCAAGTGATCCAAATTGGAAGCCTTTCCGCATCTGAAATGCAACAGGAAAGGACACCAAGACGAAGAATTAAAAGCAAAGCAGCCGTAGATGTCATTATTATCATCAGTGCGTTTTTGCTGTGCTATCCTCCAGGCTTCATTGAAGGTCTTTTCCGCCGTTTTGTCCAAAGCATTGAGGTCCCAGCCGACGCTGTACTGATTACATCGTGCATTTTCATTGTCAGCACAGTGTGTAATCCAATAATCTATTCCATCCGCAAAAGAGAATTCCGAACCGTGGTGAAGAATTTGTTCAGACGGATGGAACTTTGTAGATGGTCTAACGACATCAACAACGAAGTAAGTGCTATGAGCGATTTGCGAGTGAGAGCCAATTTTGGCATCAAATATGAGGATGAGAGATTTCAAGAGAACATGGGAAGAGCTAGACTTGACCTCTCCCAAGGAAGTAGTCTTCCTCCAATTGCAGAGCTCGAGATCAATAAAGAACTTTCAACTGAACAGATATGAAGAAAACACTCATCAACCACGTAATCAGCGACACGATCAAAATAGCACCCGGTTTGATGTATAAATCTTATTCAGATCCGAACCTAATATGATTACCGTCGAAAACCCAGAAGAATATACAAAGGAATTCAACATGTTTAGATAGCGAATCTTATGTTATTTTAAATTAGTATTCCTTGTAATTCAAAAACTTGTTATTTGTTATTTTGTGTACAAAGATTCGGGGCAGCCTCTTTCCAGACGTGTGCTCTTTGTGGAAAAATAGATCGGTCTCGTCAACAATTGAACGAGATAACTGTTATAAGCAATTTACGAGTATGCGCCAATCTCGCCGCAAACTATCACGATGAAAGATTTATTCAAGACAGCATTATTTGGGCTGAGCTGAACATCAAGAGTAGGTTCCTTCAATACCGTGTATTTTTAAGTTCGAATCCTGACATCGACGCTCAAATTGTATTCACAAATTCCATTTCCACTTATACATCTCGGTCCGTGATATCTTAATGTTTGCAGGTAACGAATCGAAGGGGATCGCTGTGTATGTATAAAATTTGACTGGTTTGTTTATTCATGTATAATTCCTTAGGTCGTTGCAGATTGAAAACAATGTTTTTTTTTGTATTTCGAGAAATAATACTTTGTTTTATGTTTGCGAAAGAAAAATTCCGCTCATACAGTCAGTTACCAAACTCAACATTCGACCCTTTGTTTCGATAAATTTGATGTGGTTTATTGATCATGAAGCATAATTCTCTCTCTTCTTTCCATCAAAATTATCAAAGATTTCAACTCCTTCGAACCCTAATCCCATGGAAAGTTTCAATGTCTCATGCCTTCAGTTTATTGGACGAAAATTCATGGATGTCGGAAGAGGAGTGGAGATTCCCCAGCGAGCGAAATTCGAGGAAAACTCAAATTTCGCATGCATGACATACATGGCACGGAATCCAAAACACGCAACGATATATTCCGGTGGGAAAACGGCTTCAACCGTCCACGTTTTCAAATTCGTAGAACTCTAGATCGATCAGCTCGTTTTCAGTATTCTCGCTTCTTTATTACGCTCCCGAAACTTGTTCATAGATGATGTCTTTGGTAGTAGCTTCAGTATCTAACTAATGCCGATTGAAATTTCCACCGGTTTGTTTGTTAGGTAGAAAAAATGCATTTACAGGCAAGATGTGTTCCATTGTAGAAAGTGTTGGTATTGCGTTCAATACATCTTATGAAAAAATATAGAAATAACCGGAGTCTACTCCCTTAGGTTACTGAAAAAGGCAGGTGTACTTTGTGGTACGATGACCATAGTTCCTTGTACAGAAAGTTGAGCTGTACTTCCACCGCAAACGTATTATCAAGCATTTGATAGCACCCGATTCATAATAAAGAGAGATACGATTTTTTTCTTTGTAAATCTTGCCTTGTCAAATTAATGGTGATTTGGAAATCTCGTTTGGCGTATAATAGCACACCTTCCAAATCGAGAGTGATAGTTCTTATCAGGATAATTTCGACTCCAATTTCCAATTCCACCTGTCTTTTGATTTCCTGGGAAAAATTCGTTCACAGCCAAGATTTGTTCCATTGCAGAGAGTGTTCGTATAACGTTGAATACATCTTATAACAAATGCAAATAACCGGTCTCTATTCGCTTAGGTTAGTGAAAAAGGCTTGTGTACTTTGTGGTACGACCACCACAGCGATACAGAAAATTGACTTGTACTCCATCATAAACTTATGATGAAGCATTTGCTGGCGTCCGAAACATACCAAAGAGGGAATCAATTTTCTTTGTAAATCTTTCTTCGACGAGGTTAAGCAAAACCGTCGCCTCAATAGTTCTCCTGGGCAAAGAACAAAGTCATTAGAGCATGCATATAATTTCAAGTGTACCAAAAGCTAATAACTATTAAAGGCCCATTTTACATGTTCCGAATCAGTTAATGTCTATTTGGATCGATTCAAATTATTAAATTCGACAGTTGATTTAAACGTCAAATTTATAGTAAGAGTAGCATTTAATTCATGAGTGAGATTTTGCAAAGTTTCGTTTCCAAGCCCCGTTTTCATCTTGAGTCTTTTTCCGTGCCATTTCAAACATGGCGGATGATGGAAGCTTTTCACCTTCTCTTTGTTTAGACATTTCTCAGCTCATTCGTGTTAACAGAAGAAGAAGACTTGTTATGCAATGTATCTTGGAGTCTCGTAATCGCTTTCAAAAACCGAGCACTTCATTGCGTATTTGGTGGGAGAAAGACAACAGAAGACAAGAGCTGCACATCGTATCCGATTCCGCCATTTTGTTTCTTCCGATCTGCGCATGATATTTAGGAAAAAATGTAGAATTGTGGGTAACACACTAAAATAATTTGAAATAATTTATGCATTCGACTCTATCGGCAGATGTGAAGTTCGACGTATAAAGCAACAGTCAAGCATCTGTCGAATATTCAACTGGCCCAGTCGAAGATGCGGCAGCAGTCGTATTTAATTTAAATCTGTCGAATTAAATTGACTTAAACACTGATGCATTTAATTCCAGAATTACATTCGGCACATGTAAAATACGATTTTTTAACCTTGATGTAGTACTACTGGGGCGATTCAATATTGTTCGGATTGAAAAAAAAAAAGCTGTATCTACATTTTGGGGACAGTGTTGAAAGGATGCCAGCTACTAAACTTCAAAACATGAACATGTTACTGATAGTTGTTCCACATTTTATTAAAATTGATTCTAAAAACACCAAAGAAAACAACAACAACAACAACACTGAATTATTAAGCCAGGGATAAGAATATAAAAACCACTTCTAGTTACTATAGTCATTATCATATACTATATCGAAATTTCTCATCTTGTTGAAACATATTACCATATTGAACAGCACGACAGAACTTTCCTACAACACCGTCGAATTTTAAAATCCAATCCTGACAAAGAAATTCAAATTCTATTCGTAAGTTCAATTTATGTTTTCGCGGTCATAATTCTATTATTATTTCTATTATCAGGCTGTAATTCCCGGGCTTCTTTACTGGGCAATTTTAAACGCACACAGAATGATTTGGAGTAAAATTGGCTTAAGCAATGGCCCAAAGTCGATTAAATGAATAAAAAAAAGATCCGTTGAATCCAATTAATACATATTTAAATATGAAGCATACTAAGCCCAGCAAAGGTGAGGGCAGAATACGGACCAAAACCGGACAGGGCAATAAAGAATCTTAAAAGAAGAAAAAAGAAAAAAATCGTGTTTATGCAAACATCAGAACGGCCATCAGATTTCAACACAATAAATTTCATTAAAGGCTGCCGATGAAATGAATATATTCTGAGCTTTCACTGAAATTTATTGGGTATTTCCCAGACTACCTTTTGGCATTGTGGCGTACACTTTTAGGTTTTTCTTGGACAACCCTTGTCGAAACAGCTGAACACGCAACAGAACGTTGGTCTTACTTGCGTCTGGGAACGAAAAAAAAAAAAAACACACGAAGACTGTTCACGCGATTTTATTTTAGTATCAGGTAAACAGATCCGAAAACACACAGAGTCACATTACAGAGCGTGATAAGTGGCAGTTCACAAAGTACTCAGGCTATTGTACATAGGTTGGCTTGATCGATCACATACTTAGAAATTACATGAACCGAGTTTTGACTCCGTAGCAACAAAAACCTCTGCGATCAATCGGTTGAAACCTACACCTTACCTTTTGAACAAAATCGTACGTGAACAGTTAAGAAGTACAGTTCGGAAACCAAAGGGCATTGCAAAAGTGTCCATATTGTTCAACACTCGCTTGGCTAAAGCGTAGAGGTACCATGACTGAATTACATTTTCGAGTTATCTTTACTTGACTTGATAAACTGCTAGTTAAAACTGCTCTTCTGCTATTGCCTCACTCAACAAACTCCAGCTATACTCAGTTAGCAACTCTACAGAAAAACTGACATTATTTTAAATAGTAAATGGCAGAGGCTCGCATCCCTAAATCTGGGCCGACAAGTATTATACGAGTTAAGTCAACTGAGCTATTCATCGACCTCTGGAAATGGATAAATTCGACAACTTCTCTAGAAGTTCAATTCAACCCCAACAATGTTCTCTTGACTAAATCGTTCATCCTGATAGTTTTTGCCGATGTTGGCGTTTAATTGTAAAATGCTTAGAGCAGTTAATTCGTTGTTGACGAGAGGGCCGATTCATTATTCCCTGAGAAACACCCGCTTTGCCAAAAGTTGGCCGGAAACTTTGGACATCAAATAACGAATACCAATTTAAAATTAGCCAAGACTCTGTATTTAATTGTTGAATTTTTGGCATGTCATAAATACAAATAAATAGCTAAAAACAGTATCAAGTTTAGTCGTGTCGCTTTAGTTTTATCTTGGGCTGGCGAGGGAGTGTTCTCTTCATAAGCGTTCAGTCAAGTTCTACATCAAGCTTCTTCCTTGTTCGAGGCTTTGTCTAGCCGTTTCCATGCTTCCTTGAAATCTCTCATCCTGATATTTAATGCCGAGGCTTTCTCTCAATCGTAAATGCCCCGTTGTTAATGTCATTAGAGTTTCTACAAAGCCCGATCCGTCTGAACATATCCTTAACTGCGGTTCGGAATTCTCTTTTGCGGATGGAATAGATTATTGGGTTACACAGTGAGCTGGCAATGAAAATACACGATATAACCTGTATGGCTTCGGACGGAACCTCAATGCTTTGAACGAAACGGCGAAAAAGATTTTCGATCAAGAATGGAAGAAAGCACAGCAAAAACGCACTGATTATAATGATGACATCTACAGCTGCCTTCCATTCCATTCTTTGTCTTGTAGGCCTTTGCTGCTGCATTTCAGGATCTTGAAGGCTTCCAATTTGGATTACTGCAGCGGTTGCGTGATGTTTCGCCGTCTTGTAGACCGACCAGTTTAGGAATACAATTATCATAAATGGTATAGCAAAGAAAGCGGTGGCGATCAACCCCCTCCATCTATTTGAATTG
>NW_028145698.1:605000-617500 GCF_977016875.1 Pavona decussata
GAAGTGATCCAAATTGGTAGCCTTTCCGGATCTGAAATGCAACAGGAAAGGACATCAAGACGAAGAATTGAAAGCAAAGCAGCCGTAGATGTCATCATTATCATCATCGCGTTTTTGCTGTGCTATCTTCCATTCTTCATCGAAGGTCTTTTCCTCCGTTTTGTCCCAAGCATTCAGGTCCCAGCCAACGCTGTACTGATTACATCGTCTATTTTCATTTTCAGCTCAGTGTGTAACCCGATAATCTATTCTATCCGCAAAAGAGAATTCCGAACCGCAGTTAAGAATATGTTCAAACGGATTAAACTTTGTAGATGTTCTAACGGCATCAACAACGAAGTAACTGTTATGAGCGATTTGCAAGTGAGAGCTAATCTTGGGATCAAATATCAGGATGAAAGATTTCAAGAGAGTATTGGAAGGGCTAGACTGAACCTCTTCCAAGGAAGTAGTCTTCCTCCAATTGCAGAGCTCGAGATCGATAAACAACTGTCAAGTGAACACTTATGAAGAAAACACTCATCAACCACGGAATCAGGGACACGATTAAAATATCACCCGGTTTGGTGTAAAATTCTTATTCAGATCCGAACCTATTGCCGCCGAAAATCTAGAAGAATATACAAAGGAATTCAACATTTTTAGATAGTGAGTCTTATGTTATTTTAAATTGGTATCGCCCGTAATTCAAAAACCTTTATTCGTTATTTTGTGTACAAAGATTCCGGCCAAACTGTTTCCCAGACGGGCGTTCCGGGAGTTCATGTGGAAAGTTAGATATGTCTCGTGAACAACGAAGTCATTGCGATGAGCATTACTCGACACAAACTATCGGGATATGGAAGAATTAGTCAAAGAGAGCATGGTTTGGGTTGAACTGAACTTCAAGAGAACGTGCCCTCAATATTGGTATTTAAAATCGAATCCTGACATCGATACTCAAATTGTATTCATAAATTCATTTCTGCTTATACATCTCCATGATACCTTAATGTTTGCAGGTAACGAATCGAAGTGGATCGCTGTGTTTGTATAAAATTTCACTGGCTTGTTTATTCATGTGTAATTTCTTAGGTCGTTACAGATTGAAGACAATTTGTTTTATTTCGAGAAATAATACTTTGTTTTAAGTGTGGGAATGAAAATTCCCGCCCATACAGTCAATTACCAAACTCAAAATTCGATCCTTTGTTTCGACAAATTTAATCTGGTTTATTGATCATGATGCACAATTTATTTTAAAGGTGCCTTCGATTAATCGTTGCTATTTTCGTGCATCAAATTGCAACACATGTAAACATCAAAAGTATCAAAGATTTCAACTCCCTCGAACGGTACATGGAAAGTTTCAATCTCTCATGCCATTATACAAAAAAATACAAATAATCGGACCCTATTCGCCCTACTGACGCAATATTTAAGAAAATTAAATTAAAAAAGGATAAGAACTTCCTGTTTGATTAATCCAAGAGCATAATATCCTTTCTAGGTTAGGCAAACGTGTTACCTCGAAAATAACTATTGTTTTTTTCCCCATGACATTCAAAGGACTCCTTAAATTAAATACGAATACGACAACAAGGATAGACTTAATTGCATCTGCATCAAATGATAAAAAATAGTGAGATTTCCCGCCTATCGAAGCATCTTCTATTCCAAAATGGCTTTTTCGCAAGTCATTGTAACGTTTTTAGCGCTCTTCGACGAAATCGGTATTCCTGGTAATTTGCTGGTGATAGTGGTGATCATCTTCAAAACAAGATTTTATGTGATGCGGTACATTTTCCTCGCCAGCCTCGCAGTATCAGATTTGCTGGTTTTAATCCTGGTCAACTCATTCCGCATCGGAAGCACAGCTCAAGAAAGATGGCTGTACGGTGAAACGATGTGTCATCTCAATGCAGTCTTTGTCAGATACTTTTACTTTAACACCGTTTTTCATCTTTTAGCGGTGTCTTATGAGCGATACAAGGCGATTGTGAAATCTCCTTTGACGTACAATGGCGACATTACTAAATTCAGAGTGATGCTTATAGTTCTTATTTGGGTGATTCCAATTCCAATTTCTATTGGTCCCTTCATTGGTTTGGGGAAATACGTTTATAACCCGGAGGTGTTCTTTTGCCAGCAAGGATGGATGACGCAAAGCGGGTCAAATGGATGGAATTGGTTGATCGCCACCTCGTTCTTTGCTATACCATTTCTGGTAATCCTGTTCCTAAACTGGTCGGTGTACAAGACGGCGAAAGTTTCGCAAACGGCGAAGTGATCCAAATTGGAAGCCTTTCCACATCTGAAATGCAACAGGAAAGAAAATCAAGACGAAGAATTGAAAGCAAAGCAGCCGTAGATGTCATCATTATCATCACTGCGTTTTTGCTGTGCTATCTTCCATTCTTGATCGAAGGTCTTTTCCGCCATTTTGTCCAAAGCATTGAGGTCCCAGCCGACGCCGTACTGATCACATCGTGTATGTTCATTGTCAGCTCAGTGTGTAACCCAATAATCTATTCCATTCGCAAAAGAGAATTCCGAACCGTGGTGAAGAATTTGTTCAGACGGATGAAACTTTGTAGACGCTCTAATAGCGTAAACAACGAAGTAACTGTTATGAGCGAGTTACGAAGGAGGGCCAATCTTGGCGTCAAATATGAGAATGAGAGATTTGAAGACAAAATGGGGAGAGCTAGACTTGACCTCTTTAAAGGAAGCAGACTTCCTCCAATTGCAGAGCTCGAGATCGATAAAGAACATTCAACTGAACACTTATGAAGAAAACATTCATCAACCAAGTAATAAGGGAAACGATTAAAATAGCACCAGCCGGTTTTTATGTATAAATCCTATTCAGACCAGAACCTATTACCGCCGAAAATCCAGAAGAATATACAAAGGAATTCAACATGTTTAGATAGCGAGTCTTGGGTTATTTTAAGAGTCATTGTCTGAGAAAACCAGACAGAGGTGAAAGATGGGGGTCGGCCGATTTCCTTCAAACTTTCACCATTTAATGTCTGTCCGAAATGATAATGAATGATGCTATTTAGCAATTCTCTTGCTGTTGCGTTTCGTAGTTTGACCACCCCCCCTAGTTTTGACCTTTACTGACCCTGATGTCACGCAAAATATATGCAGAATTTGAAGCTCAATAAAATATATTTCGCGTCATTTCTGGGGACTCATATCGATTACTTGTATTGTTTATCGTCTAAAAAACGTTGTTAAAGGAAAATATCCCGACTTAACATAAAACTTAATTTTTTATGGAATTTTGCAATTACCTTCTGATTGCGAAAATGTCTTGGGCCAAATGTTAGGCAATTTCGAAACTGTTTTTCTTAGAGGTGCGGCGTTCCTTTCCAAAAATTTCTGGATATTTTTTAAGCCAAACATCTGTTCTCCCAAAACAGGCAAACTCTAAGTTGAGCCATGAAAATGCGTTTGCATGAGCAACGCTCGAAGTCAAAGATGACTCCGTATTTTTGCTAATAAAGTTCCACAGCGGGTTTTTCTTGGTTTTTCTTTATTTCATCTTCGTCTTTTTTGGTTTTTTCTTTTCTGTTTTTGGATAAGCTCGATGAAACTATCCTAACTCTTCGAGGTAGAACTTCCCTGGAAGATTTAGTTGAGTAACGCTTTGGGCAGGAATAACATCAAATTGGTGTTAGCTCACACTTGATTTGATTATGCGTGACACGTCACGGTATTTGAGAATTGCCAAACTTGATCACAAACAGAACACATTTCTCGCTCCTTTTTACATTTGCATTTTAAACTTGGTAACAACAAGCTTTCCCTGATACTAGATTAAGTCTTAGAGTCAGTCTGTTGTTGATAATTGTTAATTAAAATAAAAACAGCAACAAATACCTGTGAAACTTGCCACGGCAAAAGAACCTCCGGTATGTTCGTTACATAACAGACAATTGAAAGAACAACAAATCTTTCTTCTGTGCTCTTTCTGGTCTGTGGATCCACCTTGTGGCGCTGAAGGTGTTGGTTTGAAGATTTGTCCCTTGCTATCCAATCTCGTACCCAGAGTCTTCAGGCTTTTTGGTCAGCGGGGCAACGCCGGGAAGACTCTGGGGACATCGAATTTTCTGACCGCAGGATTTCTGCGGTAAAACAATGAAAACCGTCACGGAACAGCCAATCAAAAAAATTGAATTTTTTCGATGTCCCCAGAGTCTTCCCGGCGTTTCCCCGCTGACCAAAAAGCCTGAAGACTCTGGGTACGAGATTGCTTGCTATCCTGTACACGAGATATTGAATCGCACTGGCTCGTCAGTCTTGGTTTGGGAAGAAAGCGTGGCGCGACGGGTTCAAAGATCTCCGAAGTCGATTTGATTCTCAACAGAGCAGGTAAATTTGATGTCCCTGAAGATGAGAACAGACAGACATCGCAAGAACCTTACAACAGACTGGACCGGCCGAAAACAGACCATGTGTTGCCACCCAAGTTATAAGGGACAACGAAAGGGAAAAACACAAACCCAACGAGTAAATGGCAAGATGTCACAAGGGATTTTTGAGCTGCATAACGCTGTTGTTCCCATCGCTTCAGGTTCGTTTTATGTTAACTGACTGACTGCATACTAGACTCATTTAAAAAATATAAACAACATACCATTTACGGCCGTGGGAACCGAACGCGAAGTTTCGGACATTTTTAGTCGTATCACAGGACAACCAATCTTGACCTCCATGCTACACTATTGTATTTTAACAGCTTTTAGTTGGAATTTTGGAATAAAGGCGGGAAACATTCTGCCCCATTAAAGTGTTTCTCAATTATATATTAAATATTTCACATTCATCAGAAGAAACTAGTTTTGTTTTATACCATAATCATGATTCCTTATAAAAAAAAAACTACAATGTATTCTTGGTATGAAATAAAACTAGTTTCTTCTGATGGATATGACATATTTAATATAGATTTGAGAGACACTTTAATGAGGTAGAATGTTGCCCGCTTTTATTCCAAAATCCAAGCAAAAGCTGCTTTTAAACTATATCAAAATACAGTAGCTAGCATGGAGGTTAAGATTGGTCTTCCTGTTTAAGGCGGCATTGCGACTCCGCGGAACAAATGTAAAAACAAATGTGCTAAGCTTCGCAACCCTTCGCGTTCGGTTCCTACGGCCGTAAATGGTATGTTGTTTATATTTTTTAAATGAGTCTAGTATGCAGTCAGTCAGTTAACATAACACGAACCTGAAGCGATGGGAACAACAGCGTTATGCAGCTCAAAAATGCCTTGTGACATCTTGCCATTTACTCGTCGGGTTTGTGTATCCTTAATGCACTTTCGTTGTCCCTTAAAACTTGGGTGGCAACACATAGTCCGTTATCGGCCGGTCTAGTCTGTTGTAAGGTTCTTGTGATGTCTGGGGCAAACAGTCATTCTTCCTTCTCATCTTCAGGGACATCAAATTTACCTGCTCTGTTGAGAATCAAATCGACTTCGGCGGAGATCTTTAAACCCGTCGCGCCCCGCTTTCTTCCCAAACCAAGACTGACGAGCCAGTGCGATTCAATGTCTCGTGTACAGGATAGCAAGGGGCAAATCTTCAAACCAACACCTTCAGCGCCACAAGGCGGATCCACAGACCAGAAAGAGCACAGAAGAAAGATTTGTTGTTCTTTCAATTGTCTGTTATGTAACGAACATACCGGAGGTTCTTTTGCCGTGGCAAGTTTCACAGGTATTTGATGCTGTTTTTATTTTATTTATTAACTATTAACGACAGACTGACTCCAAGACTTAATGTAGTTTCAGGGAAATGCTTGTTGTTACCAAGTTTAAAATGCAAATGTAAAAAGGAGCGAGAAATGTGTTCTGTTTGTGATCAAGTTTGGCAATTGTCAAATACCGTGACATGTCACGCATAATCAAATCAAGTGAGAGCTAACACCAATTTGATGTTATTCCTGCCCAAAGCGTCACTCAACTAAATCTTCCAGGGAAGTTCTACCTCGAAGAGTTAGGATAGTTTCATCGAGCTTATCCAAAAGCAAAAAAAAAAAAAAACAAACAAAAAAGACGAAGATGAAATAAAGAAAAACCAAGAAAAACCCGCTGTGGAACTTTATTAGCAAAAATACGGAGTCATCTTTGACTTCGAGCGTTGCTCATGCAAACGCATTTTAATGGCTCAACTTAGAGTTTGCTGATTTTGGGAGAACAGATGTTTGGCTTAAAAAAATATTCAGAAATTTTTGGAAAGGAACGCTGCACCTCTGAGAAAAACAGTTTCGAAATTGCCTAACATTTGGCCCAAGACATTTTCGCGATCGCAAGGAAATTGCAAAATTCCATAAAAAATTAAGTTTTATGTTAAGTCGGGATATTTTCCTTTAACAACGTTTTTTAGACGATAAACAATACAAGTAATCGATATGAGTCCCCAGAAATGACGCGAAATATATTTTATTGAGCTTCAAATTCTGCATATATTTTGCGTGACATCAGGGTCAGTAAAGGTCAAAACCAGGGGGGTTGGTCAAACTACGAAACGCAACAGCAAGAGAATTGCTAAATAGCATCATTCATTATCATTTCGGACAGACATTAAATGGTGAAAGTTTGAAGGAAATCGGCCGACCCCCATCTTTCACCTCTGTCTGGTTTTCTCAGACAATGACTCTTAAATTGGTATCTCTCGTAATTCAAACACCTTTATTCGTTATTTTGTGTACAAAGATTCCGGGCAGCCTCTTTCTAGACTCTTCATGGAAAAATAGATCAGTCTCGTCAACAATTGAACGAAGTAACTGTTATAAGCAATTTACGAGTATGCGCCAATCGCGGCACAAACTATTAAAATGAAAGATTTATTCAAGAGAGCATTATTTGGGCTGAGCTGAACATCAAGAAAAGGTTCCTTCAATACCGTGTATTTTTAAATTCGAATCCTGACATCGACGCTCAAATTGTATTTACAAATTTCATTTCCCCTTATACATCTCGAATCGTGATGCCTTAATGTTTACAGGTAACGAATCGAAGCAGATCGCTGTGTATGTATAAAATTTCACTGGCTTGTTTATTCACGTATAATTCCTGAGGTTGTTACAGATTAAAGAAAAAAATTTTTTTTTCGAGAAATAATGCTTTGTTTTAAGTTTGCGAATCAAAATTCCCGCTCATACGGCCAATTACCAAACTCAAAATTCGATTCTTTGTTTTGATACAGTTTAATCCACGTTATTTATCATGATGCCAAACCAATTGATGCCTTCGATGAATCGTTACCATTTTCATGCTATTTTTGTAGCTTGTCAGATTTCAACACATGTCGCCCTCTCTCTTCTTCCCATCAAAATCATCAAAGATTTCAAGGCCCTCGTACCTTAATCCCGGTCCATGGAAATTTTCAATCTCTCATGCCTTCAGTTTATTGGACAAAAATTCATAGATGTCGACCACTCAAAAGTATAAGCGATGTCGGTATTTAAACGGTTTAGTGAGAACTTTGGCGAATCTGGTGAGTCTTTTACACCAAGCGACGGTTTTGGGAGAAGTGACCTAGAATACAATCCGGCTAATTCATATTCAGTTTCGCCAAATCGACGCTGGTAAATGAACCCCTTTCCCCAATATAAAAGCCGCCGAAAATAATTCCTTTAATAAATGGCGGAAGTCTTATAAGTTTATGAGGCACTCCGCACTTTCATGTTGAACTGGGCGTCAGACTAAAACCAGCGGTGCATCGCTAGAAAAGCTAATTGTCCGACCTTTTTCTACTCTTTTTCACTGAAAGCCTATCCTGCTTTTACTGCAAGATTGCGCAAATATAATCCTTAAAATTCGGCCAACATTTCAGCGTTTGTCTACCAGATGAGATAACGAGTAAAAGAAAAGGAGGAAAAGTAAGAGGGGGAAGATTCCCTAGCGAGCGAAATTCGAGGAAAACTCAAATTTCGCGCACTACTGTATGGGTTATGCATTTTGACTAAAATAAAATTTAATTTCTCACAAATAAAAGCCAAATAAGACTCATATTGAACACGTATTGTGTCTTATTTCGTCGTTTCTACCCTTCAATTTGGCTTAAAACACGCGAGCATTTCTTATGCCTTAGTAACCAAGCGTTTTCTTCGAATCTGTGTCGTGGTTTCTAAGCATTTGGGGTTATCCCCAACAGCAGTACATTTTCTCTATGCATGGCACATAATCTAAAACACGGAACAAACTATTCCTGTTGGACAACGGCTTCAACCATCCAATTCATTCAATTCAAATCTGTTGAATTGAATTGATTTAAACTCCGATGCATTTAATTCCAGAATTACATTCGGCACATGTGAAATGCGATGTTTTAACCTTGCTGTAGCACTACTAAGGCGTTTCAATAGTGCTTGGATTAAAAAAAAAAAAAAAAAAAAAACCGTATCTACATTTTGGGGACAGTGTTGAAAGGATGCCAGCTACTAAACTTCAAAACATGAACATGTTACTGATCGTTGTTCCATATTTTATTAAAATTGATTCTAAAACCACCAAAGAAAACAACAACACCAAATTATCGAGCCAAGGATAAGAATATAAAATATTAAACCTCTTCTAATTACTATAGTTATTATCATACTATATCAAAATTTCTCATGTTGTTGAAACATGTTACCATATTGAACAGCACGACAGACTTTTCCTCTAACACCGTCGAATTTTAAAATCCAATCCTGACAAAGAAATTCAAATTTTATTCGTAAGTTCAATCTATGTTTTCCCGGTCATAATTCTATTATTATTTCTATTATCAGGCTGTAATTCCCGGGCTTCTTTACTGGGCAATTTTAAACGCACACAGAATGATTTGGAGTAAAATTGGCTTAAGCAATGGCCCAAAGTCTATTTAATGAATAATAAAAGATCCGTTGAATCCAATTAATACATATTTAAATCTGAAACATACTAAGCCCAGCAAAGGTGAGGGACGAATTAATTACTAAACACGAACCAAAACCGGACAGGGCAATAAGGAATCTGAAAAAAAAAAGAAAAAAAAATGGTGTTTATTCGAACATCAGAACGGCCATCAGATTTCACCCCAATGAATTTCAATAAAAGCTGCCGAGCAATATGGATATATTCTGAGCTTTTATTGAAATTTATTGGGTATTTCCCAGACTATCTTTCGGCATTGTCGCGTACGCTTTTAGGTTTTTTTTGGACAACCTTTGTCGAAACAGCTGTATATGCATTACAACGCTGGTCTTACTTGCGTCTGGGAACGAAAAAACAAAACAAAACAAAAAAACACGTGAAGACTGTTCATGTGATTTTATTTTAGTATCAGGTAAACAGATCCGAAAACTCAGAGTCACATTACAGAGCATGATAAATGGCAGTTCACAAAGTACTCAGGCTATTGTACATAGGTTGGTTTGATTGGTCACATACTTAGAAATTACATGAACCGAGTTTTGTCTCCGTAGCAACAAAAATCTATGCGATCAATCTATGCGATCAATTGAAACTTTTCTTTATCTACACCTAACTTGTTAACAAAATCGTAGGTGAACAGTTAAGAAGTACAGTTCGCAAACCAAAGGGCATTGCAAAAGTGTCCATATTGTTCAACAATCGCTTGGCTAAAGCTTAGAGGTACATGACTGAATTACATTTTCGAGTTATCTTTACTTGACTTGATAAACTGCCACTAGTTGAAACTGCTCTTCTGCTATTGCATCACTCAGAAAACTCCAGCTATACTCAGTTAGCAACTCTACAGAAAAACTAACATTGTTGTAGATAGTAAATGGCAGAGGCTCGCATTCCTAAATCTGGGCCGACAAGTATTATACGAGCTAAGTCAAGCTATTCATCGATCTCTGGAAATGGATAAATTCGACAACTTCTCTAGAAGTTCAATTCAACCCCAACAATGTTCCCTTGACTAAATCGTTCATCCTGATAGTTTTTGCCGAAGTTGGCGTTTAGTCTTAAAATGCTTAGAGCAGTTAATTCGTTGTTGACGACTTGACTTTGTTCCTTATCTCCTCTGGGAGAATAGGGCCGTACTTCGTTGTTGACGAGAGGGTCGATTAATCATTCCGTGAGGAACACCCGTCTTGCCAAAAGTTGTCCGGAAACTTTTGGACCTAAAATAACGAATACCAATTTAAAATAAGCTGAGACTCTCTATTTAAAATTGTGGAATTTTTGGCATGTCATAAATACAAATTAATAGCTAAAAACAGTATCAAGTTTAGTCGTGTCGCTTTAGTTTTATCTTGGGCTGGCGAGGGAGTGTACTCTTCATAAGCGTTCAGTCAAGTTCTACATCAAGCTTCTTCCTTGTTCGAGGTTTTGTCTAGCCGTTTCCATGCTTCCTTGAAATCTCTCATCCTGATATTTAATGCTGAAGCTGTCTCTCAATCGTAAATGGCCCGTTGTTAATGTCATTAGAGTTTCTACAAATTCCGATCCGTCTGAACATATTCTTGACTGCGGTTCGGAATTCTCTTTGGCGGATGGAATAGATTATTGGGTTGCACAGTGAGCTGACCATGAAAATACACGATATAACCTGTATGGCTTCGGACGGAACCTCAATGCTTTGAACGAAACGGCGAAAAAGATTTTCGATTAAGAATGGAAGATAGCACAGCAAAAACGCAGTGATAATAATGATGACATCTACAGCTGCCTTCCATTCCGTTCTTTGTCTTGTAGACCTTCGCTGCTGCATTTCAGGATCTTGTAGGCTTCCAATTTGGATTACTGCAGCGGTTGCATGATGTTTCGCCGTCTTGTAGACCGACCAGTTTAGGAACACAATTATCAGAAATGGTATAGCAAAGAAAGCGGTGGCGATCAACATCTTCCATCTATTTGAATTGGGTTGCGTCCATCGCTGGCAAAAGAACACCTCTGGGTTGTAAACGTATTTTCCCAAGCCAATGAACGGACCGCTTAAAATCAGAATCGGAATATCCCAGACAAGAACTATAACCATCCCGCTGGATTTGGTAACGGTGCCATCATACGTCAAGGGAAACTTCACAATCGCCTTGTATCGCTCATAAGACACCGCCAAAAGATGAAAAACGGTGTTAAGGTAAAAGTATCTGGAAAAGAATGCATTGAGATGGCACATCGTTTCGCCGTACAGCCATCTTTCTTGCGCTATGCTTGCGATGCGAAATGAGTTGACCAGGATTAAAAACAGCAAGTCTGACACTGCAAGGCTGGCCAGGAGAATATACCGCATCACATGAAATCTTTTTTGCAAGGTGATGACCACTATCACCAGCAAATTACCAGGAATACCGATTGCGTCGAAGAGCGCTAAAAACGTTGCAATCACTTGATGGAAAACCATGTTGGAATAGAAGATGCTTCGAAAGAAAATCTTACTGGTTTTAACAATTTGATGCGGATATGGATACAACCTTGGTGACGAATTTGCATTCAACTTAAAGGCGCTTTCTGAATGTCATTGTTGGGGGAAACAGGTGGTCTAAAAAAAAAAACTCAACAACAACAACGGACACGGCAACGCTTTTAATTTGTGAGAAAAAGTTTCCCTTAATACATATGGAATTAAACTCCATAATGAAGTTTAAAAAAAATTATTTTCTCGAGTTATATAATGAACCCTCGGTGAACTTGAACAACAATTCGCGAGAAAACGCCTTCCTAAATACATATGGAGTTAATGATGTCCAAAAAGGAATGTCTCGAGTCATGTGGGTAAACCCTCGGTGCCTGGTTCGGAAGCGAAACAAGAATTTGTGATGATTCTTTGATGTGAAATCTCACTGGTTTTTACAATTTGATGCAGTGATGTATTTGAATTTAACGTAAGTAGCCCTTTGAATGGCATGGGAGAATAATCATAGTTTTCTTTGGGCTAACATGTTGGGCGGAACTAGTGGTTTCAAGAAAAAACAATCATAGCAATTAATGCTTTCTAATTTATGAAAAACAATTTTCCTTAGTAACTATGGAGTAAAATCCATAATAAAGTCTAAAAATGGGATTTCTGGAGTTTTATCCGGGTTAACAAGTATTAACAAGAAGACGGATTGCGTCGAAGAACGCTAAAAACACGTTGGAATAGCAGATGCTTTGATAGGTAATCTCACTGGTCTTAACAATTAGAAGGAGATTCAAATTACTTTAAATAGTTTCTATTCCGCTATTGTATTTTAGAATTTTTCTAACTTAGTTTTAGCACCTATTATAGGATTTTTCAATTGTGTTTGTTAATTTTAATGCCTTAGCTTTTTAGCACTAGGTTTAATGCGCACGGCTCTTTAGAAGACCACTTTTTAGTGATAAGGATTCCATGGATAAATAAAGTTGTTATAAACTTGGTGACGTATTTGCATTTAACATAAGGAGTCCTTTGAACGTCATCATGGGAAAAAAAATTACAGTTTTCTTTGTGGCTACAGGTTGGGGGAAACTAGTGGTCTCAAAAACAACAACGCTTTAAATTTAAATTAATTTGGTGCGAAAAATTTCCTTAGGCATACAGAGTTAA